>NW_024962263.1:46505828-46639476 GCF_019238085.1 Lagopus leucura
ATCTACAGTTGGTGTTAAACAATATTTGTTTAAAAGAGATTTGAGGGAAATCTTGTTAAAAATTCTGAATGGTATTGGAATTTTGAGCGTACGAGTTTGCCATTCTAAACCATTTGATTAAATTTAACCATAGGAAACTCTTCCAAGACCTAATGAAGCAGCAATTACATCTGAAGAGGGAGCCAAGCCAAGAATTCTACCATTCCAATAGCTCTCTTTTGAACATCATGCTACAATATCTAATCTGCTCTGTTTTGAGTTTACACTTACCATAAATCTCCAAGCTTTTGGATCCATGTAAAATAAACCATACAGGTAAACATGGCACTTATTCTTTTTTTTTTTTCTTTTTAAATATAATATAATAAATATAAGTAATGGCATTGCCCTATTGTCTAAAAAATTGAGATAGTTTTAAGATTTCAAATATTTATTACAAATAATAATAATAATAATAATAATAATAATAATAATACTGCCCTGTGTATGAAATACAAATCAGATGAATTTAAAAATTATGCAAGTATTTTCTGGATCTGGTTGAAAAGCAGATGCTGCCTCCATGCTCACTCCCCATATTTCAGAGTACTTCAACATGAATTTTGACCAATAGATGCAAGCAATGAAAAAAAATGAAAGGAGAATAAAGTAAATTTTGTATGTCTTAAAACAAATTCTGAATCTAACTGTGATTTCACTTGCTTTGTTGTAAGCACTTACTTTGTGGCTCACTGAAGACTGCACAGCTGTATTGGTGTAAGTGGGATAAGAATCAATGCCCCCACTCTCCCTTTTGATTAAAAGGAGGAGCTGTTAAAATTGGATAATGGTTTCATTTGTAATACCCTCAGCAAATGCAGATTGTTTGGTCTTTTCAGCAATGTTATTACGCTGCACAAAGATGACCCTTCTTGTGATTTAAGATGTAGCTAGAGGAATCCAAGTACAGTCAAATCGATGCAGGCAATCTTGCTCTATTTCTAGATTTCCAGTATTTCTATATTGTATGTAATGGAACATTTTAGCATAATAATTCAGAGGTCCTGAGATACAGAAGACAGAGAAATAATGTTGAAAAGCAATTCTTCACATTTGGCTTTCACTACATCAAGTGCAAATGGTGAACTTAAACATGAAAATACAATTTGCTCCTTCTAAAATTCTACATCCTTATCTCTAGTAAAGAACACACATTCATTTCCAATGCCTCAAGGTAAAGACTAAGGCATCTATCACAAGTACAGTGAATATCTGAAGGATTTGGAAGCAATCTTTTCATAATGTTTCTTTGGAAGGGAAGCAGGGTTATGAGTTACTCAAAATTCATAGAGATTATTAAGTTTACATCCACACAGCAGATATGGTACCATATTATTTCCCATCAGCAGTGTTCTCACCTGCTGAGAATATCTCTCTGGTTCAAGACAGCCATTCATTATGATGCATTAGCACTCTACTGCACAAACCAAAGTCATGCCCCATCGACGAACTGGGCAAGCCCGTAATGCCCACACTCTGCTAACGAGAGCTGTGTTTACTTATTATCCAAGCCTTTCATTTTAGTGACTTAACTGGCAAGTAATTTCTTACTTCAGCAGATTCTTCTCTATTATTAGGTCAGGTATTTCTGGAGAAATGTTTGGTGTTTAAAAGATTTACAGGTCTTCCCAAAGCTCTGTCATATCAACGGTGCATACACTGACAGCAGGGACTCTTCATGACAAGAAAAGCTGATCAGCTGCAAGCTTTCCTATTGATGAATCTAACTCTTCACCCCAGTCTAAACTAAGCCTGTGGGTTTTGTCTTTTTCTTTTTAGCCTTCTTTGAGGCCTGCAGAAAGTTATGAAATAGATTTTTCTAGTCCTCCCATGAGCAAGGCCGGGTTCACATCTTGACCTCAGAAACAAAGCAACCCACAAAATCCGGTCTGCTCTGCCTAACACAAAGCAAACTACAACGTGCAACATAGGGCAATATTAGGAATGAGGAATGGCAAACATTCTATCAGTATTGGGGAGGAGAAATAATAAAACCTGCCCATATTAAAAATCCCAGCAACAGCAGTACCGAACAATACAATTCTGGTTCTGCAATGGTCTCTATTGCTAAGGGTGGAAGCACGATATCCATCTGAAAAGAGTACTTTTTTGGAAGGAAGATTTCAACGACAAGTCAACAAAAAAGAAATTCTTTATCTTTACCGTAGAGCATTATTTAGTTTTAGATCTTATGGCTATCTTATCTCTTATTTTGATCTCATGATCTTATTCTGCAACCATTCTAGGATATCTATTGGTACAGTAACGTACAGCCCATACAGACTTTCACAAGAAGACATATTACAAAAACAAAACAAAACAAGTCCTTACAGGAATGAATCTCTTCTCCACAATATTAATACATATCAGCTCAGTCAACTGGGACACTCTGGTGTGAAACTCAAGAGAGGAAAGAA
The DNA here is from genome assembly GCF_019238085.1 of Lagopus leucura. Classification (NCBI taxonomy): domain Eukaryota; kingdom Metazoa; phylum Chordata; class Aves; order Galliformes; family Phasianidae; genus Lagopus; species Lagopus leucura. The sequence goes on from NW_024962263.1 coordinate 46,508,285, forward strand.
TTGGTCCCTGATGTATTTAATAAGGTGTCCAAAGATATTTTAGAAACATGAAGGCTGTTTAACTGGGGGTTCAGGAAAATAGAAGACAACAGAAGTGTAAAAACATTAAACCCCAGTTTTCACAGTGAAATACCATTAAGAAAACAAAATATGGCCCTACTCTGAATACACAGATATTGAACTCAGGTGGAAGTAGCTTGCAAAGCATCAACAGCTTGACACAAGTAATAACCCAGATTAGTGTCTAAAACCATAGGACCAGAATGGCTAGGTCCCATCAGCACGAGTGGTAGTGTTGGTTGTGCAAATCCCATGTATGCCAATGGAAGAACAGCCTCTGAAATCTCCATGACCTTGACGTGCAATATTTATGTCTACACCTTTAGCCTCTTGCACATAATGAGATGCAATCTTTTAGCTTTATGCACTTCACCAGGCATTCAATTAGAAAAGGCAAATTTGGTGGGGGGGAGAAGAATGCTAAGCTATTTAGACAGAAGGTAGTGAATCAAAAATTGCAAAACTTCAGCTTTCAAAAATAGCCTATGTGACCTCTTACAATACTCTGACCACTCCATCACAAGCAGGAGGCAACCCCTGTGAAGAGCGAATTCTGGCAAAGTTCTCTCTTCACAGATGATGCACAGCTTAAGCTATAATGAGTTTTTGGGTTACAAATGCTGAACGCATTAATATTCCTTGATGATAATTATCACAGTATAAGCACCTTTCCCAATGTGAGTAGCATAAAGCAACTGAAGCAGCATTTTTACTACATTTGAAACAAGCTGGAAAATGGGATTTTCTACTCTCGTAACCTGAGGTCAACATACATCAAGCTATGCATATTAAATATGTCTACCCTATATATCTATACAGTCCTTTCTATATATTCACACACATACATTCACTTAACAGCCTTTTTTAATTCATTTATACAAGTATGCTACACATATGAATACTATTTCCTATGCAAAATAAATTCAACATTCTAAACAGGACCCAAATAATGCATACAAACTACACTGATATTTCTTTGAAAGTGTATTATTTACTTACTAAGAAATGCAGGTATTAGCTGGTGATACAAGTAGAAATTTAAAACATATATATATATAGCCAAAATGAACATAAAATTTGCAGGAAAACCACTGTTTTCCACCTTCCTGGATTAAACTAACAGCGCTAAGCATGCAACTTATGTCCATCACAGTTAGTACTTTTTCTTAAGAGAAGCTGAAAAAAATAGTTCTTCAGTGAGCCCAAAATCTTGCGGACAGCTCACGGACAAAGTAATGAGTAGGGGCACTGGAGATATCCCCAGGAAACAGCTGAGCAGCCGAGCACCTGCAAAGCTGTTCCTTACCTGTCGCTGCAGCCAAGGACTGCAGACCCTTTGTGCTGCCTCTGCATGGGGCAGTACCATGCTGATCCGGGCAGCAGCATCAGACCTATACATTAATAGTCAGACAGGCTCGTCCAACCTTTGTATCCTATTCTCACAAACACAAACTGGGGGAAAAGCGTGCACATCATGCAAAGCTCCTAAAAGCCGCAAGCCATCCCCAAAGTAGAATATCCATCTCATCACACCCTGAACCCGACTTCTTTCCAAAGAAGACGTGAGATACACTTCTTTAAACAGTATAAATGGGCTCGGCTGTATTTTAAGTGCAGGGCATTTAATTATTATACAAGCACTTACTGAGGATTAATTAGCATACAACAAGGATCTGAAACATGCAGACATTTGTCAAAGAAGACAGGGTTTCTAATGATTTATTATTGTTTGATTAACAACATCACACGGCAACTATGTTATTAAATCTCTATTTTGCATACTACAGAACCTAAAAGTGTTACCTAGCGATGTTCTGTCAGGCTCAGAGGAGGATACAACTTGATCTTTTCTTTTCTATCACCCCCATCTCAGAAAATGTTCATTGTTACAAACGAAATACTGGTAAGGAGCCTTTAAAAATATCACGCTGTGAGTTGCAGGATTTTTTACTAAATGCTGTAATATTGTTTTAATATTCTGTGCGACTGAACTCAGTACAGCTTTCTTCTGTCAGCGACAAAATGGGAGTCAGTTTGAACCTTTAATCCGAAAAATCGGAATCAATTCTGGTGTTCCGTGGGTGTGAAATTTGCTGAATGTATTTATGCCATGTTGTCCTGCACCTCATTTAGGAAATATGTAACAACCAATGTTACAACCATTTCAAGAACTAAAGCACAGTTTTACTTACGGTGTGCAACAAAATGCCTCAAAATCCCATTTGAATCTGTGGCAAGGTTTTGAGGGAACCTTTGCTAAATATTTAGCAGCACTATTGACTTATTAAATAATGTCAAAGCCATGAGAGGATGATATAGAGTGCATGCCATTTTTTTTCACTTAACATTGATGCTCACTTTGAACACTGTACAAGCCCATTCATCAGAACTGATGCATGCTAAAAAGTATTTCTTCCTATCAGATAAACGTAGCAATGGCATTGTGCTGTTATAAAAATGATTAAATGCCTCCTTGGTTAATTGTGTAACATATATTCCTCTTCTGTTAGACCTCCCTTTCTACCTTCCCCACTAAAACACCTGAAAAGATCACATCTGAAAATTAAAAGTGACGCAGTGAAATCAGGCAGGCACAAGCTCTATTATAGCTTATATGAAAGGCAAACCTAGAGGGAAAAAAAAGAGTCAGGTACTGAACATGCAGCTTTGCTCTCTTATGCACAGAAACTGCATGGCTGACCACTTTACAGGTGGAAAATTGGGTATGTTTCTTTGTGTGACGAAATATACTTGACAACTAGATACAGTGACAGTCTGTTAAAAATACAGGTGTAGGACTGAAAATATTCTATTAAGAAAAAAAAACAACACTTCCATTTAAATGGAATTGAAGTAACTTTGTTCACAGCAAAAGATATATTTCAGTATGAATCACTGAAAACAAATTTAAATCCACAATGAAATATATTAATATAAGCTAACAAAAAAATCTCTTGGCATGGAATTGCCTGCAGAGTGTGCATTCATTCTGTAAACACTGTAACAATGATTATCTGTCCTTCCAGCTCTCGGTGGAGACTTTTGCTTTTGAAAATGTCTTGTGGTGACTTACTAAATTCGGGCTATTTCAATTAGTATTACTGCACATTAAAAATTAATTGCATTAAAGAGTGGATTAAGGTTTACATTTCAATTCTACAGTGTGTGAGCTAGAAATGACAGCTCAAAATCAATGCTCTCTGTCCCATAATCGGATATTTGCACGACCGAATACTGTGGGACCGGCGTCAGTTTTAAAAGAATTGATAGTTCAATTAAAGGTGCATCACTTCCAATTCCTGATTTGAATTGCAGTGCTACACAGCCACGGTATTAAGCTAAAGAAGAAAATGAAAAAAAAAAAAGCTGCCTCGCAATGAAAAAAGTGTGTCATCTTCACAAAGATGGAAAAAATCCAAATTACAGCTGAAAATTCACATTTGATATCACTGAGGGAAAAAAAGATGCTTTAATGGGATGAAGACTTCATTACTGAAGACATATTTTTATTTTCCTTATTTAGAACGTGTTGCTGAAATGACACCCAAAACTGCAATTCAGGTGACAGTCTTAGAAACACTTAAGAACGTATGTAGCCTTATTCATGTTTAAAACAAAGCTTGTGAAATCTACTTGTATGAATAAAATCATATGCACACTCTGATATTTTCAGAATCAGATCTTTTCACTACGAAGGGTACTTGGGAATGGGCAACGGTTCTGTCACTAGTAATCATGTTAATTATGCTCTCCTGAGCTGCCCCACTGTTGTGGAACACAGGACAACTTCTTGGCTTCCACATATATGAAATGTTCCATTTTACTGTATGAAAAGCAGTTCAAAGTTGCCTTCATGACTGAACATTGCTTCTTGTATGACTGAGGTTGAAAGCTGCAATATTACCTTGCTGCAACTTGTATTTAGATGCCCTAAGTTGGAAAGATTTTTGAAAAGAAAATGTCTTTATTGAAATATTTGTACCTTTACAACAGTAATAATTTTTATTACTTGGGTGAAACTGAATTTTGCAGCAAGTTTCTTGAGATCATGGCACTGGATGATAAACTGACACCACTGTCATAATTCTTCCTTTGAACGGGAACACAGTGCCCCAAACGAAAAGGAAACAGCTACAGCAAAATCATTTCTTGCACTCTTCAGTACTGTAAAATGTATGGGGAATAGCAAGAAGGGAAAAAGCATGCTGCACTTGTTATAAACCTAGTATTGTTCCTGTGTGAGAATGGCTAGCAAGAAACGCCTGTCACTTTTATCAACAACAATCTAATATTTTAAAGAGCAAATGATGAAGAACATTTTAGGTTGAGTAACCAGATCAAGCTGGCATCGCTCAAGTACTGCAAAGCCACCAAGGGTACCAGAGCTTGGAACTGAACAGTCACTGGTGTGTACCTAAGAGACAAGTTGATGTCCACACTGTTCCTAAAGATCCCCTGTGCTGCATGGATGTCCAACAGCAAGTTTGGTATCAAGAGAATAAAGAAGATAGGATGTAATAACTACAATAAAAAAATAATCTGGTGCAAATGTACCCCAAGGTGTAGTAGTCATCCCCATGCAACAATCACCCTTCACTGCAATTTACTGATGTTGCTTCATTACAATACAGCATACAAAGGGGGCAATATTAAGGCATACTATTTAAAGCTACAAGATCTGTGGTGCCAGCTACAGCTGGTACAGAATCAAGACTACAGGAGACAAAGAAGGTAGTTTTAGCAGAGAATACTGAAAAATGAAAACTCTTCTGAAGGTGCACAAATGCACTGTTGCTACAAGATTTAGCTGAAGCCATGATATGCAGTTAAAACTAAAGACTGCCAATATGTTTTACAGGGTGATTCTAAATTCTTCTCCAAAGTGCAAAATCGGTTACAAATGGAAACAATAACCAAGAAAGACAGAGAAATGCAACTGGTTTAGATAAAGGAAAAGAGACGTGCACACAATAGCAGAATACTTAGAAATTGAAAAAGAGATTTTTGCAGGGTTCAACACCTGCAGAATAGATGGACTTTGATACAATGTTCAGAATTGCTATGACAAGGGACAAATACTGAAGAGGAATAAATATTAATGGCTCATGACAGCCATTAGGACAACTTTAGAACAGAGACAGGGATGTCAAGAGCAGAAATCAGCTGAACTGCACCTGTGGTAGGTGATGATAGACCAAAAGGAGAGGAGCAGGTTTTTTGTTTTTTTTTTTACAAAATTAGATCCTGAAATGGATAGAAAGCACAAATAAAATTTGGGAGGTCTAAGACAGGCTGCAGAATTCTCCAAGAGATAATAAAAAATACAAATAATTGAACAGCTTTAAAGTACTTTCTCATCATATGTTAGTTTGCCCTGAAACATCTCCTTAGACAAGTAAGGTTTCCATTCCAAATTTCAATGTCTTGTTTTAGGCTACTGGAGTCATTAGGAATGCTGGGACTACCACAAGGTCACATCCATTCTGATTCTAGTTTTGACATTCTGAACCAAAAACTGCCTTTGTGGCCTGTCAAGCAAAGACTTGGAAAACAGAAGAAAGAGTATCACCACCAGCCTTCTCCCACTTAAGGAAGGATGATAGCATAACAATATCAAAAAGAAAAAGGGGAAAGAGAGATCGTGTGAAGTCATGATAAAGTTAGCTGCATTTTGCAGGAGGTAATGGAGCAGGAGGGTTTAAAGTCTTCCAAATCTGCTTTTTAAACAGATGAGCAGGAAGTGTACATTTAAGAAAAAGGCAGAGTGAGTGTGTCAAGAGTGCTTCTTCTGACTGAGGCTTTAGGCTGAAGGAGACAAGGAAAATCAATTCAAAGAAAGGGTGGCCAGGAGAACCTATCACTAGCATTAAAAGAGATGCACATGCAACACAAAAGCGGCAGTTGAGGTACAACACATATCCTACATGACATAGCATAGAAATTAGAGTCCTATTTTCTGTTGCCTAATTTGTTCCCATGAACCACCATGAAGGATTTTTCCTGCTGGTACAATTCAGGTCTGTACTGCAAGGCACACTCCATCACTGGTACAAATACAGCAGCAGTAAAAAATACAGAACCTTTCCATTATTAAGAAGTTACTCCAAGATTAAGTTTTCTAGGAGAGCTCTCTGCCCAAAGGTATTTATTTCATTTTTCACTTACTACACTTTATTTTCACTTTGTTCTCAATTTAGCCATCTTTTTGTTAAGTTATATTTTAGTAAAAGAAAAAAAAAAAAAGGTTAAAAATACCATCCCCATTAAGTCTGACTTGAAGAATAACATCACACAAGGAGAAACGTGGGTTAAAAGTTCAGATTTGGCAGGGAAATGTCACTCAAGTGAAGAGAAGACTATTTAACTGTTCTGGTGAAAATTGGTTTTGATTTGATCATGTTATGACAGTTTGCAAATCACACTTTGCATTAAGTGATATTTGGGTTAAGCTTTTTAACCAAACTTCTAAGCAAATGGAAAGCTGTGTTACCTCTGAATGATCAATTCAACTAGCTAGTAAACATAAACATCCCCCAAGTTGTTCCATGAATTGCACAGAGCTCAGAAGGAATCTCATTTGGGGATTCTGGGAGGTTTTTTTGCACAGTTATCTAATGTCTTGGCACTCACATAGGTGTGCCATGAAAAGCAATGAAGCTGGAGGCACAGTGGGTTCATTGTGAAGGTTGCCTGCGAGAGGGTTAGGAGAAACTATATCTAGCCAAACAGCTAGATATTAAGAATATACTGCTGAAGTCCTGAACTGCAACCCTCTAATAAACTGGTGTGTGAAAGAAGTTTGAAAGTTTGTGTGGCGAGGCACTGAAAAAAGAAAACCAAAACAGGATGTTACAGGCAAATCCAAATCCTCTGGCCACTGTACATGTGTTTTATGATTGCTTTTGGTTATACAAATACACTATCCCTTTTATCATTCAGTCTAATCCAAACACGAGACGTACCTTTCAGTATAAATACAATGAATGAGGCAGTGTTTCGAAACAAGCTTTGTCCAACATGCTATGAATAGCACATTCTGTAGTCTTTTGGACAAGTACCACATATACTGGATTATGTTCATGTAATAAAAATAATGTGTTATGTGGCTTTGCACCTTTGAGCAGGTCTCCTTCAATCTGCCCAGCACTTCATTTCCTTTGGGGTTTCTCCTTATGCCCTGAATTGCACAAAGTATTCACAAAGGGGTTTATCTAAGAAAAATAAATCTGTGAAAAGGAAATTTTCCTCTCCCTTTCTCCCTATACACTGAATTTGCCTCTATAATTACATTAGTTTTAAGGTCACATGACAGAATTACTCATTTCTGCCCCCCCTAATATGTTGGTCTCGTGGTTTTACTTACATGTATCACTAAGTGGGTATATCATAATTTTTCAGAGGCAAAAGTCCTGAGACAAACTTTAATATCTTGACATTTCTGTGCAGAGAAAATCTTAATTTGGTAATATTTACATCAGATTGTGTTCTTCTTTCACAGACATTTATACCTGATTTGTTGTTTGCTCAAGCAGGTGCCTTACAATCTGAAGGATGTGATAAATTGGCCATTCTCAGCTTGTATACGAATGCATACAAGCATGTAAATAAGAAGAGGTTGCATTCAATCACAGAACAACTTGAATTTTAAGTATGCACTACCATTTCACTTTATTACGGATTTTTCAGTGGTTCTATCTAAAGCAAGTAATTCTACATACAAGAAAGAGCTTGCAGGAAAATCTCATCATACACAGTCTATGAGGAATAAGGATTTTTGCTTAAATATTATTCTAACTTCCCATAAAAACAGGATTAAAAGCACTACTTAGTGAAAGTGTGTTGATAGCTCTACCTCTGTGTAGCAGAGACAGAAGGAGTTACTTCTCTCCATAAGGATCATTGAGTGTGTCACTGGTTAATTTTTGTTCTATGCTCCTCATTAGCATTACTCTCAAGTTTCTGGTTATCATATCCGAAATATTAAGACATAATAAGTATGAAGGTGCAGATAATTGGATATTAACCAGAACATACTTGACTGGGCAGGAGGTAGGGCCTTGCTTAAACTAATCCTGAAATGTATTAATCACCAATTAATGAATGGGTTTCAAATTCATTTTCTATTATAGAACACCTCTGAGTATCTAAGCTTTTTCTAATAAAATGAGTTGGAATAACAGGATAGGAATAAGAAACACTCCAATTTGAGGCTGGCTTGAATTAATTCCCTATAGCTTGTTGTTAAGTTCATTGAAAACAATAATCCTGGTATGAGTGACTTTCTTTGTAAGGTTGAGAAAATAACCATGTATTATAGCACTTACAGTCTCTATTTGCATGTACAAATGGTCAAATAGAAGCTAAGTTCAGAACTAGTTCACAGGAGAACTGGTATAGCACAATTTATATTTCTTCAGAGCAAATGGAGCTCAGTAAGACAAGCAGCAAAAGACTTGCATGAAATCCAGATGAGATCCAGGATATTGCCAATTAACCATCTTCAACGTGGAGACATTGGTACGTACACCAATTTCGCTAAAATAAACCTTAACATAATACTCCCTCTTCCCACCCTGGCCCAAAATGTGGTCTCCACAAGTTTACTCTGCTGACTCAGGCTCTTGGAGAGTGGAAGATGAATGGTGGAAGGGCAAATACATCCAGAATATGAAATCCTATTAAGAAGTCTGGCAGGGCAGTTGGAGTGAGGAAAGTGGTGCCGTTAATCTCAGAAACCCTGGTTTCAGACGGCTATGTGGATTTTGCATCGAGCATACACTCCTAACCAGCCTTACTGACTACCTTGACATGGTCACAATTTTTCCAGGTAGGGGAAATAATGCACAATACTAGGAGTTGTTGTTAACAGGGCTTATTTAAAGTCCACAAGAAAAGCAAAAATTAAAAAAAAAAAAAAAAAAAAAAAAAAGGAAAAAAAAACACTCAAGTTTCCAGTTATTTGCTTTATATAATATTCTTAGACGCCCAAGATAATTTTTAAATGGATACTTCAGCATTTTCATTATTTGAAAGGCATCCCCACTACTATACCTGAAAAATACAGGGATCCTCACTATTACTAATGAAGAAAATTGTATCAGACATGGTTGAAATACTATTATTCCCCCTTCTCTCTTCTCACTGTCCTCTGTGTTATTTACATTCATGTGAATTGCAAGTAAACCAATATTATCCATCTCTCCGTTTTTTTCCTTAATTTGTTGACTTTAATTTTAGTAAGTCTTAAATAAGCGCTCATGGAAGATGAAGTAAGATATGCAAGCAAGTAGTCCTTTTATCAACAATTTTGCCACAGAAATACACAAACATTTCAATGGCTCTTCATTAGCAAACAAATCAACAAGTGATATTTTAATGCATGACTTTATTCCATCTCTGTGGGGACTGTAGTTGAGAGTGTGATGTACAGTACAGAGAAAGGAATCATCAGCCACAACGTCCCAGGGCTCTATCCATTGAGGACTTCTCAGCCTCTGCTTAAAGAGTGCATTTAATTGACTGATAGACAGTAGCTTCTTTGTTCACAGAAGACAGCGAAGTAATGGCAGCTTGAAAATCGTACCATCTACAGGATCTCCTGAGACTAGTAACAGGGGGATATGTGTCAGGAATAAATAAATAATCTAATTATTAAGCCACTTCCTGTCAAGTTAACTCCAATTTGTTGGCTTTTGAAGGCAACAAAACGAGGCATTTTTCCTCATTATGCTTCTCTTTTTATACCACTGGTAATCACAGGCGGATTAAAGGGTGCCTGATTGGTTTTTTTGTCAAGGAACTGAGAAGCAGCCAACAGTACAGAAAAACAGAGTTGGGGTTAGAAGAAATTTCATGCTTGTCTCCTTTCCAGCTCCCTAACAGCCCACACTGCTGCCCCATACAGTGCTGCCAGCTGTACAGCAAATGTGTACCCCTCCAACGGCGGCCTACCAGGCCACAGGCTCCATCCTGAGAGCTGTGAGATACCTTGCAATCTTGGCAGGTAGCTACTGCTGTCATAGGCATAATTCTAAAGGTGACCTACGAAACCCCGTCAGCTCACCAAATGCAACAATATGAGCAGCTGAAGTCTGACACCCACTCTCCATATTGGCTTCTTTTGTTTTGCTTCCTGCACTCACAAAGTGGGGAGAAACAGGGGGACACACTGTGTCCAAGAATCAGAGGCTTCTCCTTTAAGAATAAGGACAATTCAGAAAAGGTCTGGTTCGGCTACCTTCTGCGCTGGCCACTAAGCACAGCCCTGGAGAATGTGCTACGGCTCCTGATAAAGCCTGCTGACGAGTGGTCAGCAGCGAGGAACAAAAGGGAAGGCTAACACAATGGCATTAATTCCGCCCGTGGTGAGGAAGTATTAACATGCACGGTGTATCACAGCACTGGCGTGGTGGATAATCGTGCGGTTCGGCGGATGGAAAGGAACAACTTTCGGACTGCCTGGCATTATCTCACAGTGGCATCCCTTTCTAACACAATAGGAATTTCTGTAGGAAAAAAAAAAATACAGCTTTGACGCACCTTGCTTCACGTCTTCATTAAGCAAACTCCAGTCTGTACTGTGGATATTTTCAAACGCTGCTGTTCGCATTCTCATTATTGCCACTGCTCCAATAATTGTTATTTAATACTAAAATATTTTCATTCAATTTCATTAGAATTTTTTTAGTCCACACCTGCGCACCCATCCCCCCAAAAAAGAGTTGGGGGAGATTCACAGTTATTAGCCCAGTCTGTCCTGACTTAACCATTTGTGATTGTAGAAGCCCAGACAGACTTTCCTAAAAGCTGTGACCAGGAGGAAACAGCTGTTCCTGATTCTAACCCTTGAAATGGAGGAGTGGGCTCCAGCCAGCACAGCTCAGTGAGTGAAATCACATCCCCCGAAGCACAAGGAGAGAGGGAGCCTGGAGCCCAAATAGGTGACATAATTTTAAGCGCAGAGAACAGTGTTGCTCTTGCATGTTTACAGCTGCCTTTGCCATTTCTGAATACATCTTGAATTTTTTGTTAAATTGCGCAGATAATTAAAGCCTCTTCATATTTACAGTCTGCTTCATTGGTACCATGAATTCTGCTTTCAGTTACTGTCTGCAAATTCCCTCCCTGCACAATTTCATACTAAGCAATAACACTTCATTTTACATAAGTTTTATCTGATGTCCCCATACAGAGCTGCCAGCTGTACAGCAAATGTGCCGCTCTCAAACTGAGGCCTACTAGGCCACGGGCTCCATCCTGAGATCTGTGAGGCACCTTGCTGTCATTGGCAAGCGTTCCCTGCTATCACTGCTACCATCGCTCCACACTACACACAACTTAAAATCATCTGATTATTAGAATTTGTGGTCCACACTCCATTTTATCCTTTATTTAATCTATCCCCAGATCACACATTTGTTTAAATGTTTTGGCCGGTTTACAAATCATGCAGCCATCTGCACAGTAGGTGTGACACCATTTTTTAGACAAAAGTTACATTACAAAGCAACAAAGATAAAGTCATTTGAAATGCTTTGGTGTTTGTTATTCTGCCTGGTTCGCTTGGACCAACTCAAAGAAATAAATAGAATTATCTGTGTAAATCGATGAACATCTATGAAAAACAACACCCAGCAGAACACAGAGCTTGCTCCATTACCTACGTTAATATCATGACAGCTGAGGAGAGATGACCTGGCCCACTTCTCATCTCTCCTGTACAGATGGCTATTAAAGAGAAAGTATCCCTTTTGTATGGTCCATGCAGAAACCCTTTATGGGCCTTTCAAATAAGCCAGCATTGCTCACAGGAGAGTAGCTTTCTGTTTGCAGGAAACAGCACAGATTTCATCTATTTTGTAACCCAGCTCCTCACAAAATAAATGCACAATTTCTCAGATTTAACACCAAATGCTGCTTTTTCCTGAGTATTTCAGTTACATCTCAGCTTTTTGCAGACAAGGTGGTGAAGTTTCATCTAACTTCTGGATCCCTACTTGCTAGCTCTGCCTGCAAATAAGAGAACCCCAGAGTACCCAGATGATTTTCTGATTCTACGAAGGTACAATCCATCTTTTTGCTCTTAATTTACAATTTCCATATCATATTACAGAAGAATCAGTGAGGGAGGACAGACAAAAGAAGCTGCCATCTCCTTTATCTTCTGGTATATAGATGTGCATCTTTGGATTCTTTTTCTCTAAACTTCTTATAAGAGATACTTCATAATGTCAGTTTTCCTGTAAAGCACTGCATAACATTCTGTGACAATCTGTAAACTTCTTCCTCGAGATCAACACAATACAACAAGTAATGGGTTTTGTGTTTATTTTTTTTTTAACCATTTCCGCATGTAGGAAAGGAAAAAACTTGTTTTTAGTGACCTATGGAATTAGAGAAATAAAAGACTGTATGAATGCTACATGATATTGCAACCAAGCAAAAATTTCACTGGGCTCCAGAAAGCTTACAAAGTGTTTTCTTTGTCTTTACATCAGTGATGTTGTCCACACATACAATGCACAAATGTGAGGCAAATAAAATGACTTACTTGTATAGACATATTATGCATGCAGTTAATACATGCATAATGCAAATATGCGTATCCAGATAACACGCAAGCATGTAAATATCTACACATTACATACTTATATTCCTGTCAGTGAACAAATTAGAAATCACGAGTTGCACTAAAATTTGTCTTTGTCTTCTAATGGTTACATGCCACTTGTTACTGTAAAACACCGTTGTGCTTTTCTTTTCTTTTTTGTATGCAGATTTCTACACACTCTTCTTTTTAGACTATAACTGCTCCAGCATGGATTTATTTATTTATTTATTTATTACTTAGGGCTTAGTGAAGTATTTACTGGTGTAAACTAGAATTCTTGTCAGCTGCAGGGTTGTTTCATCCTGTTTTCCCATTTGTTTCCTAACTTTGGTGCTAGGTGGCTTTTTCTCTTTCCCTTTATTTTCTCCTCCTGTTCGTTCTAACACGCTACCATGCTCAGTACTACACAACATTCTCTCCTCAAAAAACAAGCTCTTTTCGTTACCACAACTGACTTTGCAGAATGTGTTTTATCCTTCACACAGAAAAGGTTGAAAAATAAAAGTCAGTGTACCCCAAAATGACCTATATAAAATTTTTCAAAAGGAGATTGCAAGAAGGGCCATCCTTTCCCCCAGTTCCCCAACTTTTCAGACGGGGAGTTGCTCCTGCTCTGGCACTGGGGCTTGCTTTTCCATCAACTAAAGTAGCAGCAACCTACAAAGATTGTGGCTGTTTCCCCCTTTTATCATTCTCTTTGTCAGCCTGATCAGTCCTCAATGGTAAATGTGCTGCTCCGTTGTGCACAGCCAGCGGCTTGCAATTTGCTCACTATGTTTCATGAGACAGTTGTTTGTGGCTGTTTGGAACACATTTACCTCTTTGGGGATTTATGCGCTAGTTGCAATGCCAACCTCCATAGTGATAGAGATTTCTTTCTAACTAAAATAGATAATTAGAAGCTGGTAATTATTGGTCAAGAATTATCAGAGTGAAAAAAATTAAGCTCTTCATAAATAGTTCTTGGCAATGTCATCTCTTTACATTATCTCATGCCTAACAGCACTTCACTCAGAGCACTTAAAAATTTACACTACTGCTGTTGAGCCTCGTAATTTTATGTGGAGTAAATCTTTTTCTGAGTTAAACACATCGGAACTCCTTCAGTTCTGATCTACTCTGTACGTGCACGTGCACAAAATCCTAGGGATTACGGCAACTGTTCAGTCTACTGACACTGCATCAGACACGGCAGATGTAAAGGAATCAGTATAAAGAAAATAAAATGTTAGGACTGTCTACTTAAAATATCAGGCAAAATAATAAGATGAGCAGCGGAGTGAAGCAAGCAGTGAAGAGTGAAGCAAGACTACAAACAATAGCTGACACTCCTTCTACACTCTCAGGTCAAATGGCAACTGCAAACTATGTGAGCAAAACAAAGGGATGCCAGAGAGCCTCCCTCTTTTCCACAAACACCCAGAAATAGAAATTTCTCAAAGAAAGCTGTTAAAAATGTTATCTACTCTGCTCAGAGAGAAAAGCAAAAGCTAAAGAGCTGCTGAAGAATTACAGTGTTTGCCAGTACTTCCTAGAACTGTATGAAACACACCTGGATTTACATTTCTTCCTCTCTAATTCAGAAGCTGAGAAATTGTTTTACCGACAGATTTCAATAAACAAACCGACAAATATGTTTTCATTTGGCAATCACCCTCATGATTATCCAAACAAAAACACATACTCAAATCTAAGTCCAAAATAATGCTTAATTGACAGTCTACTTCAAAAAGCCAAAGGTTTGCCTCCTGTCAGCCCACAAGCATCTCCTAAGCCTGAATCAGCCTGTAGTTTAAGCAAACTCGGGTATCGCATGATAAAGCACAGTGTCTAGGTAAGTGAGGACATGTCTGGCAGTCAGAACTCTTTAACTTCCAGTTACTGCACTTCTTTTGCATCTTTGTCCTCATTCACATAGTGGAAAAAGCTTATTGACATATCCCATCACAGAGATAACAGGAAGACTGGAAAAAAGACTGTGGAACAGTTTTAAAACAGGAGGCTCTAAAAGTGATTAACATGTAGGTACTGAGGAAAGCCACCCCTACGACACCCTTTTTAACATATAACTCATACAATAACAAATGTAAATTGTATTGTTGTCAAATATATTTAAGGAACCTTATTGGATCATCTGCAGATTTTGTTTTCCATTAGGTGGCATAATCTTTCTCATTGAACAGATTGAAATGTATAACAAAATCTGCAAAAATGCTGCATGCCCTCCTGACAAAGAAGAGTAAGAGGCTTTTTAAATAGCCTCTAATCCCTCTTCCCCTGCTAAATGTCTAGTTGAGATTATATTTGATTAGACAAAAACACAAACATACACACAACCTAAAAATACCTACCCTCAGTGGAGCTATTTCAGCCAACAAAGTAATTCACGTTGCCTTATTTAAAAGTCTAAGTTTCACACTGGGGTTTTACAAACACATATTTGCCTTAGTGACCTTCCATAATGCATCCTGTCTATGTGGATGTCAGCAGCATGAACTCAGTTTACATCCTGGGATCATGTTCAAGTGACACAGTAACTAGCTGGGACAATATCAACTTTTCTATGGTCCCAAATCACTAAAATGTTGGTGAGCAGCATTACCTCCAGATAGCTGAGCAGCGGTTCTCATTCCTTTCTGAGCAGTTTGGCAGATCACTTTCTGCCTTCTTGTTTGTCCCATGTTCTACCTGCTCCAGCCACTTCTTCTGTCCTCTAATCTCTCTCTCTCTCTTTTTTTTTTCCCCCCCTGGGAGGGCTTGGTCTTTATTCCTTTTTTCCCCACGTTATTTCTTTTTTTCTTTCTTTTTTTTTTTTTTTTTTAATGCTTGATATTTGTGACTATTTTTTTTAAAACTGTTTAACTGTTTTGGTTTTTTTTTCTGTTAATTAAACAAAACTCCCTCCACCGTTCTCCCTTTTCTTCCCTGCTCCTCTCTTTTCTCTGAATCATATGCAACCCTTCATGTACGAAGGCACTAATCTATACCCATCAATAACTGCAACACGATAATGCTAACATTTACTATGAGAGGAAGTAGCTATTTCTGAGACTGTGTGACGGCTGAAAAGGGGCTTTATTACCCCTACATTTGATCTAGGGTTCATCTATCACACTTTGTGACTTTTAGGGTCAGCTTTCCTAGATTATCTTCCCTTCCCTTGCATTTGAAGTCTTCTTTTTCCTCCCTCTCTTCCTGAAGCTTTCTCGCTTTCCCTATTCTACAGAAGTGAGTGTCCTAATGGAAAAGCAGGGCAGCAAGACATATTTTATCAAGTACATGTAGAAAACGAAGGGACCAAGGTGTTTAGGACTGCAGGATTTTTTGTTTGGGAAATATGTTGTGTCAACAAGTCCATATTCAGTCAAATGTTTCAACTCATTTTTCGATCCACAAATTGCATGCATGTAGATATCGATGGATACACCCATGAGTTATATGTTATATATATTCATACCAATATGTTTGAGCACATGTTTTCTGTATTATATAGGAACACTATAAACCTATCTACCGACACACATAAACAAAGGCCAATTTTAAACAGCTTGATGTCACCCCTTAAACCTTTCTCTCTGGACAGAACACGTTCTTGGAAAAAGGCTTGTGAACAACAATATAAATTAAAGGAGGGGTGAGGGGTAGTGAAATTAGAAAGATAGCTACAGAAAAATCCAATTACTGGTGAGAAAGCTAACAGA
Source organism: Lagopus leucura (assembly GCF_019238085.1). Lineage (NCBI taxonomy): Eukaryota > Metazoa > Chordata > Aves > Galliformes > Phasianidae > Lagopus > Lagopus leucura. The sequence continues at coordinate 46,524,656 of NW_024962263.1, forward strand.
ACTGAAGATCAGAAATTATTTTTCCCTGTGCTTCGATCCTAAGGTCACATTCAAAATGCTCAGGAATGCTGATATTCCTTTCACCCCAGCACAAAATCCCCATGCATTTGCTTAATCGAGGCTACATCATTAGGAGCTGCACGGTTTAGTCTGGCTGTGCAGATAAGAATCTTCCACTGAACACAGATTACCAGAAGCATGACCAGCAAATCTCCCTGCATGTTTTGCAAGCTCCTTTATTTCACTGCAAGATTTTACATTAAGCACATTTAAATCTGTGTCACTATGGTTTTGTCATGAAGCAATATAATGCATGATTAGATGCAACACAGCCAAAAACAATTAAATGTATTTTTTAAGGATTCTCATCAACCTCACCGAGCTTTTAGAAATAATACATAGGCAGTTAATCATTCGTTTTAACAAAATGTCAGTCTTTTCAGAACTGCAGACTGAAGCTAACTGGATTTGTTCTGTCTTACTTAATCTCTCCTTTCTCTCATCCCATTCTGACTTTTTACTAAGCATACCCAGAAAATAGAAGGAAAGAAAACTAAAGAAAAATCTGAGTATTCTATGGAAAAAAACAGGGGTCCAATTCTGAAAACACAATGCACATGGGAGGCAGGCAGCAAATAGACACACCACTCTTGCATTCCAGCATCACTCCTTACCCAAGGTGTCTGTACTCCCCGTCATGTTTCAGTATCACTGCAAGCTACAATTAAGGACACATCATACACTGCATTCAAAAAACCCCAACAGAAATGGCAAGTTCTGTTGCTGGTAACAAGGGACTTTTAAATTGCACGTTACTGACCCAGATTGAACACTGAAGCAGTTCAGATTATCTCTTCCCTGAAGACACAAAATATCAGGACTAAAGCTGAGTCCAACACGCAAATCACTTCGCTCATTTACAAAACCAGCTTGTCACTTGTGTTTATTCATTTTTTCTGAAAAGCATATAAAACGTTCATGCTCTAAACATATTAAAACTTCAATGTACTCAGAAAAATGAGCGACTAAGATGTGGCAGGTAATTTCTTTTACTGTGCAACCAAGTTAAAAGAACTCATGGAAGAAATACTTAAGTTACCTTACATGAGAAAGAAACCCAAAAACTAGCATCAAGCCAAGCATTTTTAAGTTATAAAATGAAGAAAAAAACCAACAATAAACTACCTTTTGTTAAATATGTATTTACTGGCTTGCATTCCATATAGTCTGGTCTGTATTTTGCATGCTTTTTTTATTATGAAAGGAAGAAAAAACAGCATAAAGGAAACAGGAGCAAAAACAATCAACTGTATCCATCATTGTCTTGAAATGTGAAATTTGGAAAACACTGAAAACAAAGTAAGACAACCCTGTCAATGTTATCTTATTAGCGGGCAAATGATGTGCTTGATAAATTTAATTGGCTGATAGAATTCTTAGTGCTATTGCTGAGTGGTTACCAAATTGAAAACATTATGGATAATCCTAGGGGAATAAGCAAATAATAAGAAAATATGAATATCAAAGAAAAAGCAGCTTTTGTTTTATTCTAATTTACAACTGTAACAGCCTTGTAAACATCAGGCTAGTCTTAGGTTAGGAATCCTAGAAGGTTTTTAAAATATGCTTATACCTTAAAGTGCAGATTCCATTCCTGAATAGTACAATTCCTTATTTTATTCATATAAACGATAGTATTTAATTGTATGCAGATAGACTCGGGATTTTTTTCCAAGGCTGTTCAAACACAACAAACAATATTATTTTATGGCCATTTGAATTATTTATGTTTCCTAACGACAAAAACTCACCAGTTTCGATTTTGATACCGAGGTGCTTGAGAAGCACACGGTAGTGTCATTACCATAATAACTTCTGAAATTAAAACCTGTCTAAAACTCTATGGAAAGCTAACATCCAGTTCATTAACCATTCCTGTTAGTTTGCTTTCAATAATGCAAAAATGATTAGAAGTTTAATTTGCTAATCACCTGTGTTTTGACTGGCAGTGGATATATAATTCTCTGCAGAAGTCTAAACTAGCCCTTGCAGAAAATAAAACATGCTAATGCTTTATCAAGTCTAATAATATGAATAAAAAAATCAATCATGCCTAGGTTAATCATTGATGGATGTACAATTAATTTCTCCTTAACTCTGTTTAATTTTAGAGGCAATGATGATCATGAGTAAGAGAAATAGCTATCTGTCTTTGAGAAGTTTTAGCGCTTCACTTACCAATCATGTGGTTTGCAACATGAACTTGGATATCCCATTCATTGTAGAAAACCATCTGACATTTGATGCACTGGTAGGTCTTCTTCTAAAGAAATAAGGGTAGATAAAATTTACTAAAACATACAGTCGGAACCATTTCATTATAACTCGAAGTGCTGAGTTCAAAGTGGTCATTTAAAGCTCTCCAGCAGAGTTTTTATTAAGGCTTAATTATTAATATTAGATACTAACACTGCAGTTCTGTAGCACCTTTTATGTGTTTCTTGAAACTCCACAGAAGTTGGGTTGTTGTTGTGGGGTTTTTTAATTTCTTTTTTTCATCTTTCTAACTCCACGAAGGGAGCAGTACTGCTAAAACACCACTGTCATATTCACAGGAGGCAAGATGTGATGAGAATGTGTGGGATGTGATCCAGACAACACTGAAATCAATCCTTCATTTTGTTTCAGTGGAGTAGACCCACTATGGAACTGGGGTGAGGCTAGGAAGAAAACAGATCAGAAACCTGCCTCCCCCTCAGTCTCAGCGAGGTTGCAGAATCTCCTCTGCACATTCATTTTAAATGGTCCATCAGGTTGCCATCCTTCAAAGAAGGAAAAGTCCTCATTAGTGTGGACAAATGGCTACTGTTTTCAGACAGTAGTTTCTATATCTATTGGCAAACCTGTACTAAAACTAGGAGGGCTGGCTGGAAGCCATCCAGAGAGCAACGCTTCTGCCCATATTAGATTGGGCCCGACTTAAAAATCACAATGTATATAAATCAAATTTTGTTATAAACAGGGAAATGTACTTTGCTCTCTTTGGTACACAGGAGAAGTCTTTCCTTTGTACCTTATTATCTTTCAAAATAGATCTGTTGTTACACTTTTCTGCAAGGTATAATACTTATACAAGATGATACAGATTAAGCAGTAGCATCCTAGAAACATGATTATATTTCCTCTTATTACTTTTCTGACCAGAAGTTGACCAGGAATTTTATACCACAAAGCATGTCTTTAGAAGTGAAAACTATGAGTACACTGAAAAATAAAATTTTGCTTTTTCATCCTAGAGACTTTAAATCTGCAATTCTAGGCATCTGATGAGACAAGTCAGATGCGTAAAATTATTCAACTGCATAATTGTAATATCAGGGACTACATTTCTACAGTAAGTCCTGGAGAGCTCAACTGTCGTTTTGAAGATGCAGTGAAGGTAAGCCCTGAAGTGCCACATGAAGGTAGTTATTCAGGAGACATGCATCTTTCTGTACAGTCACAGACCCTTGGCTACATTAACAAAAAGGCAGGATAAAAAAAATAAAAATAATAAAAATAATAAAAATAAAAAAAAAAGAAGAAAGGAAAAAGCATATAATTTTTAAAGAACATAAAGTTACAAAAACCTGGCACAGATGTACTCAATTACAGATTTCATATATATGTTCGCTGGGGAAGAAGTAGGGTTCACTGGATTACATGCATCAAAAATGGAGTCTATTTTGTATACATTTAACTTCTGAAGAGTGTTATACAGCTGGTATCATCTATTACATTTTTTAAAAATCTTCCTATTTTTCCCCCACCAGATTCTAAGCATTATTAAAGAATGGCTGGATTTCTTATCAGCAATTATCTAAAATTAGATGTTATGTCTCAGACCAAGTGCTCATTCATTAAGCATCTTTCCACTAGAAGCCCTTAGAAAGGAACATACAGGCTTTTTCAATGTATGTCATCTTTTTCTTACTAAGTTAACTGTAAAACTAGCAACCAATCAAAGTCAGCCCTGTGGGCTTCTCTTTACAAATCTCATACTGCTTTCATACAGAGAGGGTATTTTAATTTTCTTCATGGCAGTAACAAAATATATCATGCCTCTTCTCAGCGGAAACACTCATAAGCCTTTTCTGCTCTTCCTCATCTAAACCAGCTTAAGTTTTCTGAAATGTAACCAAGTTAAATCCTTACCTAGACAAATAAAGTGAATGGGCACCCACAAAACTAACCTGCTTTGACTTAGTTTTGACTCAGTTTGACTAGTTTCACAATTTTTAAAACCTGCTGTTAAAAAAAAATACATGACTTTTCTCCTTTTCAGGTGTGACCACAATGGCAACACAAGTAGAAATTCAGATGCAGCCCAAGGTCTTCCTATTATATGCTGGTAAATTTAACCTTACTGCACTACATCTAGATCTATCAAAGACCTCTAAATAATGACAATTGTGATCAAAGATTTATTATGCTAAGCTCTTTACAAGGTGCTTTTTGATGCTGACATATAGAACAACAATATTGCATAAATAACAATCACTCTCCCTTTTTTAAAAACACCGTTTCCCTTTAGAACTAGTTAGAAAATATTTCTTACTCCCTGATGACTGGCACTATATATTGTTTATTAGCATACCCCTAGCATTATTCCTGATATGTGACTTTGTTCAAAAACAAAGAAACATAAACTTAATGGCTGGTCTTTTCTCTTGTTAGCACAGTAATGCAGAGTGCATGTCAAGATTTGTTGGAAAATTATGACTGATGTACATAATGGCAAAACATACAAAGGCTGGATTTTTTGAAGTCTCATGCAAAAAAAATAAACTCATTTAACAACAACCAAAAACAATAATTTACTAGCACTTGCTAGCCTCTTCAGATGATCTGACACATTTGGAGAATCACACAGACGTTTTCTTTTTATCATGAAGGAAAGAATGTTTTTTGTGACTGCTGCTTGATCAAAACCAATTTCTTCTTTGTTTCTGAACATATTCTAAAATGTTGACATCAACTTTTATTAGCTCGACACATTCACCTCAAAGTGTCTAAACTTGTTCCTGGTTAAGTTTTGATTTTAAAAGCAAACTCAATAAATTCCATTTACTCTTAGATTTTCAAAGTGATCAAACCCAGACACTTTCACGCCGTGTTGAACAAAACCCACATACTTATTTCCATACATTTCACATTCTAAAGAAGCTCTTTTTTACTGCAAGTTACATCTTAGTCTCATAGGCTTTGTCAGACCAGCAGCACTCATGACTGCTTACACGGGCTCCTGGATCCTGCTGTGCCTGGTGGCCAGCTCCCTGTCAGAGCTGGGTAGACTGACTAGAGTCAGATCCAGGGGAGACTGAGCTCTCCTCAGTCTGTGCTCCCACAAAGGGGAAACCTGGGGGGTATAAGATGGAAAGGAGCCTTGGAGAATGGCAGCTCCATCTCCCCTGCCAGGCAAGAAGCCTTGCTGTGCCAGCGTAGCATCGCATAGAAATAAAATTGGGTCATGACTGAAAGCCACCTGACTCTCTCAATTGTCTGCAACCCTTTGCAAGGCAGGACACAACAAAGACTGTGACAGCCGTCCTTGCCTGGCCTTGCTGCAGCTGTTTGCAGCACCAGAGCCCCAGCAGAGCTCCCTGCCCCTCTGCCCAAGTCACTGAGGGAAGGCCCAGCAGGAATAGCAGGCACCCAGGCCTTGCTGCTCCAGCTCACTGCCCAGGGCATTTCAACTCCACATGAAGATGAAGGGTGGACAGCTCAGGGCACCTGCATCCTAACCTGCCATGGCTGCATTTGCTAGAGGACAGCCGTCAGCCTTCTGACAAACATGCCAGCACTTTCATTCCCCTCTCCAAGCACAAATACAAACCGACACACATTAACTGTTAGACTGATGTCATAGCAGCAATGGCGGGCCACAGAAGAACCTGGCCAGTACATTTCCATATATATACATCAGGCAGTACCAACAAGGAATCAGGAGCAGCTGTAGTGTGCTAGACTGTGCCTTGCTGCAAAATTTCCAAAGATACGTTTCAGAGAACGATGCACACATTATCACACGGAATTCTGAAAATATCTGAATGTTTTCTTTTCATTTCTTATATCACCACAGCCTCACCTTTCCATAAAATAAACACAACTCCTCAATAAACAACCTCACAATCATTCACAAACCCCCTCCTGTCAAGAAACCAACTGACAATTCATTTCCTACATGCTGAGCGCAAATCTGATGCCCAAGTCACAGCTGGGACCATTCAAAACTGTCCTAGAAGAACAACTGCTTGGACTAGATGACTCACATAAGCGCTGGGCAGCCACACTGCCTCTTGCATTCTTGTTCTTTTTCATTACTGATTTCAGAGCTGATTTAAAGCCTTCCAGCATGCAAAGCTTCTCTGTGACTACATTTAATGAGCTTCAGATAGGGCCTTCAATCCATGCAGAGCATATGCATGTGTCTCTCTAACCTTTTGAATAATTAATGTCACCTAGACCTTTAATTATTGTCCTGATCTGCACTTGTCACTTTGCAATTTGCAATTTTCAGAACCTTCAGAACCTTATATAAAGGTTCTCAAAAGTGTCCACATCATGTCAAAATGGGCTTTGCTGCCTTTATAAGAGGTCCAGGAGTATGGTCTTTCAATTGGTACTTGAATTTAATCCACAATTCGATTTGCTTTTAAAAACAAAAACTCTGCTTTTTAAAAGCCAGACAACTAATGAACAATCTATGAACTCCTCTAATAGAGGATTCATAGTTCTATTGAGAAGGTCCTTCTATGTAGCCTTCTGTGTCCTGTGACTCTCAGATACCCCATACATGCTCTTTTTTTCTTTTCCTATTTCCTAACCTCATTACATTACCTGAGAATGAACTGCATATGCTATATATTTGCTCCTGTTTCACCTCCTTGTTAGGGTCATTCAGAATTTTATCACGTGCCTATTTTGTTCTGACATTTCCCCAGTTTTGTACTACCACTGAATTTCATCACTTCACTACTTCTTTCTTCTAGACTACTGATACACTACATAAATTCAGAAAAATTCATACAAGTAGTGACTCTCAAGGCTTTCCATTATTCACATCCCTCCAACCTTAACTGCTTCACAAGACTTCAATGCTACCCATATCCAGGTTAGTGTTGCTTTTCTAAGTCAGACAAAGTAGCTCTTCCTATGCCACGTGTATCAACCGAATAAATTAGTCCTTCTTGCAATACTCTGTCAAAAGCTTTGCTAAGATTCTGGTAAATGTTTACATTCTTTAGCAAAAAATTTAGATGTGATCCTCCCTTTCTGAATCATTACTTCCTACCCTCTGACAAATCCAAAATTTCTGAGTGTTCTTCTGTCACTACTTTCTCTCCTCACTGTCTACATCAAATGCACAAACCCATAACTTCATGCATAATCCTTCCATCCCCTTTTGCTTACAGACTTACAGGCATCCCAAGTTTATTCTGCACTATATCCCGACCTCTCCTGCATGCAATAGTCTCTAGCATTGAAAATGACTTTGATGTGTACCTGTTCATCATCACAATAACCTCCCATTTACAACCAGATACATTGCTTATCCCTGTGATCCTGGTAAGGGGGATTTTCAAGGCTTTTTCCACTTTGTTTTAGCACTGAACAATAGCATGGATCAACAACACAGCCAAGTCAACTTGCAACTGCTGAAAAAGAGGAACCCTACACCTCCCACATCCTCTGATTTCCCCCTCCCAGACTAATCATTCTCTCCCACATTCCCTCACATTAAATCCAGATTGGAATGAATTCCACCTGTTAAACTAACAGAAAGGTAATCTGACAAGAGAAAGCAAATAGCTTCCGTGTTTGTGCTCCCAAAAGATCATTTGCAAAAGCAAGTTAAAACTTGCGTACTAACTACAGCAACTTGCTGGTGCTAACTCCTAATGCTGCCAGCTGATTTTTTACATTATTATTTCATTAAGCGTTAGCAGCGTGCTCGGCCCTGCGTGAGGCACAAGAGCAACCATGGTCCCAGCCTATTTGTCCATTTAGCCATTTTTCATCATAACTCAGATTATTTTTGACAGTACCTTAATTGAGGATTTCTTTTCTATCTTCCTGGATGCTTACTTTGTCAACCTTAAGCTCTAAAAGAACTAAGCATATGTTAGACAGTTTCACTGCACAGTTAGCTATTTATCTTGCTTATGGGCCACTGTCAGCTTGCATTTTTTCTGAACTAATTGCTAACTCTTCTCATTGCCAATAGAACACCCTTTAAGTAGTATTTCCTGATTGTTATTAAAAATATGTTTATAAAGATTTTATGAAAAAATTTCTGTTCTGCTTTTGTTTATTGGGGTCTTAAGTATAGTGTGATCTGAGTACACGTTTAGAGAGAAAAGACAGTCAATTCTATGTGAAGAAAAACAATAAATGGAGAAAAAAACATTCTGAAATTTCTTTCACAGCGGTTACTCATTGCTTTAATACACAAAGTTCTATCAGTTCTTCCTTCTCTACTTGAAGCCTTAAGTTGCTGTCCTGTCTTCCAACTTTGCATTCTGGATGCTGTATTTAATCAGAGCTGTCTTCGGTGCCTCTTAGTTACAAATCTTTTCCTTCCCTAGCTGATGAAGTGCATTAGCTTGCAATGTCTCACATCCCTATACAGAAAACACATCTTGCAACCTTTTAAAACTGCATCTCTTCCCTTCAAGCTCTCTAATCCTTTAGGTCTCCACACATCTTTGAAAATCAGGTACCTAACAGAAAAGGGACTATAAAACTGGCACCATGTGTCTTGTCTTTATTTTCTCTTGATTACTTCCTGTCACATTTACATAGTTTGTAACTACAAATAGCTGTAAGTACCATGAATTTGATTTGGGATCTGGAAAACAATTATGCTTTTTTCTGATTTTCTATCCTAGGGCCTGATCCAGGGTGAGACTGGGCCTCAAAACATGGCAAGTGCACATGCTGAGCAGTTCTCAGAAATCTGGAGCTTGTGGTGTGACTGAACTTCCTGTCACAGAGTCACAGAATCATGGAATCGCAGGGGTTGGAAGAGACCTCAAGAAATCATCAGGTCCAACCCCCCAGCTAAAGTAAGTACCCTAAATAGGCCCCACAGGTCAGCATTCCTCCCCCTTTCTGTCTCCTTACACTGCGCTTAAAATCAAATAAGAGAGAGAGAAGAGACAAGAGAGAGAACTGCAAACCCATCAAGAGGCATCCTCACATTCCGTATCTCAATCTCAGAGCAGCTACATGGCTATGGATGTTAAGGGGATACTACAACCGAGACTGCACTGATAATTTTGCAGATGATGTGGCATCAAAGCACAAGCAGCAGAGCATGACTTGGCAGGTCTGAGATGCAGAAAGCTGATATACTGAGTAGGCTGATGAATTGCTGGTGGGCTTTTTCAAGTCTAGTTCTTTTTTTCCTTTGTTTTTTTAAAAAAGGCATACTGAGACAGACTGCCATTCAATATAGCCACTACTTTCTTCACCAACAATCAGCAACAGATGTAGACCAATAAAATTAATAGTTTGCAAGTACGCACAAGAGAATACTCTTTTGTCTCTTTTCACCATCACAAATTTTGTAAAAGCTTTCTGGATTTTAACGGAAAGGCAAAACTGGGAGCCTTTTATACACCTCATTTTGTTTACTTAATTTGAACATTAAAAACACTTTTCTCCCACTCTATGGAAAATTAACGACAATTAATTTCAATCTCTAAAGCGAGACTTGGGACATTTTTCTTTTCCTTACTTGTCCACTTTCAATTCAACCTTCATTCTTGAAGAATTCTGGGCTATTACTTACGCGGATAATTCCATCCTACGGAACAGTTGTGCTCAAAAATATGCAGCATTAATATTAATGTACAAACAGAAATATATTACTCATACATAATATATAAGAAATTAATTTTCATTGAAATATCAGGAGAAGGATTAAACCCCTTAGATCCTTCTCCTGCAATTAGCTCTGCACTTGAGCAAGTCAATGGGACTTCACAAGTGAAGGCTTCACTTGTGAAGCCAATAGGACTTCACAAGACTGGAACCATACAAAAACTTGCCTACACTATAAAATATTCCACTAACCGAATTCCACAATCATACTGCTGTGATTATAGCACCACTCTGTATGGATACTGTCAGGCCACATCAATGTTAACAAATATACCAGTCTGAGCGGGCATACAGCTGCTGACATTGCAGCGATGCCTGACTGCACGCCCAGTTGGCAAACCTCAACAGCGGCAGCAGAGCTGCCCAAGGATGTGGTGTACCAGCAAAACAAGCATGCCACTGAGTCAGTCTTCATTGCTGCCCACAACGGTTTGTGTCTGGCAGTTTTTCCAGTGAAGACATACTTGCTTTCCTCTAAGGGAATTACAGGAACCTCCCACAGTTCCCTCTGTCCTATTTTACAACCTTTTACTTTCATACTGCTTCTTAAAATTCCAGTAGTTCCTCTTAGGTACATCTTGTAATAAGTTCATGGGCTTCAATCTACCATACTCTAACAGAAAAACAGATCAAGGGGTTTACTTCAGAAACAGAATACCGTATGTCTAGGCTTGTCTAGACCGCCATTATATGCACTATGAAATTGTGAAGCAGGGATTAGAAGAAAACAGAAGTAGTAAGGTTAAGAGAAAGCATTCACAAAAACAATCAGATGTTGCAGACATTCCCTTATTAGGCCTGCAAAAGAAGGCCCAAGCAGCAGAAAGGATCAACTGTGAGTTTGTCAGGGAAAGCTGCAGGATTGGCACGTGGAGACAGCCACATTCCTAGTTTCGCACCAAACCTACTTCAGCCATCAGAACAGAAACCAAGAGGACTGTTGTGGAAGTGGAAATGAAGATAGAAAAAGGAAATTTGGAAGCTTGGAATCTCAGATCATTTTCTGTTGGTGAACCATTCTATTTCCTCTCAGAAAAAGCAGAAGGAAGAGGAGGCCTTCCAGACACAAGAAGCCAAAAGGTATGCCTTTTTGCATACTGCTGAAACTGGGTAACAGGCAAGAGAGGAACACTATCCTATGCAGGATACCAAAATTGTGGAAGCATGACCAACGGGGACAAACAGTCTCTTTTCCTCCTACCTTGCACCTTGCTTTTGAGTATACAAGCAGCAAACAACTTTTAATGACTGCATTTCTAAGAGGCTATATTTTTAAGAGGCTTTTCAAAGGCATTTCACGGGTATTACGAATGATCAGTGAACGCATGTGGGCCTTCACTTTGATGAACGTAGGTCTCCAACAGAAACTCCAAACTGTGTGGGTTTTTTTCATTGATTTGCACATTGTTACTAGTAGGACTGTACTGAGATGCCCCACCTTTTCATTCCCTGATATATGACATCTATACTAGCAATAAAGATTTAAACACCAAGAGAGAACAAGGTGATACAGAGGTGCATCTGGTAGGCAGGCCAAAAGCACTCTGGAAACCACAGAATCACAGAGATTAGAAGGGATCTCTGGACACCATTTTGGACCAGTCCTCTGTTTAGGCAGCAATACTCCAAAAGCTCTTCTGGACAACCTGTACCAGTTATCTATATGGAAGCCCCTGTATTTCAACTTGTGCCCACCGACTCCTGCCTTGATATGCCCAGTGGCAACAACTAATGTTAACAGGACACACATTTCTGCTGTCATATCTACAGACGTATTTTATACAATAATTTGTAAAAGGATGCAGTAAATAGAATAAATGGAAAATGAGATTGGAAGGAGAAAGAAGTATCCAAAGATTTTGAACAACCCAATTAGAGTTAAGACCAATCACCAGTCTTCACAGAGATGTAGGTCAAACAAGAGGACTCTCCAAGATGCCACCTATCAGGTGGTTCATTTATGTTCATTCTGTACAACTTTCTGGAACAAGCAGTACTGGGGATGCACATTCATTTTAAATGAACAGTTAGCATTCATTTTAAATGAACATTTTATGTTTCTCATGACAGAGTGACAAATTCGGGTGTCATGTTTGGTGTGTGAGATAAATAATACACACATTGCATATAATAGCTTTATTGAGCAGTGATTAAAAAACAAATAAACAAATAGCACTTCTCAAAACATTTACAATCAGTTAAAAAGTTACTGTGTAATCACCACAAACAGTGGATCATGGTTTCTTATAGCTTCACGTCTTGTGGCTGATTGACTTTTGCAGAGAAACCAGATATGAACTTCAGTTAAAGCCATCTTCCCGGTTTGGATCTCTAAAAGGCTTCTTTCTTGTTAGGTTTCTATCATAGATGATATGCTGGATCATTTTTCTTCCACCAAAGTTGTAAAAACTCTATAGGCTTTAATATTCCTGTCAGCTATAAAGTTTTTGTTGAAAGTGAGCAAGAATAGTTCAAAAGTTGAGAGGGAAGAGAGAGAACTCTCTAGTAGTATGCAAAGAGACAAAAAGAGACATATCATGATTTCCCATGTCTTGTTCCCAAAGATGATCAGGCTAGAAAAAAAGAGAAAGTTTATTGTGGTTTCTACATGATTTTGAGGTCAAAGTACCGTTCATTTTCCACTGAGGTTGTGTGGAAGGGAAACTGTGATGTTACCCTGGTCACTTGGCCAGCAGGTACATGAATGAGGAAAGTCCCATGAAAACAGTGGGCTGCCCAGATGATCTGCAGGAGCGTACATCTTAGGGCACTTTGTCTCATAAAGCTTTGTTGAAGTTCCATGAGACATAAGTACATTTGCATATGACCTCTCTAAAGTTGCTTTATGTCTTCATCTATTTTCCTGTGCCCCTCTCCTGTTAGTCTGCTTTTCTTCAAGGAGGCATTCCTTCCGCTGCCATGTTTCATGGAAATCTTGGCTTGGAACTCTTGTAAAGTTTGGAGAACAAGTTATCCTTTCTTCCTCCGATGCAAAGGTATTAAGAATTTCTCAGCTGAAGCATCTGACAAACAACATGACAGGATCAGATTTTAATGATAAGTGAACAGGAAACTAAAAAAACTTACTACTGTTTAGCAGCTCCCAATTAACATAAGGAGTTCCTTTCACAAACTGGCAAGTGCAGAAAGGTGGGAAATTTGCTGCTTAACTTCAGTAGGATTAATAGCAACAGGACAGTAGCAACAGGACCATCTTTGTTAATTGCAGAGGAGTTGTCTGATAGATCATTACTGAAAGTGAAAAGACAAAGAGAAGAAAAATGCTATCTTGTCAGCCACTCCATGGCAACTTCCTAACAGAAATTAAGAGTGTATAGTAATGTGAAGGTGGCCTTCTGTGTCTAGAAGAACAGAGTAGCCCTTACTAAAAATACATATGGCCACATATTATCTTCATGAAAACAATGTCAAAACGATGCCAGAAGGTGAAGCTGTATTTTTAGCAAGCTCGTTCTGAAACTCCAGAAGCAGAAAATATGTTTGCTACAGATTACTTCCACAAACTCTTTCAAATACAAATCTTTGTGCCAGCAACAAACCTTCTTTACCTTTTTCCATCCCTGAATCCAAAATCCAGCATGAAAATCACGGGCATGGATTCACTGACAGGAAACCCAATGTTTACAGTACAAGTCTATGTGCTTATCCACAAAAATCCTGTAGTTCAAATGATCAGCTTGGATTGCTGATGAGGAGGATTATTTTAATTTCTTTATGTATTTCAATTAAATGCATGAGTATTGATTTCAGAGCATTTCTTCAGTTAAAAGCACAGTGATTTATGTTGCTAAAATGCAGTTGCTTGCCCTGCCAAAAGCATGCATTTGGGAACGTTTGTGGGTTGCTTAGTCTTTCCTCTCTTCTTTCTGCCTCTGACTGCCAGTATCTGATGTTGAAACAAACCAACTACTTCGAAAGGCAGCTCCTGTTATGTCTTTTTGAGTTTGGCAGTCTTGGGGAATGGAGGGGAGGAACAGGAAGAAAGGTAGATTCAATGCCCACAAATAAAGAGGGGCAAAAAAAAATGTAAAAGTAAAATAGTACACCTACCTGAATGCCATTCGTTCTCCCAGAGATACCATTTCAAGATTCATCTGAGGTCAGAGTTGAGATTCAGGGAGCCACCAGCTCTTCAGCACCTGAATTCTGTGACTCCTGTTCCCATGAGCTCATTGTCAGCCTGCACCTTTATGGCTCCTTCCAGAATGGTGCTGTGATGTGCTCGGTGCTCCTTGCTGGGCCATGCCCACCATGGCATACAGCTCTATGCAACCACAACGGGACAGAGAGCAGCCCCAGATTCTCACCGCCATTCTTCAGCTGGCTTCACTGTTGCTAGTTCTTTTCTCCTTTGTTCAGCACTTTGATTCTCTGCTACAGTGAATTTCTGTAAGCCTTTTGCAACACCTACATGAACATCTTTATTCCTGCGGTAATTTAGCAGTGTTGTTGCACTGCCCCTTTTCTTCTCAGGACCAGAAAACCCAGAATGTCCTTGTATTATTAATGAAGGACTGTCTGCATTGCCACAGGTAATACAGTAATTCACATGAGCTTCACATTCATGAAAAAAAGTGATACATAACTTTAGCTACTTAGAGCAGCAATTATGCTTGCTGAGCATCCACTCTGGATGTTATCAACAGGACCCCAAACTGAGCAGAGTGGCTCACAGGACACACTAGCACCAGATCAGCTTTACCAATGAACTGTTGGTGTAAAGTCCACTCCCTCCTCCCCCGTCTGCTAAGCAATTAGCAGTACAATTATTATTGAACTGTTATGCTGGTATGGTTCTGAGTGTACAGAAGTTGTGAAGCTTAAAAAGAAAAGGCACACCTTTCTGCTGTGCCAGCAGTTCTCTCATTAGGTGCATGCAACACAGTGAAGAAGAGCAAAAGAGGCAAAGCTGCACATCTTTTCTTGAACATTGCTTTTTATCTTCCTAGAGCTTGGCAGAAAATATATCATAATTAAGCATGGCAATGAATTTTCAGAAACTATCAAAATTATTTTCTCAAAAAGGAAAGTGAGGAAGAGATGTTCAAGTGGATTTGTCCGAGGTGCCAAAGCACATGAGTGACAGGAAAATAATCTCTGTCTAGTTCTCAATTCACTATCATATTAAACCTTGTTCTTCACTTTTAAACATTAAGTATCACCAAGATTATTATTCTAGCCTAACAGCATACTTGCAATAATTTAGGATTTTTACAAGAAATCTACAGCCTGAATTCAGCATCTCATTAAGCTCAAAGAATAAATTAGAGATTTACTAATTTAAAAGCTCTTTCAATAGCTGTCTATCCACAGTCGAACTGTTCAAGTCTCAAGTCTGTCTGTCTGAAGGCAATAGTACAATCACATCCTATGATGTTATTTTGTACAGACTAAAAAGGAAAGTGTTCTAGCTTAAGCATAAGAATACTTGACCAAGAAGGCAGAAACCATGTGTTTAGTGTTATCTTTTATCTTAAAAAGGTATATTCAGTACCTTTAATTGTCTGATAACTACTTCATATTTTTCTTGCTTCTTAAGTGAACTGTTATTTACTTGAACCTTGAAAATTCAAGCCAACAACTATAAATAATGCAAATGGAACCTTCACTCCTTAATGTAATGATTTTTTTTGTTGTTGAATATTTCTCCAAAATAGCACATTTAAGTAACTTTCTTCAATAGCTCATTCAATTCAACAAATATTCTTCCAGTGCAGGACCAAAGCCACTTACTAATAATAAATTTTAGAAACCCAATTTGTTTTTACTGTTTGTGTTATATGCTTATGTTTTCATTTCTCTCAGCCTGGATAACAAATCTATAGCGTTGAACATCTTTGCAATACCACTTTGAATTTTGATTCTCATCGCTCTAACGTTCGCATCACTACAATTTGAAATAATATCTGTTAGAAAATTAAATTATCTTTCAAGATTTTATAAACATGCATTTATAGTTTCCAGAAGTACTAATGCTTTATCAGGAACTTGATAGCTTTTTGCCTCCCATGAGAAAAGAATCTGAAAGTCTAGGTTACACATGTGAAGACAAAACCACAGGCACCGAAAAATCAGTTTAAGAGCTCTGAATGGAGGCAGAAGGCAAATGGTGATTTGAAAGCATGCAAATGCTACTCAAAAATCTTGATGTAGTTTAAAAGGCTTTTTCATCTTACGTACATTTCTAAGATAAAAATTGAAAAAAGCAAGAAAAGAAACATGAGACCAATCAGAAGACATAAAAACCCTGATTATACCTGATCCAAGTACAAGAAGATTCCCTGAGGACACTGAAGGTAACTGGCCTTATATCACTGCAGAGTTGCCTAAATCTCATATTCCTTAGTTTACAAGGAAGAGAAAGTCAAATTGGCAACATGTTATCTTGTTAACTGTCTTAACATGTATGATTCTGTTCATGCTTGAGGTACCAGGAATTGGCTTCCAAAATGACTGTGAAGAGAGACATCAGGCAGTCTTTTGGGAAAAGATGAAAGAAAATAGGATGACTGTGAATCTATCAAAAATCTGCAGCTGGTCACTCAGTGATTCTTACTCAGCAGCAATACGACAGGACCATCAATGGCCTAGAAGTACAATAATGGGAGCCACTCCTTTTCTCTCCTCTTTGAAAAGGTTTTCCTTAGACTTGCAGTTCTCAATCTAACAAACAGCTCCTCCCATTAACTATGCAACACATCCCATTCCCCAAGTGTCACCCATAACCCGCAGTTTGCACACTGGAGATGCAGATGTCATGAAAGCAAGGAGTCTTTCTCTGGTGGATGCATCCTGACTGGTATTACACTTTCATCTCCCAGCTGGAGTGTTCCTCTTGGTAACACACCAGGTCCTGTGCTGCTTCAGTGGCCTCCTCCCAGCTATATTCTCAGTAGCTCCACACTTACCTCTTGAACCACACATCCTTATGCATCACCCCTCCTTCTCTCTGCTTCCCCCCCGCCCTCCAATTTGCACATGTCTACTGGGTGACAGGCTAAGAGATTTCTTGCCCAACAGATGGGCTCACAAATAGGGAGTGATGAAAGAGACGGAAGAGCAGCTCTTTAACCACAGGGTATCCATATGCATTCACAGTGATGGGTTACAACACACTTGCATCATTACATGTTATAAGCTTCTTCGAAACAAAAGCTATTATTTCTTTTAATTTGTGTGTGCTGTGTTTTAAGGTTTCCTGAACTATAGTAGGTTATGATGCAAAATACCATGCCTAAAATACTAGTTTTCGGTCATTCTATTGCTAGTATTTCTGAAGATCAGAGATAAAACAGATTCCCTTCAGTCAGTAAATGACTCCCCTACATTCCCCCTATACTCCCCATACAGCCATTATTTCTTGGTCACTGGAGTCTGAGAAAGCAGATGAGATCTTTTAAGAGTTTGACCCTTTGCTTTTTTTCTGAAACGTAGATTTATTTTCTAAGTTACACTGCATGAACAGGATTTCATTCATCAGGCACTAGGTGCTTCAGCAACATCAAAATCTGTTCATTGGGAATGGAAAGAAAAGTAAAACAAGGAACTGCCTCTGAAGGACGCATTTCCCAGTTTACCTTAGGCTAGTGTTGCACTTCTATTTAATCCAAATATGCTGTAAGTGAGAAAATCAATGTCTACAACACAATTTGCAAAGAAAAAAAACAACCGCAGTTTGTTGTTCACAAATATTTTTAAAAAATCTACCCCTTATGCCAGCATTTTGGCTCACTGCGTTCTACTCCTCTGTCATTAATGCTCCCTGCCGTAAGCACAACTCCTAGCTGGGGATTCCAACGCATTAACAGAGCTAGGGTAAGATTCCAGATCTCAGTTGTGCTGGCATGAAGATAGGTCTCCTCAGTGATACAGAAGACAATATCCTAGGGAGACTGGAATTAGTCCTATTCCGCACAATTCAATCCAAGATGTAAGGCATATCAAGAAGCAAGTAATTACTAGCTAATAGCTACAGATGGAAATGTAACATGGTTCAGCCTAAGAATTTCATGACAAGTGACGAGACGACTTGAAAAAAGGGGGATTTTTTCTAAAAGGATGGAAGGTGTCAAGAGCAAAATAAAAAGGGTTACCTCTTCAGTTTGGGAGGGGCTGATTCTGGGCATTGGAGATACTTGTGGTGTTTTCAGCTGTGTACTGTTGCTGTCTGGAACAAGCTCTCTGTGGATTGACTGAATATGGTTTTGGAGTTCACTTTCTGATTCAAATTTAACATTGCAACTAGAACATCGAGTCTTCAGTCCCCCTGCCTTGCTTTTGTTCTCAATGGAACTCAAGTTCTCATTTTGGCCCATGCCTTGTCTGTTACTGCTTGAAGGGATGTTGACACTTGGACTACCACTTTTACTGAGATTAACACAGCTAGCACACAGACCATATGGCAGACCATTGATGTCAAGTTTCACTAAATCCTGTTTTGAACGAAATTCCTTCAGGCAAGAAGCACACTTGTACAGTTTCTGGAGATGCTGTGCGCGCCCCGTAGACTGCACGGCAGAACCATTTCCAGTTTTCTGCATGTGGAATGTGCCGTGGATTTTCAGTTCCAACGTGGAGGTCACAGTCTGCATGCACACCACGCAGCGGAACCCTGTCAAAGAGTTCCTCAAGTCAGGGTGCATCTGGCAATGCTCTAAAAATTCCTCCTCACTCTGCAGAGGCATCTTGCAAATCCTGCAGTTTCCAGTGTCCAGGCTCTTACTGTGTGTGACTTTATGTTCAGTAAGAGTCAGAAGAGATGGAAACCGCTCGCCACAGATTGGGCACATGTAATGTTTCACTGGTCCCAAGTGTGTCTGCATGTGTTCTCGGAGCCCGTTTTCAGAGAAGAATGTTCGAGAACACACATTACACTTGTAATTTCCCTTAATGAGTTCAGCCTTTTTCTTCACTATGGCACTCTCTCCAGGTCGAATGTTGTGGTCTCGAAGCTGGTGGTTTTGCAGGAGAGTCTCCATGGTGTAAGCTGCTCCACAGATGTCACAGCCATACATAGGCTCAGATGTGTCCACATCCTCTTCGCTGCCATCGTGGCTGTTATGGGACTCCTGGCTATTTGTCAACAAGGTCTGGAGCTCCACTTCTTCCTTCTGAACCTGCTCAGATGCCCCATTCGTTCCACAGTTTGGAGTTTTTGTTTCAAAAACGCAATGCTTTTCCCTTAGGTGCTTTTCCAGCAGGATGATGGCATGGAAAGCTTTGCTGCAGAACTTGCAGTTGTACTTCTTGCTGTGCGTAGTAATATGGCACTGCAGCTCCACCTCTGTACCAAAGGACTCACCACAGAAGATGCACTTGTGCACTTTGCCTTGGTTCTCCAAGTGGTTGTGTTTAACATGAAGCTGTAGGTCAGTCTCATTGCGGAAATCCCAGTTGCAAGACGTACATCTATATACCTTCTTTTCATTGCTGTGCTTCACAGCCAAGTGTAGTTGGATAGAGACTTTGGAGTCAAAAACCTCTTGGCACAGGGTGCAGCGGAAGAATACAAATGTATGCATGTCTAGTAGGTGCTTCTGCAAGTCATCCACAGAAGTAAACTGCTTGTCACAGCTTTCACAGATGTAGTAGGTTGAGGTGATCATAAAATGAATGGTAACATGCTTCAGCAGAGACTCCTGATTTGGAAATTCCTTGTTGCACTGAGGGCAGGTCAGTTTTGGCAGGACAGTATCAAGATGTGTTTTTAAATGAGTCTGAAAACCGTCTAAGGAAGTATACTTAGCACCACACTGATTACAAATATATTCACCTGCAGGACGAGGAGGAGCACCTCCAACTGCCTGCATCATTTTTAAAGAGGTCTGCTCAATCGTTACAGGAGATAAGGGACTCATGGCTCTGGATTTTTTTCCATTGTGGATGTAATTCAGTGCCAAAGGAATGTTCTTATGGTTCTCCTTGATATGCTTGTTCAATTTAAGAACACTATTAAATATTGGAGAATTTGTACAGTAAGAACAAGAATACACTTCCACTACTGGATCTTTTGGGGTTCCGAGCACAGGGGAACCAAAACGGGAACTGCTAAGATCACAATGGACTTGTCTAATATGCTCTTCCAGAGAAGAATCTGTAAGAAACCCCATGTAGCAATGGGGACAAAAGAACGCATTACTGTCCTTAGCAGCAGGGTTGGCAAATCCATGAGAACATCGGATATGTTCCTGAAGAGTGTTGAGGTCATTGAACACTTCAGAGCAGAAGTTGCACTGGTACACCATCGCAGGCATGGTGGAAACAATCAGCCCTGGATCCGGAGCTTCGTGGACTTGCTTAAGATGCTCGTTCAGATTGTAGAGAGATGGCAATACCTCCAAACAGTACTGACAGATATGGGCTTGTTCAGGTTTATCTAAATGCATAGTTTTCAGGTGTATCTGCAAAACTGCGAGGCTGGAAAATAACTGTTTGTTGCAATAAATGCAGCTATAGGTAACTTTTGCCTGTTTACTTGAAGGACCAGTGATATCTGGCACTTGCTGAGCTGCCCGCTTCCTTCCACGGCCTTTTGGTATAGGGGGAGCCGTTTCCACCATCGTTGAACTATCCACAGAGAGATTGGAATCTGGAGTGGTACTTGAGACTGAGGTATAGCCAACAGTTACCAATGATGGGCTGTTGCTGTGGTTGCATGATTCTGGTTGCTGGTGACTGTCCATGTGGCTGTACAGCTCTTCCACAGTGTGAAAGTTCTCAGAGCAAATGCTGCATGAATTCTTCTTCTCACCATTATGAGCCTGCTCCATGTGATTCACCAGAGACGTTTCCTCTACAAAGAGTTCGTGACAATAAACACACTGAAGAGCAGATCGGTCTTCATTAGGAGAACACTCAGGGTGACATTCCGCAATGTGCTTCTGAAGATCCTCAGGAAAATCAAAGCCTTCTTCACACTGACTGCACTTCTGAGTGTCCTTCATTTTCCAGTCCTCCATCCGGGAAGCAGACTGAGAGCCATCCTTGTTCCTCTCGTGAACCTGCATGTGGCCGTGCAGCGAACTAGATGACAGGAATCCACGTCTACAAATGGCACATTTATATGGCTTGTTGGACGTATGAGTCTTTAAGTGAATTTTAAGATGATCACTCCTTGAGAATGCTGCATCACACTCACTGCAGTGATATTTCTTGTCTCCCGTATGAAGCTTTATGTGGCGGTCCCTGCTTCGTTTGTGTTTGAAGAGACGACTGCAATACGTGCATTTGAAAGGGAGTTTGTCACTGTGACTTTGCTCGTGGTGCTTTAAGTAGCTGAGGCGGCTGAACGATTTGTCACAAAACTGGCACTGATAGGGCAACCCTGGGCCTCCTTCCTCTTCACCAAAATCACAACCTTCTCCATGGCTCGGGGAAGTCTGGTCCTTGCTGGAAGGTGATGATGCTGGCCATGAGCAAGTGGGGTCATCCTCAACATCCACTCCATCTGAAATGAAAAAGAAACATGTCCACAAGCTTAATCCCTACAGGTCAAAGGAGATACCAGATGCACACAAACAACACAGACCTGCTATTCCTAAAGAGCCAAAACGTATTAAACTCAGACTAGGGCATTTCTTAAACCTGTATCAAACAGCTTCAAGACCACATTTATTTTTATCCGATTGTAAAACATTAAAAGTTATTAAATACTTCTGTGCCTATATTACCTTTTTATTGCTTTTTTATCTTTTTTTTTCTCAGTTGCAGGGTATGTATTATACACTGACACATTTATTAAAATGCAGATTTTAATATACTTAATGTTTCTTTTGTATCCATTGGAAAATGATTTGCATATTATGTGAGCATCTGAAGAGTCAAAGGAAAGGAGAAAATATTACAGGAATGATTTAAAATTAATACAGTCAACCCACATTCCTAATATTTAATAAAAAAAATTCCCTCTGCTTTGTCTCAATTTTTTTTTTTTCTCTTGAAGTTGATTTTGAATGTAGGCTATTAGTGAGAGAGTCTTGAGTGTTATTCTAAACACTCATACAAAAAATTACAGGGGAGGAACCGGGCAACAGTATAAATGGTAACCTTTTCTCTAACAAAGTGTAACCAGATTTCTCCAATAACTATGCAATTCAGCTCCTGAAAGCTGGCAGCTAGATCATCAAATGTTCAAAACAAACTAACAAACCAACAGCCAAGCTGACGGAAAATTAGAAAGTTTCACAAGGGTCAAATGTGAACCGCTTTTTTTTTTTCCTTTTTCAAGTTCAAGAGGTTGCCCACCATTTCTTCCTTTTTGCAAAAGCCTCAGCCAGCTGAACTTCCTCTGTCTAGCAGAACCTGTACTGCGAGGTGATCACAGACAAAGCAACTTGTGGAAAACTGGGAACAGGAAAAATGATAAACACTTATGATAAAAGCTGAAAGATTTATGAGTAACAAGGAAAAGACAAAACAGGAATGCTAGCCAGATGATAAATTAAACTAGCTATCCATGATATAATCTCACCTTTACACAGGGCAAGTCATAATTGGTGTTTTTTTAACCAGGTGTGCTCTACAATTTTTACACCTTTTGTTTTAAGCATGAACTACAATGCTACAATGACTACAACTCATCAGAATGCTTGAAAGATCACTCTAAATCAAATAATCATTTTATTCCATTCCATGGGTAACACTTGGTGGTTTTCTTCCCTTGAAAAGTAAAATTAATTACAATAATAAAGCAGAGACAAGATAAACCTGTTTGAAAAATGTCTTTCTTAGGGTGCTTTTGAAAAACGCTGTTTCTTTACATCTCCATCCTTCTCTCAAAGAAACTGCTACACTAACATAAAAATTGGAGCTGGTGTATATTATGTAAACAAATTCCAAGCATGTTTTCTTTAAGGTAACAAGATTTTACTAGATGATCAACGTCTTGCTTATCCACAGGAAACAGATGAGTATTCATTTCTTTCCTGCATCTCGAAACTGATGACAACGCCATCTCCCTATCAATGCCAGATGGTAACCATCGAACTCTGAGAAAACAACCAAACACCATTCCTGGAGCCTTGCCCACTGACACAATGCTTTTCAGCATAAGCTGGAATTCCATGTTTTTTATCCTCTTGTTTACCTCTCGAAGTGGGGGGAGGTTCACAAAGTACACTCACCTTTCTCACGCATGCACACACATAAGCACACATACCCTGGCACATACCTGCATTTATCTGTGTATGAATCTGCATTAGTTACACTTAAATAAAAAAGCAATCCCAAGCCTAAGCAACCCAAATTTGAACTGAAAGCAAAGGTGTTAGTTTTGTTAAGAAAAAAAAAACTAAACAAAAATTCCTTTCCTCCAACAAAACTACTATCATCTACTGAAATGCTTTGCAGCGTACTAAAGCAACATTACTTATTGTCATAGTTACTAAATGATACCAAGCAGTTGAGTTTTCAAGTTGGTACATTAATGACTGGAATATTCATGGGAGACTTTTGATGCAAATCTGTGCACAGCCCTTTCAAATTGCTGGGTTTGACTCTAAAATTGGAAATGATCATAGCAATGGAAAAATTACTCATAGAAAAAATGTAAACTTTTGTTACATTTTATTTCAGATGAACATTTTCAGCCAGGTTTCTTAAGCAGAAAAGCTTCTGTCCTTTAAAAATCAAATATATTTCTTACATATGGACGTTGCCAGATGATAAACAGAAATTTATGTCAAGCAACCGAACAAAGAAAAATAGCCTGCAACTGCCTCGGCCACATATTTTGTAACCAAATTTATTATTAAAATGTATATCCCATTCAAAAATGATGTATTATTGTATAAATGTTTAGAGGAATATATAGTAAGCATTATAAATGGTGCATTATCACTGACACAATAGTAAATCACCTTCTTCTCGTGGCTACTATCTGCCTGCCTGGGTTTACCTCTTATACAACTATTCCCTTTGGCCTGTGAGCGCCAGTGGGACGCTGGACTGGCAGAGGGTTGCGATCAAGTGCTGAGAATGACCACAGGACAAGCAATGGCAGCTCCTTTTCCCCCATCCAGTTCTCCTCTTGCATGGGTTAATTTGCAAGGTTAAAAAAAAATAGTGGAGGAGGAACAGTGCTATTACAGCACAGAGCCAGTTCTTACTTTAAAGCCAGCAAACACAAGTGTTTTTGCATGTCACACCGCTGTCAGGGCTTTTAATCCAAGCCCATATTAATCCTGCACAGCACTTTTCTTGAAGCAAAAAGGAAGAAAGCAAACCACTAGTAAAGCATCCATTTATGTTGCTTGAAATCTGAAAATCTGACCTTCCTGTGCTCCTGAAGAACTGCTTCCTCCCAGCCAGGCCTGGGGAACCCAGCATGGCACATCATGGAGGTCAACAGGATTTTCCTGTGCATGAGTGTCACGGCGGCCAGCATGGCTTCCCAGCCTACCCCCAGGCGGCTGCTGCTCCAGGAGGGCCTTTGCGTGCACTCACATCAAGGGCTTGTGGCAGGGCCTGCAGGCCGCTGACAATCTATGGAGGGTCCTTGCTCCTGCTGACGAGGGAAATGCCTTGCTGCAGATTGGCTTTTGTTGTATGGATTCCAAAGTAAGCGTGGCGAATGATGTGCAGTATGGACTCACAACATTCCCCACGCTCACATGTGAGCTGAGGGGCTGTAGCAGATCTTTCCCGTGAGGATGCTGCACCACACGCAACCACTGATTTCTAAATGGCTGTAGGCCACCACGTGCCACCACGTGCTGAGGCTGTGTTCACGAGGTGGCATTCTGTGAGCAGCAACAGGCTCTAAGCTCCAACCCCACCTCTTCCCCTTCCAAGGGCACTTCACACAGACCTGACTTTATGCTGGGGGTGAAGCTTGGCCTGCTGATGAGATAAAAGACTCCCAACCCCTTTTTGTCAGTCACTCTGATAGAAAACATGAACAGTTTGCTGCTACTCTGCATACATGCGTGTGCATATAAATCAGCAGACACCTACCCACTGAGCTATGTCAACATTACAAATACTGACTTCAAATGTTATCGCAAGCTGTTTTCAAAGACTCTGGATGAAATTCAGATACAAGTCCCCAGGAGTGGCATACAACTATTTGGGGGCAGGGGAGGGTTCCAGGTACACCATGGAGTGTTTATGGAGTTTTAAAATATATTTTCTCTATCAACATATTCTTTATCCTTTGCCACTCACTAAGTGCTACTTACCGTAAATGCTTTTTCTGTGTCGCGGCAACTATTCTGAGTTTCAGTGTGATGCACTTAACATGTCCACGTAAATTTTTAATTTTTGGAACCAGTCACTTCACACTCACTGCCTCTAAGAAAGCTCTAGCACTTGCAACTGAAAAACTTCACTGGAAATCAGCTAAAAGTCCTAAAAGTCTATTTAAAGATGCAAATGTGTGTGAATAGTTAGTGCAGATGTTTTTCTCCACCAACTGTACTTGCTGAGTTTCACCATTTCCATAAAGCACATTAAAACAAGTGTGCGAACACTCTGAGATGAAAGTACCAAGCACTCCTGAGACTTCCAGTGGAAAGTAGAGCTGCCTGACTTTTCTCCAAGCAGACAGAAATGCCCATGATTCAGCAGCCTGAGTAAATAAAAGAGGTCCTTATTTCCTAATTTTGCTGGCTGGCCACACTGCAGCAGTCTCTGTGCTGCTGCCAAAGGGGATGCAAAACTGGAACTACACCCAGCAGCTGAAGGACTGTCTTTGTTAGCCAGCCAGGCCTTCCTGACCATCTTCTGGCAACAAACCTACCATATCCTGCAAGGAAGACCTCCATCTCAGGCTTGATAGTTCTCTGGTCTGTCTAATAGGACCAAACAACAGATTTTGCCTGGTCTGTGCTGGAGGAGGACAGCTGGAAACTCAGTTAGTAGCAGAGTAACACCTGTTCAGTCATATTTATGGGGGAAAGTGCTCACTAACAGAAAAGTGAAGTAATACCAGAAGGAGTTATCCCATAGAAGGGGGAGGGAAGAAGGGGGAGCATCCAAGCACAAAAGCACCTCTGTGGAGTTCACAGCCAGCCGCTCATGTGCCAACCTCAGTAGTTGTGAAGTCTTAAATGTGATCTTTTCCCTAGTGCTGCTGACTGAAATAACAGTACTGCTTCAGAAAAACATTATTTAGTCACCAGAAAGGTTTATGACATGGGCACGTTTTGGTTGGAATATGCTTTGGGCACTTGCTTTATCATGCCTTATTTTACTTTATGATTTAAACATATTTTTGCTGCCCCTAGACAAATGGTCGCCTTCCTAGAGAAAATGTCAGCAAATCTTTATGCATCATAATATATAACATTCCTCTGATAGAGTTTACAACTACAAATTAATTAATATTCTCAATATCTTATAAAAAGAAGTTTTCTGTTTTCCCTGTTTTGCTGCTCATGTAACTGGAGCACAGAAAAGTGGAGCAGTTTGCCTCAGGTTACAAATGTAATCTGTACAAGGGAGGAAGGAGAACTCGTATCTCCCAGGTTTGAGCTATCCTGCAAGAAAAATCCTTTCTCCTCCACTCTGAAACACAGAGCTGGCAAAAAGCTGAAGCGAATGGACCCAACCAAGGAGAAAGCATAGCCATTCAGCTGATCGACACCCCCAGCTCCAAGCCTTACAGAAACTCTCATACTGGTTTGCCCAGCTAGTGGTAACGGCAGACCGGTCACATTCCATCCTACAGGACCCAATTTGAAGTACCACATAGCAAGGGACAAAATTTGTAATGGTGGATACACTGGAAGGGAATGGATACTTGAAATGACAAATGTCTGGCAGCAGAACATGAACACATCTTATAATACATCCTTCACATGCAATAGATTGATGACTGTGTATAGCACATGTACGCATTGAATCGTGGTGTAGATGTTACTTATTTTCTCCCCATCAGCCAAAGAGTTGTCCACACAAAACTGTATACAAGCAGCTGTGCTCATATACATATTGAAATGTTTGAATGGACCACATACAGCTTTGCCATTTTACCCAATAACAAACCACAAGATAGAATTCAAATGGTAGCAAAGGAAGGACTAAGCAGCAGATAGGTAGGTCAGTTAACTGGATGTATGATAGATCTCCACAGCTTTGAATCTTTGCATTTTTCTGCAGGTAATTGAGTGGAGCGGTTATTATATATCATATAGTTTACTTGTAATGGCTGTTTCAGGTTTTAGTGCTGGACACATTTTATATTACTATCACACTAATTGTCTACAGGGCTACCTTGAAAATGAGATAAGCAATCTTAAGGGAATATGCAGGTGTGAACAAATGGAAAATGAAGAGGTTGGATATTACTGAAATAAAACAATATGGTGCAGTGTGTGGAATATATCTAAGTAACAAGATCAAAGCATAGCATTTAGGCATTAACATGGCTTCAGCTAGGTCCTAACATACAGGCCACTAAAAGAAACTATGATTTTGAAGATTTTAATAGAATTTGCAGAGAATACCTACCCTTAAAGTAACTCTAAATAAAATATATATCATTATATCATATTCTCCATTTGTTTATTTCTATAGAAAGACACACAGTTTTGGAAAAACTCCAAACTGTAACTTTAATATAACCATCACATTTTTTTCACATCGGTGACCCCACATTAAACTCCCTCATTTGTCTCATAACTTATTAAATGGCTTGAAAAGTAATACTCTGTAATGGGCATTCAAAAGAGAAACGTGAACTTTAAAAATTATTTATAATTTACAGATGTTTTTAAAATCTATCAATATTTCAAAACTACTTTGGGAATACCAATTAAATGCATTAACAGTTAAGATTACTGGCTGGAGCAAGAACATACAGGGGTTCCTGATCAACAAAACCCAGACAGCTGGTAGGGAGGTTTCCCCATGTTAAATTTCATAAGAAAGGCAGCTCCGAGAAATAACAAATAAGATGCTTTAATACCTCCCAGGAAAAAACCTGCTTGCTTTAATAAAATGCCTTTAGTGCTTAGACAAGTAGTTAACATTCCTGTATCGCTCTCCTAAGGTAACCTAAGCCTCCAGTTCCATTATGTCTTCTTCACAAGATATATTACTATTACATATGTAAAGAGGAGCGTAAATGTTTGCCTCAGTTGTTGCTTAAAGATCATTTGAACAGACGGAGCCCAATGATTTCCGTCTTCTACAGCCAAATTAAAGGAAATATAAGCAGTTCGCATCTTGCTTCACCTTTCAGATGACACACAAAACCCAATTTGCAACTAGGAGAACACAGAGCTACCTACCTACCCTCCGTTTGTTTGAGGAAGCCTGTACTTTGTGCCTCTCAAGGCAAAGAATAAGTAATTTTCCACAGTCCTCTACATATAACTAATGGCAGTCACCATCCTCAAAGCTTATTATACTGCTTTACATAATTGGGAATCACATGTCACACAATTAATTTACAGGGGTTGTTTTGTTGTGACTGTACAAGCACTAAGCGATTCAAATTAGCTCATTTGTCCACTGCTTCAATGTGACAAACACATTTACACTGTACTTCTTCCGCTGTTCAGTTGCTGTTTCTCTTAGTAGTTGTTTGTTTGTTTGTACGGTATGAGTCAGAGACCACCAGGCTTGTTCCATCTAGCTAGGGTCAGGAAAAATCACCCTGAGAATAATTACATTTAGAATCAAGCTAATTGGAGAGCAGAAAACCTATTGAAATATTCTAGCAAACGTGCACATAACGGTGGTCTCCTAAGAATCTGCATGTTAACGACCTCGTGTACCAAAAGTAGGGATTCGGTTAATCAGTACTGTAGTAGAAAATAATCATTATAATATGTGCTGATAACAGTATTTGTGCTGCTTACTAAGAAGAACACACGACTAGAGGACAAGAGTTCAGACTCCTCACTGGACACCAGTAATTTCTCATGCGTTCTGCTTTCAGTGGGTCATGCTCTCCCCCATCGACAAGACCAAGAAACTCTGTCCTTTCAATTTTTCCCTGAACCGCAGCTCCTTCTGATAGCTGCAGAAGTACATTGAAGCCTCTGAGACCCTATACCATGGTTTTGGTCATAAAGGTAACTCTCCAATGGCATACGGGTATTAAAATGAATAGGCTGCTGCTTTCTTTCACAGGTCACAGCATAAGGCGTGTGTCCGGTGTCAGCAAAGCATTCCTTTCTTTCCTTCCTTTTCAAAATCAAATAATCCAGAGGCTCACACCCTAAAAGCTGACTGAGCCCCTGCTTCAAAGCTGTCTTCCAAGCCCCCGTTTCTACCCAGCCCCCAGGCCTTGAGAGGAGATGGGCAGCCTGTCAAAACCTCCGTAGCTGGAGGCTCAGACAAAAGATGGAGCCCCTGAGCAGCATTTGCAGGCAGAAACCCGTGAGATGCCAAGCACCACCTTGGGTTCTCATTTGAATATCGCCCTTCTTTCTGTTAATCTAGAGTTTAATCATGAAAGTCTGCAGGGACTGGGGGGGATGCACCTCACACTCAGCCTGCGCCTGTCCCTCCCACCTGTGCCTCTATTTTAACCATCCCAATTCATTGCTTCATTGCCTCAAGACCAGAAATACAGCAGCAAGATACATTTTGGATGGGGGCTAAAGTAGGACAAAGAAAAAAAAAAAAAAAAAAAGGCAAGGGGTGGGAAGCAAAAAGAAAGGAATGTGAGGTGAGAAGAAAGAAAGGAGTAAATAATCGCATCTGAAAGAAGCCCAGGGAAAGAGACTGCAACATTTTTTATAGGAAATGGAAAGTAAAAGGGAATGAAGATCAAGAGAAAGCAAGGCTGTCACTTAACGCTTTCAAAAACATAGCGGTGTTATTTTACAGTGTGCTAGAATGAAATACAGTAAATAAACACAGAACTGCTTATTTCTTCAAATGACAGAGATGTGGTGGCGGTCTTATTTACACAGGTGAAAACTCCTGGACCTAGATCTGCAAAGGGACTTGGGTGTCTCCAGGAGCCTAAGAAGCAAAGAAAGCAGAATTCATGGGGCCCCGAGGGGAAGCAGGAAAAGGTCTGCAACCTCGCAGCTTGGGCATGCAGCTGGGAAAGGAGAGGACTGGGCTCTTTATACATTAAAGAGTGGCTGGATGAAAAACAAAAATAAACCTAAGTGCAAGTTCCAGACTGCAAGAGCCCCAGCACTGAGTGTAATTCGCAGTAGGTTAACAGTCCTTTCTCAAATGTGCTCCCACCAGCCCTATGAATATGGTGCTCTTTGCTCCAGTGAGCCCAGCTTCCATGGGAAGAGACCCCTGCAGATCCAAGGACCTTCTGCTTAGAGGCAGGAAACGGGGCTTCGAATCCCCTCAGGATGCTGAGGGAATGAATCTAGGCCTCATGCCATTTAGTACTCGAACTACTTGGCCCCTATATAGGGAAGCCAGGAACACAGCACTTTCTACTGTAAGTGCCTGCTGTGCCCTGAGCTCAGCAGCAGGCTGATTAAAGGTGATGGGCACCCAGATGCTCAGTATAGGGTGGTTCACAGAGACTGCCAAGCCACAGATACCTGACAAACTTTTGGTACAAAAAAAAGGCACTGACCAACTCTGGAGGACCCAGAGAGGTTGCTTTTGGATAACAATTTCTGGTTAGCTTCTTATAGTTCACTTACATCACATCTTAGGCTTTCTTTTTTTTTTTTTTTTTTTCCCAGCTCTGGCTGTTAGTGCAGATGTGCCACACAGCTGTTCAAAGTGATGTCCCCGAGCAAAGATAACCTTGGTTTTTAAGCTAAGTTGGTGCTCAGAATGGCACAAAAATGCTTACTGTCAGGCAGTACTGTCACCTTGGAGCAGCATGTCTCTGGTACCCTTTCTCTGGTCGGACTAGACGATCTCAGTGGTCTTTTCCAACTGTAATGATTCTACGATTCACTATAGGCAAATCGCAGTGCCAGGCAATACAGCCGTCTCTCAGCATACAATAGGCACAGGTTAGCATGTGTGGCTTTCACTGAATAATAGGTGCTCTCGCCCATAAGTAGGATATGACAAATTTCCCATTTGAGAATAGTCAGGAGACCAAATGCTACTATAAAGCTGTCACCTGTAAATATCACATCTACCACCTGCCTTTCTATCTTGTGGGTCACCAGTCCATCCTTCTGGAATTTTGCAAGGTGAGGGTTGCATTTAATATACATATGCTTCATTCAGCTCTTTAATGGTAATAAAGGCTTAACAGGGCAATTTACTTATGGAAGATGGCGAGATTCTTTGAAGAAGGCAGCATTTTCCTTCCTCTCTGTATAATTTCCACTCATCAAAGCCTGCTGAAACTCATGATGAACTGTCTGAAATAGAGGCCTCTCCAGAAATAAAGAGATCTCTGCTTTGTCAAAGCATATATCTAAAACAATCCTTTGTAGCTTCCTCAGTGTAGAATGGAAGCTCGGTGTGAAATACAGTAAATTAAGCCTTCTGCTGTCAGGGCTGGAAATAAGAGTAGAGCAGAACAGTGGCTGGATTTGAAATGATTTTTTTTTTCCTACTGGCTTCATTTACATCCTGTCTAAGGTCTTCTGAGCAGCTCAAGGTGTCTTATCTCTGGCTACCAGGGGGTATTTTGCAGTCAAAGCAGTTAACGTACTTTCTCTCTCTCTCTCTTTTTTAAGGCCATCTTATCTTATCAGACAGATCTCTCCAGGCTGAGGAGAACCCATACTTATCAGTAGCTGTACGGTGTATTGACAGCTCAGTGCTGCTAGGGACAAATGAAAGCTTAGGGTAGAGAAAAATCAGTTAACCTGTTCCACGCTCAGTTTAGGCTAATCTTTGGTTTGTCTAACTTCAGGAAACATTGTACGCCTTTGCTCTGTTTACTTGGACAGCAGAGGCACACAGTCACAGCATCAATCACTAGATCTGGTACAGAGGTACAGTGCATAAGTGGCTGCCATAATCATCCCCAAGGCAGTTTGCCTGTTGACTTTCAACCTCCAGCAACTCCTTCTCCAGGTGACTTGGGGGCTGCTGACTGTTCCAGGAGCGACTGAGTCTTGCTGGGATTGAACAGCAAAGCAAAAACTGTGGGCTGTACAGACTTGCCATGTAGAAAGCAACCTTCCTCCAAGCACGGGGAAATGTACATGCCGAGGGTCAGGAAAGGAAAATAATCCCCATGCAATACAAATGGGAACAGCGAGGCTGAAGGTGAGCCTAAAATGTTGTTGGGGGAGCAGAAGCAAAGGTGAAGAAGTGGTTTGTTTAGACCTGTCCTCCATATCCTGCTGCAGTAAACTTTACAACAAGACATACACACTAAGAGCAGCCAGCCCTGCCAGCTGGTATCTCCAGGAAATAGCAACCAGCCTTCTCACCTGCAGAAAGGATATAAATGGCAAGATTCTTCTTATCCTTTGCTTGATGTCAAGAGCAGTGAACCAGGTCTAAAAAGTTGCAGCTGCTGCTACTGACAAATCATTCACCATAATTTCAGGTGAAAAAAACCTGTACCTGCACGTTAAGCTTTGCACTGGTCCTGCACTGTAGTTTTTATGCCTATTTTTTCTCTCTCCCCTTCATATCCAAACACTTCCCGAGCACTTTTGTATTAGTGATAACCCTAGACTTTCCCTGCAGAGAAGGTTCGCTATTAATTGTCCATTATCTTGGTGTGTCAGCACAAAGGAGAGGGGAAGAAATTCTCATCCAAATGGTTTCACCTCCCTCTCTTGAGAGTGATGCCCTTGTCAGGGCATTAAAGACATGAAAACCTGCCACTTATCAGAACTGTGTTTGAATCGAACTACTGTCCTTGAAAACAGTAGACACCAGATACCATCAAAATAAGCCACATTGGCAGATCCTGTTCCGCTGTGACTCAGGCTACCTTTATAAAGCTTACATATGCATTTGTGCTTGCACACGGACACTAGCATTATAGCTGAGGCTTAAAATAAGAAAAGCATGCTATTTTTCACTTTATAAAACAGTAAACATATTACAAATAGCAGTTGCCAGAATTAAGAAAAGTTGGCCGGCATCTATGGTAAGTCTCTAGGCACCGTATTAGAATTTGGGGTAGTAGCACGTGCAGATTTTTGGAAAAGATACGGCAGGAGAAATAGGAAGATGCATGTGACATTTTTTATGAAACACTTTGGAAGATTTCAACAGTTTAAATAAGCCTGAGGACACACTTGAATGTAAACTCATCGCCGAACCAAATCGTAAAATTTTCTAATTACTTCTCACCACCAATTCTTAACAAAACATAACTCAGGCCGATTAAAATGCTGAATTTGCTTGCTAGAATTAAACAGTATTTCAAAGAGGTCTTTAGTAATTCTATTAATGTGTTCAGAGACAGCAGCAAGAAAAAAGAACTTAGGTTACATCCACAGCTGCAGAGCTGTCTCTTGTTCTTTTCTGGACAACCTGAATGACTGTTCTTGCTTTTCACAATTTGAAGTCACAATGAGGAAGGAAAAAAAAAAGAAAAACAAGTTATGCTTTGCTTTTAACAAGTAAACAAGTGTACAAATTAATTCAGAGAGCTGTAATTTTGAAAATTTTCTATGTTTAATGTGCACTGCAGTTAAACTACTTTTTCTGTACAAATTAATTTACTGCATCAGTGATCGATGTTTATGTTTAGGCAATTTTATTTCTCAGTATGGTAAAATTAGACCTAATAGTTGCAACCTGTTATGTCCAATCTGTCACTGAAATTCAAATTGCCTTTTTCCTATTATTCAAGGAGCAATTTGGAGGAATTAAAGCCGTCTAAAACCAGAAGACAAACAATTCTCTGTAAGGACTCAATAGCCTGTGTCATCAACCTGCTATAGAAAGCGGTGGTCTGTCCAAGGCAGAACCTTTTCCATAGCTTCTGAAAGTTCTGACTCTGCTGAGCCACAAAAAGTACCCACATTTGAAGACAGCCAAGCCTTCCACTCCTTAGAGAGAGCACACAGCCAGTGTGCATTCTGAGTGAGTGGAAAGGCCATTAGCTGCTAATAAAAAGGCCCTTCTCTGTATTTCTGAATTGTTGATGCTCACAAGTTTTCAATTAGCCATCCTTGTATTTACAAAAAATAGATTTTGTTCTTCATCTGGGACAAGTTAGTTACTGTCATCTTGTTCTTGTCATAAAGCACTCAGCTGCCACTAGCTATTATTATTTATCATTTCCAGAACCAAAGTATACTGGTCAAACTTTGTTCACTATGCATTTTATTCTTCCTCAGTTTAGTGTGCAGCTGCACTTCACACCCCAGGTTATTCACTCTAATCACCTGAGGCTTCTTGAGATCTCAAAGACCCTAGCCACATCTTCCCATCTGTTTCACCCATCTTGTTGGAGATGGGTGAAACAGAAATAGTGAGGTGAGAGATAAGGTTGGTTTTGGAGAGTTTTAGAACTGTTTCCAGTCATTTTGTTACGCATTGTCTTTTCTCTGAATTTTCTCTGAAAATTCCGAGTAGGCTCATTTCTTTGCAAGATTGCTCAGATCATCAAACTGATTAATAACTTTGCTACTAGCTGCACTGATTAATGTGGCTTAGTCGAGTGATTAATAATTTTACTGTTTTGCAGAACCAAGCTGCCCTGAATATCTTCAGCTTTGACAGTATTTTACAAGTGGAACTTCCTTGGATAGATGATATGTAACTTCATGGATTCCCAATGCTCAACAAAGTGTCAGGATCTCTGGGTTCACTCCTCTGTATTGGTGCCCATAAACCACTTTCTGATGACAACATTTGAACTCAGCCCCTTACTTCTTGCACCACACTTAGCTGCTGCTTCCTTTTCCTCCTACTTGTTTGTTCCATTCCCCTGGTCAACACTATCAGACTTATCTCAACATGAGGTAAAGCACGTTTTTTTGCTGATTCCTAGGCAGTTTCTAGAACAAAGACCTGAACTTTTGTTGATCCCTTGGTAGCCATCATAATGCAAGTAACAACATAATCTACATGGGTTGATGTGTGCATGTAACAGCTGAATCCTTCTGAGCGGGTGGATGACAGACAACTCATTCCAAGTATTTGACGGCAGAAGCAGAGGCCATTGTATTCCACGATTACATTCACACACTTCCTCCTGAAGTGGCCAATGAAGCAAATCACTATTTATCATCCATTGTACAAGATTTCCTGACTGCGCGCATGTTTTGACTTCTGTTTTGCTGATACTGGACTTCACAGTACCAGCGGTCTCCAGAGGAGCATATAAAAGCACGATCTATTCCTAGGACTGAATAGCGGGCTCTGTGTTAGGTAATGCACTGCCCGTTAGGCTGTACTTTCCTGCTAATTACAGTGGAAGTTTTCTTTTAAAGAAAACATGGCATTGCAAACGGCATGGCATCAGCTTTCTTTCTAATTGGAGCTTTCTTTCTAATTCTCTCAGTACTAAGTTTCACCATAAACACACTCTTCTATATTTGGATACTGGATTTAACTCTCTTAGACAAAATTAGATTTGACACGATTATGTATTTATTTGATCTTTTCTAAAGCACCAATTGCAAGCCGAGCAGCACAAAGAGCCAAATGCAAAACAGTAAAAGTAGAAAGCAAAATCTAATAGCATGTTACAATATGCTATACACACAGAATTCAAAAGGGACCTGCCAGCCCCCAAATACTCAATTCCTGACTAGTTAGAGTAAAGAGAAAAACAAAAGGGTAGCAGATGCAAAAACAAAGGTAGGGAGCCCATAAAACAGTCATGGATAGGCCAACTGAAATAAACAGGGCTTGCAGCTTGCCTTAAAGGCAGCCAGCAAGGGGCTCTGGCAGGGAGCTGCACAACCGAGGACAAGAAAGACTCGCCTTCGGCCCACGTCTGCCTCAGCCCAGGGAGAGGAAGACAGCCATGGCCAACTGTGAGCTACTGCCAGGCAGGGACATGGAGCGTGAGGCTTTTACCCAGGAACTGGGGGATTAAAATTTGAACAGCTACACTCACTGGACTCTATTTTTTAACATATTAGCTTTCTATCCCAAAGAAGCTCCAGATCAATTTCAAGGAAAACATTTAGGAGCACATTACAGTAGTCCATCCCAGATGACTGGAGAATGGTCTACATCCAAGATAAGTACACAAACTGTTCACATGAGCTGGACATTCTTCACTGGGGAAGATGGGGAATCATGGCCCTTCTTGCTGGGGAAAGAACATCATGATGTTGGTCAATAATGCTCCTGGCTTGTATCCTGTACTAGCCTCAAAATGTGTCTCCACATCCCAAAAAGCTTCCTGTCTTCTTTACTTCAAGCCCATTAAGTAGGCAGCCTCTCAGTGTATATCATCAAAGTATTCTTTCTCCCCTTTCTCCTTAGTCTTGTATGCTTTGTGCTACAACCAGATTTACTCTTCTAAAATATGACTACTTTCAACATGAATTACATGCCTGAAAATGTACTGTAGACTTCCTAACAGCAAACATAACTTACAGCAGACCAAATTAAAACACTACGTTTTATAAAATGGAACTGCAACCTGCAGTTGCCCTGGTCTCTTGTGTCCCAGGAAGACAGAGAAGACATAACAGAAGACTCTCTTGTTGAAAAAAAGTAAATATTCATCTTGGAATAAGGTACTGACCACTTGCCAAGATGGCCCAACCATTTAAATGCTCTAGATGCCAGTTTTGGGGCACTTTCCCAGGCCTGGCTCCAGACCCACTGGGTAAAGAGCCTTCACCTCCAACATGGACACAGAGGCAGCCTGAGGAGCTGTGAGCTGGGGATGAAGGGTGCCCTAGGAGCATCCTAAGCATCACATGGAGCCAGCATACCCTGCTCCTGCCAAATTATAGTCCCAACACAGGGTCACTTCAAAAAATTTTAATCCAGGCAGAATCACGCTGTGGACTGGATTTGGCCAGCAGGACATTTTTTGGACCACTCTGTATCAATCCCAAAGCAAAAGCTCAGCTCTAGCTTCTACCATGACAGGAAAAATAAATAAATAAAATGAGTATTTTGTGGCTTTTTATGTCGTGGGCATAAACACGTGGGCGTAAACCCAATCAAAACTACCTGAAATACAATGAAAACAATTTTTTTATTCTTTCTGATCCTAACGTGGCTGCAAAGGTGACGGATAACCTTCTGGTCTGATCTTCATCTTACTCATAAAAAAGGGATATGAACAATATCAGAGCAAACAATTGCTGACTCTATCAGTGTGCAGGCAGTCTAAGCTAAGCAGGCAGCCTGTAACAGGAAACATTTCCAGGAATTTTACATGTGTTTTTATTACAGCAGGATCTGTTTTCTCAGTTTTATTCAGTCAGGAGCCTGGATTTTAAAAGGCAGAGGTACAATACTGAGCCTGCTACTTAAAAAGTGGGATGGCTGCAGAAAGGTTGTGCTCGCCATTTTTTCTACATAAATGCTTGGCTTTTGTTCCTTGGCTCTAGTGTCTGCTACTTTAGTCCAAGATTACCATCCCTACATTGGATCACTCCATTTCCAAAGAAAATTTCCAGATCTCTGTCTCTACTTGACAGAAAATAATTGCCACTGAGATCGTTTCATTTGCAGACTTCCTTCACAAGTGGAAATGTGTGTTCTGCCAAAGGGGTAGTTTGCATCAGCTCAGATTATTCTGTATGAGGCAAAAATAATCTGTAATGCCAACCTAACTTCATCATGAGTGCCTACTAACATGTGGTGAAGAATATAACACTGGGGTTTGTCTTGCATCTGTGGCGGAATAACCACATGCATCAGTACAGGTCAGGGGATGACCTGCTGGAGGGGAACTCTGCAGAGAGGGATCTGGGGGTCTTAATGGACAGCAGGTTGGCCATGAGCCAGCAGTGTGCCCTTGTGGCCAACCTGCACTCGGTGGCGGGCTGCACTGGATGATCTCTTGAGGTCCCTTCCAGCCCCTGAAATACTCTGATTCAGTGAGGTGTAGCAAGCTCAGTTACATTCCTCCTCTTCCCCACATCACGTTAAGCTGTTTATCTGAGAGCTAATATTCTGTGTGCAGTAGCCATGATGAACTTCTGCTGTACTGAACACACTGAACTTCTAGTGAGTTTTTTGTATCAACAAAATATTAGCAGGCACATACAGTAGATACTGAGACTAGCAGAAAAAGAGTTGGCCAATCTTATGAACACCTGGTTGTTTCATTTGACTTGCGTTACCAAATAATGCAATACGCTAAGATCCACAATCTCAAAATAAAGTTCTGGCTTTAGTGAAGCCAATGGCATCTCACTATTAAGTTTAATTGGACTGCTATTTTAGATTTGGTCTGGATCTGGTTAGATGTAGGGTTTAAGAAAACCAAACTTATTGCCTGTGAGTCCAGTGGTAATATTCAAAACAAATGAGCTATATTACTTGGGTTCATGAGGAAAATACAAAACAAAAAATATTGTAACTTTTCAAGGTTTATTAACTCAAGTCCCATAGCCTCAAGGGGCTATCTCCATCTGTCCTGTTTATACACCACTGTGACAGTTCCTTCTCTTTGGTAAGTTACTTTTAAAAAAGTCTTTGTATCTCAGGAATGTCTTACTTTTCACAGATAAGTATACCCATTCACTCAAAGCACTCCGTGATTTTAATTTAAACTATCTTCATGGAACTTTTAAAAACCAAATATGAATGCCTAACCACTAACTTGCATATACAAAATGCATCTTGAAGTGACTATTTGGAAAGCTGGCATATAAATGAAAAATAGTATATTTTTATACATATATAAAGGCATACCCAGTAAGAAAGATATATCTGCTTCCACAAATTGCCTTGAAGACCCTGAGATGTAAATTACATCGATAACTAATTCTAAACAAGAAAGACACAAACAGCTATTTTTCAAGCCACTTTTCCAGAAAAGGCTGTAAGCTGAGCAGATATAAGATCCTGCAGATGAGCTCTGAAGGTGCAAGCTCCACGTGGGAACTGAGCGCCTCCAATTCCGTCCCCATTAGCCGATGGGCTGGAAGCAGCTCACACAGGGTACAACTCCTGCTCCAACAATACTGTGTAGGAAATAAAGACATAAGAACAACATTTCTGGTAACACTAACAGACAAACTCTATTTCTTCTACAGTTCAGCTAAAATAAGCTCCACAGTGGCTCCTTATACTGCTGGATGTGAAGTCTCACTGTGTTCAGGTGTAGTGAGATCAACTTCTTGAACTGCACGTAATGGGCCTGTCATAGGTCCAAGAAGTACTTGCAGATGGTCTGTAAAGAGCTGCACGATCATATGGCATGGCTCCTCACTTCCAGATGTAACTGCCTCGAAGGCTAACCAACACGCATTGTTTCGCTAATCCTACATTTCCTTATTAAGAGTTGCCACAAATATTTATGGAGTCATGAAAGGGAGATAGATGGCTTGCAAAATGATCAGAATGATTCCTGTGTCCTCTCCATTTTACGAACTTACTGAAGTCTTGCTTTATTGCTGACTCAAGAAAACTTTCAGATGTGTCCCTGTAGCCCCTCTCATCTTTTCACCAGTCCCTGCAGGTTGACTGAAAACTCTCAGTGCCAAGAAGATCAAATTGCTTTGCTCAAGTTTTCAGCGCTAAACACTGGATATTTTCTGTATTCCCAACCATTCTGGCAAGAATTAACTTGCCCTTTTCTACTGAAAGAAGTGCTGATCTATTATTTCAGTCACATTATCAACATTTTTTTTGTAGCAAGACTTCCAATTGTTCAGAAGTTGTCCTTTTATGGATTACTAGCAATGCATGTGACTTCCTGAAATTGATCTATTAATGCTCTCCTTGTTGGCCTTCCCAATCTAACTGGGAACCAATTTGTACAAACTCTGCTGACAACAGTTCTATTTTCTCCACCAAATTATGTACTTGCATAGCTAAATGCTCTACCTAAGAAAACAAATCCCCCCAAAACTCCCAGGCTTTCATTCAGTCATCACCCTTACTTAACATCAGCTCCTTTTTTCTTTCTTTCTTTTTTTTTTTTTTTCTTTTTTTCTTTTCTGTCCAGTTTGCTTGTTCAATATTTTAATCCTCAACTTTAAGATACCATTCATACAGAAGATCTGACTCTGACT
Organism: Lagopus leucura; assembly: GCF_019238085.1. Classification (NCBI taxonomy): domain Eukaryota; kingdom Metazoa; phylum Chordata; class Aves; order Galliformes; family Phasianidae; genus Lagopus; species Lagopus leucura. Next base: position 46,564,582 of record NW_024962263.1, read on the forward strand.
GGCATTCTACTTCTCTAAAGAAGATTATGCTGTTGCATTTTGGAGAGATACAGGCTGATTCTTGATATTACCTTACACTGGTCTTGTATCTGTGTAAATTCTTTAACTTCAAAAGCATTACTACTGTCAGGCACCAGTGTGAGACCTGGGAGATCAGATTAAGCACACAAAGGCTGCTTTTTGCTTTATAGAGATGTCTGAAAAGCTACCAGTTTTGAAAGAAGTGTGTTTCTTGAAAAATTGGCTGCTGGGCCCTTCATATTGAAACATTTTAGCAGTACGTATATTTTTAACCACTATAAGAATTGTTAGTATCAACATCAGTGGCAACGAGGACTAGACAGCGACTCTGCACAGGTTTGGCTCTCCTCTCCCAATTTCCATTTGCGATTGCCAAACTGCCCGCTCTGTTTCTTATGTAAAATTGCAGATGTCTTCGTATTAATCAAGATCCTAATACATTCCAGATGAATAAACAACTTCAGCACTGCAGCACGTACCTCACTTCTAAAACCCAGGATTTATTAGAGCGGCCTGTTCCAAGATCTCTTAACTTAAAAAAGATGGTTTATTGTTCCTCGCTTCTACAGCAGGGCCCTAATAAACGCACCGAAACTATGTCTTTGTCCCTTTGCAACGTACTATTCAAAGAGATTTCCAACCCTACAGTGGAACATTATCCAAATCCTTTGAAACCCTAAGCAGTTGCTCAAACTCAATCATCCAAATAGTGAAAACTTCATAGGGAATGAAGACAGAGGCAGCGTGGCAATGAGGACTCCCCAGTCCCCGGCAGAACTGCACACCTAACAGCACACGCTGTCAGTCCCGGCGTCACCACAAAGCATGGCCACTGACCTTCTTTTTCAATACCCTTATAAGAAGGAAGAGAATATCTAGCTTAAAATATTCTCCTGGCTTTTTAAACAACAGCAACGTAACTGCAACATTAAAGGGATCTCCTGGTGTTGTGGATCAATTCACTGGTATTTTAATTTGTATGTTTCTAGCACTTCACTGTAGATTTAGCCTGTAACACAGCTAATCAAAATTAATTGAAATACTTCTAATAATTAGAATTTTCCACCACCTAAGCTGTTCTGTGTACTTCAACTTCCTTCCAAATTGGGGAAAAACAGATCCTTTCTTTGCAATCACGCAGAAACAGGAAAAGGAAATAATGATTAGAGCTTAAAAGCACATATTAACTCATGGACTGCTAGATTTTCAATTATTTTTTCACAATATGGTCACTTTTCCTAGAAACTCCTGATTACTAATGTGCTTACTAATACTGGACTGCTAAGGCTGGTTCTATTAATAAGAAGCATGTATATAGAAAGCTAGGAAAAAAAAAAATAAAGGTTATAATATTAGCATACCTTACTCATTTTTAATTAAGGAATTAAGAAGCCCAGTCTTCGGGGGGTTGGGGAAAACAGTGTAGCCAAATGAGACCAATTAACTTCATTAGCTTCAGCAAATACCTACTTTTCCAGCACATTTCTATTTTTCCATCTGCTCCACAACTAAACATGTCTACAAATTAACATTTTATTGATGATATAAGAATCCAATTCATAAAAATTATGCATTCATTGCACCAGATTTTCTACATTTACTGAAAAAAAATCAATAAATTATATATCTCCCACTCTTCACTCTGTTCTCTAAATGAAGAAGCATACAGTAATAAAACACACAATCCACATCAGAGTTGAATGTTCAAAGTGGAAAAATTCATACTACAATTGGAACGAGGCAATGATTATTTAAAAATGACAGTAGCAAAAGCATGGAATAAAGAATACGATAAAGGTGTTGGAAAAAAAATCCTATTGCTACTACAGAGTTTTGCAAACTTTTTCTGGAACCATTTCTTACAGGTTGGCAATCTGGCAAGTCTTATCACACTCAGCATCAGTTTTGTTCAGTTTGTTCTCAAACAAGCAGTTTCCCTTACAGCACAGACCCCTGATTCCCCAGCACTTTTCACTTACAAAGATTTCTGCAGTGGTTAGTGATCTCTAAGTCCTAAGAGTAAACTGATTAATACAGTCATGTAGCACAGGCAAGAAAATACAACAGCTAAAAGTCCTAACTTACCCCAGCCTCATCATCTACACCTACTTTATTTATGATTATACAGCAGCTTTGAGTGTGCACAGTTTTAATAGACATGGAAACCTTCTCTAATGAGTTGTATTATAGAAACAGAATTTTATCAGTTGGAGAAAGGGAGAGATTAGAAGAATTTTACATGTCCAGACAGAAATGGGCACACACTCCCTCTGATTTTGCTTTTTTACAAGGAAGTCAATAATAACAGCATAGAAACGCACCTCAGCAGAAAAAAATGAGAAAGAATTATGCCCCTATAAGAAGCATTTTACATTCAAATTACAAATTTCTGACGTAACTCACAAACTGTGTCATTCAGTTTTCTCATTTTGGTAAAAATTAATTTCCTATATGGTTACTAAACTGAACTGTAACTAAACTGTGAGGCACAGCCAGGGAAACTACAACGTGCAGAATGTTGTCACTGATTTATTTATATATATTTTTTGCTATAAGGCATAGAAAAGGCAAACAGTCAATCCTTGCTATGTGGTACCTGTTGTCTACTATTAAAAAAAAAAAAAAAAAAAAAAAAAAAAGACATTTTGAGAAAAAAGACAGAAATTTTAGCCTTTTTAATTACAAGTGAAGCTTGAGGGCACACCTGGCTCCGGCCGCTGTCCAGGCTGAGCATTTGTTCTGCCAGCTGACAGCAACATTGCGAGCAAAACAAAAGCGGCCTGAGCTGATTTCCGAGCTCAGCCACACGTCTCCTGCAGGTTTCTGTACAACATGGGGGCTGCAGCGCTTCCTCTTAGCTAAAATGCTGTGCCAAGAGAATAAAATGTGCCTGTGACACACTTCCTCAGGTCGGCAAAAGAGCTAGGTTGGTAGGGTGAAATGGAACGCCACTAGAGACATCCAGAGAAAAGTTACGTGCCAAATCTAAGCAAGTTGACTCAGATCTCCTGTTGTTATTTATGGAGACAGACCCAGGCACTTCACTGGACTATCCACCTCTGTTCTTTAAGGGTAAGTTTAGTTCTTTTCTGGAAGTGTCTGGTTTGAAAGCTGGGAGAACTCACTCCCAGCTGAACAGCATCCGTAAGATTTTACCTGCTCTCTCTTCTCCTCCCCAGAACATCTACATCCCCAGCTAAAGCCTGACAGAAGTAGGGAAATGGTAAGGCTCCAGGAGAAGCTCAGACAACATGTAGCCAGGTAAAACTGGAGCAGCCAGTGTATCAATGCATAACAACCTACAACAGGCTACACTGCTAGCGGGGAGGTTATCTCAGTTTCAGACATGAAATTTGCCAATCTTTTTTACAATGACTTGAACCTGACTGGGCAAGTCACTCTGTGTATTTGCTCAGAATATACAAAAGATAAAGAATACCTCCTCTTGGTATCTGCATGTCGTTCTGTAAAACATTAAGTTCAAGGTAATGGCAGAGAAGCCTACTCACAACTATGCTAACTTCACTGTCATGAAGCTCACCAGAGATCTCTACATGAATGAATAAATGCATTTACTTTCCTGTACTCTCAGCATTCTCCACCTATAGTAAATGACATTCACATAATCACCACAGCTTTACGTTTACATGTATTGTCCCAAGAATCAAAGTGTAGAGTGCAATCCAAAGAAATCTCCTATGTGCTTCTCACCAAGCTTTCGATTAAGCAGAAGATTGCTGCCTTCATATTAAGCAAGGGTAAATGAAGAGTTTCCAAATGCTAAATCTTCTGCATAAGTCTGATTTTATTTTTAACCCTTGTAAAGTTCAGAACCCAAACTTCATGGGTGCTTACTGTCTTGTTTTAGGAAATGTGTTTCCTCTTTCCAAAGCACAGGAGAGACGAAGAAAAAAAAACCTGAAGGACAGGCTACATCAAAAACCATTCTCTACATTCAGGATGCCGAAAAATCTTTCATTTCACTAACAAACACAGTTTAATGACTTTCTTTGGCAGACAGACTCCAGCCTATCCATCCAGGCATCACAGCTTGCCTTCAGCATACCCACTAGGACATATAAGCAAACAGAGAATAAGCTGCAGGCAGAGGAACTGCCTGGAGGACAAAGTTAAGGCACTGCAAAATATCTTGAGAAAATAACTGAACTTGCACCTCATAACAGAGGAATTCTGTATTCACTTATTGCTGCATATGGGCTACATAGATAGGCAACCATTATCATCCTCCTACTCAAGAACAGTTCAAGGCCACATGCTCTAAAGCATTGTCCAGGTTTGCTACTTTATTTTCTACTTTGTCTTAGATCATTGAAATTCAAGCAATGCAAGCAATAAATATTTATATGAGCTCTGTGAAAATAGAAAACTGATTTTAAGTAATGATGCTGATAATAAAACAGTATGAAATCTGTGATTATGATCTTCTGCAGATATTTATTCTTTGTCTACTTTGTGTGGGTGATACAATAACAAAGATGAATGCAGAAAAGAGAGTGGAAGACTGGGGAGATTGGGCAGGGAGATGATCATAAGGAGACATTCAGAAGTTACTGGAAAGCAAATAAGAGCATACTGGTAAGCCTCTCTCTTCCCCACAGACGGATTTCACAACTGGGATTTGCATGGATTCTTATTCAACTGACTACTGTCTTTGCACAGCAGCAGTGAGATGGTGAAAGAAACGACAAACCAGACTTCTCCCAATTGGATCCGTTCCCACTACTCTTTAATGCCTTTTCTCTCCTCACTCCCCTGTATTTGCTATTTCCTCCTCAAAGCAAACTCACCCTTCCTTTTCCAAATCGGTCTTCTGAATTGAAAGAAATTAAGAGAATTATAAGCTACAATATTAAAAGGCAAAATATACAGCGTAAACATTGATTTGACCCCAGAATATTTAGGAAAGGATACAATGCATATGCAAATCAAGGCATATTAACAAGCACCTTCATTTAACATAACTGTTCACAGAAGCCCCTTCAGTCTATGCACTCTTGATACCCATCTTTCTCATCAAGCCCTCCTAAATAATGGAGTGAGTACTATATAATTCATGTGGGAGCACAGAATACATGTTTTTCGCCTTCGCTCACTCAATTTTAAGTTATACACCCTTTCCAGTCTTTTTTTTTTCTTCTTAGCTTTTCATTTCTGTGATTACAAACCTTCATCTTAAAACTCTGTCATATTCTCCCCGCTAACTCCCAGCCCCCACTTTCTCTTTTTTTGAAGTACCCCCTAAAGGTACATAATAAAATGGTACAACACATAAAAAGTGGCTGAAAGAACTGTATTAGTACAATGAAAATCCCACATAAATGTTATGCAAATTTGTTATGAATCAACCTGCAGTGCAAATTTACTACATTGCCGAACGATTATAAAATAGCGATTTGTCTTGCATACATTTTTAATGTATTCCAAACCATTTGTATTAGATTGTCTGTTTCCGTTAGTCAGATCATTCAAAATTTTAAGTGCAAAGTAAATATAAAGTGTTACATTTTTAATAATATGCAGTCAAACCACATACTTTTCTTGCTTTCTACCTCCACTGTGGTCCAGGAACACATAATAGCTGTTTTTTCCCTAGTTATCTAATCATTATACTAAATGTGAACCTGTTTGCGATTACTTGACATTTTACAATTATCATTGCAAGAGCTACTTTCAGTGTTCTAGACACAATTGTGAATCTTAGCAGCTAATGGAGTATGGCTCCTTAAATTTAATGTACTGTATGTGCACAAAAAGGGAAAAGAGAAAACGAGTTTTAGAATTTTCACTCAGTTTTATATAAAATTACATGCATCTGCAGCACAAACGTAAGTGTATTAATTATATACCTACTACTTGAACCCTACTTTCTGCTCAGTTCTTCCATTTGGTGATTTTATGGTGGACAAAGTTAGTTCCATTCCTATTTTTCTGCTTTGCTGTCCCTAGAAATAAGAAAGCTCACCTCTTATTGCTCACCAGGCATTTCCTTTATCAAATGAGACAATTATGAAAGAATTATGAGTTATACTCCCTTACTATTCATTCTGCCCTTGATAAATGCCAAATTGGCCAAATCTAAAAAACTAGCTCTGTTCTTTTTTTCATTGAAAATAGGCTAAAGTTCTGAAATAAGCTTCCCAGGATACATGTAACTATGGAACTGTTTCTCATCCTTTAAATACTAAACAGTACAGTGGTATTTTCATACAGTGATAAATGTTATCACCTACAGGGCCATTACAGTATATAATATATGATAACAGTGTCACAGAATACACACATATTTTACAGCAAGAGAGGAAGGGGAAAAAGAGAAAGAAAGAAAGAAAACAGTGAGCTTAAATGACAGTTTTAGACTTATTTTGGCCAAATGGCCATCCCAAGTAAAAGGATAAGGTGAGACAAAGAAAAGATCTATAAGAAAATCATTGGGATCCACGAGCTACCATGTCGCCACAGGAATAATTAAGATGAGCAGAGTTACAAGAAATGAAAAGATTTGGTCTCATCAGTATTCAGCACAGAGTGGATCGGATAGATAACTAATCAAAGAAATCAAAACTGAGGAGGTGTTTACCAAGCAAGAGAAATCAAAATCATCTAGCAGAACCTAATTTCTGGTGACAGAAAAGAGAAGATCGCAAGTGGGAAAGTGGTCATTTTGAGCAGGTACAGAGCTGCAGCAACAACGAAAGCAATGTTGTGTTCAGCCCACAGCAGAGGAGGCTGAGGTGAGATGGCGGCTGCAGCTCCTCAGGGAGCGGAGGGGCAGCGCTGAGCTCTGCTCTGTGTGACAGCAACAGGGCCTGAGGGAACGGCACGGAGCTGTGCCAGGGGAGGGCAGCTGGGGGTTGGGGACAGGTGCTGCACCACAGGGCGGTGGGCGTGGAACGGGCTGCACAGGGCTGCGGGCACGGCCCCGAGTGCTGGAGTTCAAGGAGCGTTTGGACAGCACTATCAGACACAGGGTTTGAAGTTTGGGTGGTGCTACGTGGCGCAAGGAGATGGACTCCATGATCCTTGCGGGTCCCTTGCAACACAAGATATTCTGTAGTTCTGTGACTCATTAGAATGATGAATTTTTCTGAGGGAAGAAAAATGAAGGATGTTCTTCTGTTTTGGTTTTTTTTGTTTGTTTTTTTTTGTTTTGTTTTGTTTTGCTTTTTTTTTCAGCTGCAGCATGGGTGTCTCAGGTCAGATCTGGTCTAAATTTCAGGAGAACAAAACACAGCTTTCTTAGCCAGCTCGTGGATCCTGTCCCTTGAAGATTCCAAGGGAAGATCAAAAAAACAATTAGACGGCATTGTCTACTCATACATGATGAAAACCCATGGCAGGACCTGGGCTAGACAATTTCTTCTGGACATTCCAACAATACTGCTCTTTGATTTCAGCACTGACCTACTTCTTCCAGCTAATCTAACTGTGAAACTCTCAGGCAAAAAGACTTCAAAAATTGTATTTTAGTAAGGGACAAAAGCCAGGTAAAGAATAGGGATATCCACTGTCCATATCGTATATAGCTAAAGGTTCTGAAGGAACTTAAGAGGAAGGCAATTAATATATCTTGAGTATATACATAATTTCAGCAAAAATAAAAATTACCACGCCATCAGTAAGCCTGGGAAATGCAAACTTGTGAGGCTTACTTTCTGTGATGAAAGTTGTTTGATATGATTAACACAAGCAGTCTTAGGGTGTAGGTCACTGAGGAAAAGGAGATAAAGGTCACTTTGAAAATGACTGTTTGATATGCTCTTGTCCCTTAAGACCTGAAGAGAGCACAACTCATTTAATAGACACACGAACATATGTGATTGCATAATGAATATTATTATTTAGCTTGGAAAAGACTCAAACAGGTGATTAAGAGAAGAAAAGGTATCTTCCCCCAGTAACCTTCAGAGCCACCCAGTTGACCATGAAAGAGCTCTTTTAGCAGGTTTAAAAGTGGCAAATTTTTAAGTTTTATTAATTTGAATATGCTGGCTAGTTTTTTTAATGGCACTAGAGAGCTAAAGCTGACAGTAGCTCTCAGCAAGACAGAAAAAAAACTATTTCTGGATATAAGGAAAAAAAATATGAATATGGGACCTTTAGTTCTCTGAATGCCACCTTTGGCACACACAGAATACAGGAGGGAGTGCGCTCGTCTGCAGTGCTGTGTGCAACTATGAAGTACTAAAGTAGCTGTCTTTGTTGGCATTTCATGCTTTTATAATCTTTTCTCTTAAACTTTTAACAAAAATACCATTGAAGGATGAAAATGTAACACTGTTGTCTGCCAATTCACGCAGTGCCCTGTGGCAGACAATTGCTTGGTCCATAATCTGCCCACTTTCCCTTCACAACCCAGGCTGAGAAGATTTCCTAGCACTAGCCTGGTGCTCATTTTAGACCTCAGATATCAGACACTCTAAGATGCTCTCTTGCAAGACACTGCTTGCCTTCATGCTAGCAGTTTGCAGAGTTTGGGGAGGATTTAGTTGCTGCTGATGAAGGCACTGCATCCTACATCCCACACTGTACACCTACAAACTTGACTATGAAGCTTAATTTGGACTTCTGAGATCAATCTCATCTCACTTTCATCAGCCCCGTGTGAGTCCTGAGGTGATCCCAACCCTCTGAATATGCTACATTGCCTAACACACTTTACTATCTCCTAGATTACATAGCAGAGACAGAAACTCCCAGAATGTTCTTCTGTACTCAGTGATCTCCAAGAATTCATATTACGAACCTCATATTAAGGTGTTTATAATTCAGCTGCTTAATTCCCAAGAAGCCAAACCTTGATTTAGCCACTTCTTAGCATGTCCTACTGCTCTTACTGCACAAATACATCCCAGCATTTATCTCCCCTAAGCACAAGATGGAAATTCTCATGGAAACCTGTGTTTGGGATAGTAACAGCAGTAATAGAAGTTAGCTTCTATGTATCATATCTAGCTTAATAACATTTAGCATGCATTTTCATCAAGGTATACCAAAAGCTTTTAAACAAGGAGGACAGTATCATTAACCCCGTTTTACAAATGAGGAAGCTGAGGCACAGAGCTGTGATTCACCCAAGAAGTAAAAAGCCAAATGCCACATTTCATCACTTCAGCCATGAGGCTTCGTCACAGACACCTCTCCTGTAGCACATACTATCTCAGAGCTAGATAAGATAGAGATGGCCCTCAGCACAAACTCTGAGTCTCTCAGCTACTGAGTTGTCACTTCTCTGCTGCGTGGTACATGTGAATCCTGGCTGTGTTAGGAGACCTGTCATGTCAGAAGATCATAGAATCATAGCATACAATCACAGAACAGCCTGGGTTGAAAAGGACCACAATGTTAATCTAGTTTCAACCCCTGCTATGTGCAGGGTCGCCAACCAGCAGACCAGGCTGCCCAGAGCCACATCCAGCCTGGCCTTGAATGCCTCCAGGGATGGGGCATCCACAGCCTCCTTGGGCAACCTGTTCCAGTGCGTCACCACCCTCTGTGTTCAAAACTTCCTCCTAATATCTAACCTAAGCTTCCCCTGTCTCAGTTTAAAGCCATTCCCCCTTGTCCTATCACTATCTGCCCTCGTAAACAGCCGTTTCCCGTCCTGTTTATAAGCTCCTTCCAAATATTGGAAGGCCACAAGGAGGTCTCCTAGAGCCTTCTCTTCTCCAAGCTAAACAAACCCAGTTCCCTCAACCTTTCCTCATATGAGAAGTGCTGAGAGCACATCTACAGGACCTACTGTGGAAGGATAAAGGTGGCCTTCACGCCATCTCTGGTCCATGCCAGTATGGCTACACTAGGCAGCTAAATTTCATGAACAAATGAATCTCTGTTGATATGATCTGCTCAAAGCTAATAAAAGCTTTGCATATTGCCAGCTACTCCCAGTGCTACTCCCAGTCAGAAAATCTCAAATCTCACAGCACTTCAGTATGTGTTTGAAAGCCACCGTAGATCCAACAGATTCATAAGATACTGAGATCACCCTAAGCAACAAGGAGCAACAGCGAAGCATTTTAGTATCTCACGTAGTTACACTTTTTGTTAGCAAAACTGGAAGAGCAGCATTACTCTACCCCCTCTATCCTGCAAAAAAAAAAATTTTTTTTAGATTTAAAAATTGAAAGCCTCAGAAAAAAAACTTATGGACATTTATTATCTGAAGAGTTTTATCATCACTGCTTTATAACCACTTCCACAATAACGATGCCATCCATAGCCTGATCACTTAAAAACATGCACAACCTGCAGGGAAAAGTCTACTCTCCATACACACGAACCCAAGAAGATCCTTGCATGGGTGAAATAAGCACTGAGGTCAAGGCAGACAGTATCAGTACTCAAACCTCTGGCCCACAGTTGTTACAGCAGTTATTACGATTTAAAAGCAACTTTGTCCAACTGCCTCTTGCACAATTAGGGGTTTGTGATCAGTGTATCTATAAACATCAACCAATTTGGCATAGCCCTATCCCTTCAATGCTACCATTGAGAAAGCAATGAAAGATAGCTCTTCTGTTTTTATGGCCTCAACAGGAAACTGTGGTTTCACTACACTTGGGGTTTCCTTTGCTCTTCTGGAGTGTAAGAAGAGCATTTGATTTCACTAGTGCATAAAGCGAATATATATGTAAAGTTAAATGCTTCTATGTGTAAGTTTGACTACTTAGCAAATAAAAGATCCAGAAAATTTCCCAGGTAAGAAAGTTGTTACCAAATACTAGACTGAACCACAGGAAAATCAAACCAAATCTAGTTTTGATTAGCAGGACAGGACTCAAACGCACAACAGCCATTTTGGCGTCTCCAGTAACTGAAGTGAGCAAGCTGAGTTAGGCTTAGTAAATTAATTTAATTTGTGATTATGCAGCTACATCTGCCTATAAATACAGTACCAAAAGAAGGTGAAAAAAAAATAAATTCCCCCAAACCTTAGTGCAGTAATTTCTGGTAATGCAAACTTCAAAAAAGAGATTTGCTTACAAATAAAATCAGTTCTTGAATGAAGGCTGAAGCAGAAGGGTAGTAACAACCAAAGATACAATAAGATATGCAGGCAGTAGCTTGGAGTTGCAAATAGAGACTATAACATCTATATATTTTTTTCCAGCCTTGCATTACTATGCTAGGCTTTAACAATTTGGGCTGGAATTTTTCATACTAGATATCTGTCTCAAAGAACATTGGCTTTGTTGGGTTTTTTTTGGCTTTTTTTTTTTTTGGAAGTTCAGTTGAAGTCAGCTCAGCTGCCTCTAAGAAAGAAGTCTGGAAAAACATGTCATCTTTTTCACATATATATTTAAAAAAAAAAGAGCTCTGAAGACATTTAGCAGAGAAGTTGTGGAAACTGCACACTTACAGAAAGGATTTAAAATTTGGCAGTACAGTCAGACTGATATCAGGCACATGCCTTCTACTGTTATTAAAAAAAAAGTTTAAAAAAAAAAAAACAGTGCTGGTTTGACTAAGTTATTACACTTGGAAAATTTTTAAAAGAAGCCATGAAGTTGCATCTGCACACTCAGTAGAGATCTGTCATAGTTTGGAACCTAAACTGCCACGAATTTCTCTGTGAGTATGCCACAGATCTGGACAAGACTTTCCTTGCCACTCTTCCTTTCAGGAACTGCTGTGATGCTACACAGAACAACCGAACCCGGGTAGAAAACGTCCTGTTTGTCTTATAGTTCACACCCCTGGCACACAGGGAGGATGGAGGGTAAGGAGCAAGGAAGAAAAAAAGCAAGCAAGAAAAAGTAAAAAGCAAACAACAGACCCTTACTCTGAGCAGCATGCCTTTGATATAAGTCACTTTGTTCCTCATGGGTAAAATGAGTATTATAACAGCACCTCACTTCACTGGATGAAGAATATTTGCAGATGATTCAACTACTGTCACGATGAGCGCAACACAAAAGCCCGTGAAGAAATGAATTAATCTAACTTCAGTGCCAAGCTTTCGTTACAAGGAAATCATAGGATATGAAGCCACATATTGAACAAAGAAAAGAAGACATAAACTGCTGATTTGATAAGCACTGTTCCTCTTGGCCAAAGAAAGTGTAGGATGTCCTGCAGGGAGAGGAGAAACTCGCCACACACACACAGACCTGTGGGCCTAACAACCAGAAGGTGTACCATAGCACACATGCACATTGCAGTCAAATGAAGGGCATGCTCTTTTGAGCTCATGTTAGCCATTTAATTACAAGAATGTCTGATTAATTTGGTGCTATATATTCCACATTTACAAAAATAGAAGAGATTGGGCTGGCCTTAGCAAATTGCTGTATTTTTCTCAAGACTACACATGAAATTCTTAAGGATTCCCACTGACATATATTCAGTATGAAACAGAATGGGGCACAATGGGCAGACAGGAGGAATATCTGCTCAATGTATTTGTGGCATCTTAAAATCTATTGCGGAACTTATTGTTCATCCTCAGGATTCCTTCTTCTGTGCTGTGTATTTAACATCTAGGTCTGGCATATACCGTAAGTATGTCAGTACATTAGTATCGCTGCTGTTAACCAAGCCTTGGTATAATGAGACAAAGGAAGCAAGGGGAATACAAAGGGACACAGCCAGGGAGAGAGAGGATAGCATAATGGATTCTACCTGAAACTAAAGTAAACCTTCTGCCAGTAGAATACTAACCAAGAAGAAGCCTTGCAGTACTGAAATTGCTGAAGAACTGAAAAATCCACAGTGATTTATACAGTGAAGTACATAGTTTGCAAACCTGCTAAGCCCTGCAGGGATAAAATTAGTACAAAATGGATAGAAATTAGAATGATTCCTTCTGACCTTTAAGTGAAATTTTTGGAGAAATTCATTTTTCCGGTTTCCTTACTTTATTAAAAAGATTACAAGGAATAAACACTTATGAAGATGTTGTTCACCGTTTTTTCCTCTGGCCTAAGAGGTCTTTTGCAATCAGGGCAACCACAAAAGTACTGCACTAAATTCTATCCTCTTAAATTAATGAGACAACCAGCACAGCCAGATTAAAACTTATGACCAGGCAGAAGGAGACAAGACAACCTCAGTAAATATTTAAGCTATTTGTCTGATCAACCGTTTTAGCAACCTTTTCTTCAGTACTAATGCACGCATTCCATTGCACACATGTACAGACACACACACAAATGTAGCTGTGGTTTCTCTGAAATATCACAAAGTATTTCAAGGCCTCCCATATCCCCATTGTCAATTCTGACCTCAGCCGTATCTTTTTAAAAAGGAAATGACTCAAAAATAATTTAAGAAAAAAACAAGGCAGGTTTGATGCTAGACAGCTTGTGCTGCTGCTTACAAGGGCAAAGAGTCACAGCAACGTGTGGGGATCACGGGGTGGACGACTGAAGATCGCCCGTGTCGCAGAGCTGGGAAGATGAGCCTTTATGAGGCCTCCTTCTGCCACTCTGCCCTTCTCTTCGACACGCACCGCAAACATGCAGTGATCCATGAAGGCACAGGGAGTAGAATGAAAGAAAGGTGAAGAGCTGACAGCATCTGCTAAAGGATGTCCAGAGAAACTGCCACTGAGTGGTAAAGATGTGCGAGAGCTGGCATTCAGCCACAGGCCCCTAGTGGAAGAAAGAAGTCCTTTCGAAGGGATGAAAGAACGCGTTTGGAGTGGGGTGAGTTTCCTCTTCGACATCACGTCTGCATGTGTATTCTGCACGTTAATCTTTGCAGTGCTCGGGAGCAGCACCATACAGCAGCACACTTCATCCCACTGGAATCAGCCACGCTCCACCCATGTCAGTCCCTTCAGCCAGCACACAGACACATGCACGCACACACAGCATCTCTGCCTCTGCTCCATGGACAAGAAAAAAATACTAATTTAAAGCATATCAAAATACGTTTTTATAATGCATAAAGATAATACCCAATGGACTCCTGAGAGATACATGAAATTAATCCCAGTTGTGAAGGTCTTGATATTAGCTCTTCACTCCTGGGATGAATTTAAAATCCCACAAAAGCCCATGATTTATTTCCTTCCTACACAACAGCAACAAACACTCACATAATTTTTAAGTAATGTAAAATATCACTTTAAAGCCATTCATACACATCTAAGAGAGAGAGAGAGAGAAAGGAAGGAAAGAATTAGTTGTTTTGAAAGGTGAGCACTTAAGGGTCCATTCTACCTGCATAATTCCCATAAATGTTATGTTTATGAATTGAACAAACAGGGCGAAGAATTGTTGGCACAAAAACTGCCTTTCATCCGCTTCCTATGTTTTAATGTACAGCACCTGTTCTAATGGCTAGTTAAAGATTTTAATAAAGTAATGCTGTTCTATTTCAAACTTGGATATTAAGTAGATGCGATTATCAAGGTGGCTTTTTAGGTTATAGGGCTTTAACTCACCACCCAGTGTGAAGTTTCCTGGATGATGTTTGCAAAAAAAATGAAGAAAAAAAAAAAAAAAGTTATTAAATTGAGTGGGAGGACAGAACTCTGCTAAAAGCTACATTAATTTTCCCACATTTTCTGAAACCTCCACTTGCAGTAGTGATACAATATCTCTTCAAACGGTTTGTACAGGGCAGGAAGCGAAATTACAAGTCCATGAACAGTTTCCAGCAAATCTGTTTAACTGATAGATTCGGGATATCACACCAAAAATTTCAAGGCAACGTGAGACCAAATGGTTTCATTTATACCTGTGACACTCTGAGACATTCACAGTTCACTGGTATTGCTGCTAAGCCTGAGCTACCACTCCATATGACATCACAAGAGATTGCCACAGCATCAAATGATGTCAAAATAAAGAATTAAATAAATAAGAAAGAGCCAAGTGCTGAGTAGGCACAGTAGGTAAGAGCCTGAGATTCAAAGAAAATATACACATTATTCCATTTTCGCAGTGTTTTACTGCACTGAGATAAGCTATCATTAAAACTGATGGGACAGAGGCTTTCTGTATCTTCTAAAATGTTGTTACAACATAGGATGGAGTTTTAAAAAAACAATTCTTCCATCGATGCCACATCTCTTTTCATTTATTCTGAAAATTGTACAAACAGAAAATATATTTCCGTTCCTCTGCAGTTTAGAAAATGATAGTGTTTAAGTCAGTAAGTAATGTACAACTACAAATACACAGCACTGTGGCAAAAACACCATAAGCAATGTAAATTTGTTCTAAAATAGGTACAACTGACACCCTAAAAAATACACAATGAAAGTCATTCGAGTTTTTTTTTTCCTAAAGAGAGGCTTTCTGCAAGGCACTTAAAAGTTTAAGCCCTTCATCAAAATACATATTTTGCATGTATGAATTTAAGTCACTGCTGAATGTCAAGCCGGGAGGAAAAAAATAGGTAAGGCGAGTTATTCAACAGAGCAGATCTACAGAAACTTAAACATCCACAATTGTTTTCTTTTCGACCAGGGACCTATTCCTCCCATAAATTTGCAGAGACCATGGGTCTAAGTCTCACCACTGCTAGCACGGGTAACCGAGCACAGTACCTCTGAAGTACACAAATAGGAGAGAAAAAACTCTTCCATTTGTTTTACTGACCCACAAAACCCAGCCGCAGTTGCAGTGAAATTGAAGAGTATCTTGCAATTTCATCCCTTAATTGGGAGCCCAGCACATGGCAGCAGTCCAGGCCCTCGCTCAGGCTGTTTATCTTCCTATACTTTCAAGTCATTTACTAGCCAAAAAAGAAATTACAATGTGATTTAAAGGGAAATCGGTCAGCTTGCAGGCCCATTCCTTGCCTTCCTCCTCCCTCTCCTCCTTTTTTTCATTAAAATGGTTGTAACCATTCCGTAAGTCTGATCTGTTCATCCCTGCAAACAGCTGTCCCACTGTGATGTAAAAAAGCATTTGTTACAATGCTTGCTTTAGACTTAACTATATCCTTTCTTCTAATTCCTCCCCAGAATATCCCAGCAAAGTTCCATAAACATTTTTTCCACCTTTAAAAACACATCTGCTTTTTGCGCTGGGATTTAATAAAGAAGTTACATATGTAATCATGTGACGGACTGAGAATCTCATATACAGCACTGGGTGCTAAATCACAGTTCCCCAGACCCAAGTACTTCCCACCACCGCACGGCTTCTGCTGCAAACCCATGCAATATATCAAAGTTGAAAGAGATTCCCTTCAAAGGACTTGCCAGTGGCCAAGTCCGGGATCTGACATCTCCAGTCCTCCAGTTATCCTCGCTTTTTGGTGATTCACCAGGAGAAGGCACGGATCCCAAAGCAGCTGACAGAAGCTAAGGATCAGAATGGCAACTCCCCGAGCAGGAGATGCCACTGTACACACAGAAAGCAAAAGAGAACTGCTCAGCTGCACTGATGTTTCCTGTTGAAACTGGAACAATGCTCAGCTTTCAACACACTTGATGAAGAAGGTAACAAAACTGTTGCACAGACATCAGACAAACCTGGTGAGCCAGACGGTGAGCTCATCCAAACCACACTACCAATAAGTTTTCAGCTCCAAGTGAACAGCTTTGCTTCTTTGTTTCTTTAGAAATAGAGCTCACGATTTTAGAAATGCCATTATAAAGTCTGTTATTATTTGAATTCAACAATATCAATAACGGATTGTGATACTCCATGTACTCTGAAAGACTGTGAACTTAATAGCAGTTTCAGAGCATTCTGAACAGTGAGTGCAAAATACTCTTATTCAGTATTTTAACGTAAGGAAGACCTTAAGTATATTTGACAATTCCCAATTAGAAAGATTTGGAATTTGTTCAGCAACAGCTGAATTAACTTCTTTGACTGAAGTTCGCAAAGCCTTACACAAAGGAAAGCTGGGAAAACTTTTTTCTAGTTCTCTTGACCTTGTTACCCAAGCATGTGATATTACAAACTAATACAAAGCCTTCCACAACATGGTGAAAAAATTTGATGTCATCTCCCCCTCAAAAAATGTTGATGGATACAAACAGCTCTCCTGGATCATAAACTAGAATTGTTTAAAGCAGAAAATTCCCATTCTTGCATTATGGATAATACTAAAAACATTATATAATGCAATATGAGGAAATTCTATCTTGGGGTTCTGAAGACAAGTCACTTGAGCTACACTTCTTTTCCTTTATAATGTCACCAGAACTCTCTGTGGAATTATATATAGAATAAATGATAGGCAATGGTGAATTACAAGGCCATAATACATACAGTAAGCACCTAATATAGCCTTATAAATTACAGACTTTTATAGCTTTATATTTTACAGTGTAATGTCACACACCACAGTGACACAATACTCCAATTCAAGACATGATATCACACTTAAGGAAAAAAAAAAGTGAGAAAAAGCAGTAGCAGCAGCCACAACCCATATTACGGTAAAGAAAAACTACTTTGGAAGTGTACAGATTTACGATTTTAAAAGGAGACACGCAGATGAAAACACAGGCCTCAAGGAGGAAAGTACATATCAGACAACAGCAAGCTCTGTTGTTTCTCTGTAGTGAAGAAAACAAACGTGTTTGGCTAACACTAGGCACTGCTCTATGAGAGGTCCCAGTCTAGATTCAGTACTCAAGGGATAGGGCAAAGGGTGCTTCACATCATTGAGCAGTGACTTCTCCTGCTGATTAAGAAGCAGCACTGATGGGCTTCGCTGGGATTCCCATCCAGAGCTCTTCAGCCTGGCAAATAACATTGCAGTTTGGGGGTCTAAAGGATAATAGCAAAGTGAGGGGCTGGCAGAGAAGGAATACGCCATTCCTAGAGCTCAAGATTGGGACCACTTCCAATTTAGAGAAGGCAGGAAATTAAGTAACTAAGTTAAAATAGAACATTTTCAGGCTGATATCGCAAAGAAACAAAGATAAGCTACCTGATGGCATCTATCTGCTTGCTTATACTCTACCTTGTGACTTCTGAATCTGTTGAACTCCAATTCGGTTTTGTACAGGAAAAAGGACTCTGCTTTTAGCTCTAATAAATTCAAAGAAAATATAGTCAGGCAGAAAACAAGAATTTTCACAGTGCCTTCACTGAGTATAAAACTGCAGCTCTTCTCGGTGCACATTATTAGACCCAAGTGAATCTATATTGTAAGGGGTGGAAATGGACATGGAAGGAGAGGATGAAGAGAACAGTCTCCCTCCCAGGTAGTGATCTGTGAGCAAGGACAATATTTACACACCATTCTTACTGTACCAAACAACAGATTATTCAACTGTAAAAGACAAAGACATAGGAAATCACAAGCGAAGCCCCATTTGTTGCTGATATACACGTATACCACACAAGTATGCAATGAAAAAGGCACATCTGCTCAGGATTTTATCATTGGGTAAGTTCATATGCGTGTACACACACTTGCTGCTTTCTGTAGTAGGAGGCAAACAAGAGCTTATCAAATTCAGAAGCGTTGAAAGACACTCCTGATAAAGGAACTAGCTGAAGGTGACAGTACAGAAAGGTAAAAAAGGAGATGATGACAAAAGAGACAGGGCATGGCTCTTTCACCTGCCGATCCAGCACCTGCTCCTGCTCATGTTAATGTATATATTAAAGCATCTCTTAAATCTCTGTTTGAGATGCCATCACATTACCCCCTAACAAAGAACAATGGCACAACAAATGAACTCAGGAAGACTACTCACAGATGTGAAGGCAGGCACATGCCCAAGGAGCCTTCTGAGGCACTGCCACATTGCAGAGGCCAGAACTAGTCTTCTTTCTTTAAGTCACTCGCATCTGATCTCTGGGGGTTTGGACAAAACAGGAATTGGCTCAGCTGCCTACTCTACTCTTCAGGAAACAGAACCTCCACTCTTTCTCTCTTAATTACTGTGATTGGTAAATGCGACTGAAATAACTCCCACATCGAGGACACAGCAATGAAGCCAGAGCTCCCATGGAAAATGTTCCAAACCCAGGCAGTTTCATCTGACAAACACCTCCCACTGAAATGAAAGTTTGACTCATAAAGTATTCGGGAAAAATAAGCAAATGGGATTTTAGATTTGCCCATTTGTTGACACTTTCCTACTGACAGAAAGATAAAGACTTTAGCAGACTAAAAAGTAACCTACAAATGAATGGACTGCACCCAAGTACCCCATGTGAAGTGTACACAAAGTTACCAGCCCTTCCCACAGGCACCATTGTCTTATTTAATTTCATGGCTTAAAAGTTTCTGTATTGTTCTATACATTGATTCTTTTCATAGAAGAAATTGCCAATATTCAGAAACGCTCTTGGTTGATGAGACAGAAAGGGCTGTAAAATCCATGTGAGACAATCAGTTATGCCAGTGTTATGAGACGATGCTGCTGAGTGCTTAGCTGCTGATACAATACACAGATTTCATTGAGAAATGTAACACCACTACCGCCTGGCAGCAAGCTATGCAAACAGAACACAATCTTTGTTTAATGAGAATTTCTCTTTGCTTTTTTTTCCTTTTTTTGTTTTCCCAGTCAAAGTTTACTTCTCTGAGAAAGGAAGCAGTTCAGGCATTTCACAACCACTGTCAGATGGGAAACATGGCTAAGCCTTCCTACAGAGTGTCCACCAAGCACAAGTGAAATAATGATTTCATTTTGCAACTCTAAGTACCTGCTTTGAGCCCAGGGGTAGACAACAAATCCAGCACAAGATCACAATATAGCAAATGCACAAAGATAAAAAAAAAAAACAAACAAACAAACAAAAAAAAAAACAGCAAAAAAGTAACAAGTACCAAAATGAAACAAAAACAAATTAGTGGTTATTTAAGTAGTTTGGAGATGCTAACAACTGACAAAATACCCTACATACCCTGTGCATTGGTTTTCCACTTTGCTGCAAATTGACTTTTCCCTTTTCTACTAGAAAACAAGAAAAATGACATTGTCTGCTGCTACAGAAGCAATGCATTCCTCTGTAAGTAATCTCTCTCCAGTAGAAACCTTGGTTATCTTACTTTGCTGCTTCTAAACAGGCACTCTGAAACTGCGTCAAATTGCAAATACTGAGTTGACTTCAACTCCTCTGAATAACCCCAGCCACATTACTCCGAGGTGAAATCTCTGAAAGGATAAGAAATGCCATTACTCTCATTTAGAAACACAGAAACTAACGCTGGCCTGCTAGGAATGGTGCAGTGCATCATGCCGCCAAGCCACAGACCAGAGTTCAGGATAATCTTCTAGATTTGAGCCTTAGGGGAGACAAGGTACAGTTCTAGATGACGTGTTTCAGAATCTGAAAGGAAAGATGGTGCAGTAGCACTCCATCTGGCAGGCTTTGCTCTGAAGTTATAAAGAAAAAGAGAAGGACTTTGTGCTCAGGGCCGAGGGCTGGGAAAACAAGAGATTTGGCCTCCCCAGGAAATAAATTTAAGATTATGCTGATGCACTATCCGAATCCTTCCTAAGCAGGCAATAGAAAATTTAAAAGTTAAATCAAGTGGTCCATGACACGCTCAACACCATTTAATGGAAAACTCCTGCTGATATTATTCATGAGACACACATTTCTTACCAACAGAACTAAAATAAATACCAATATACATATATATATATATTTTAAAAGCCCTTAAGTACAAAGCCTTTTTCTATTTGATAATGGGTAGTGAAGAGGACAGATGCATTTTCATGAAAGGCACCACATGGAAGAGAAAATTTCTCCTCTTTTATTTTTAAAAAGGGTGCCAGATGCAAATGTTTTACTGGACGCCTTTAAGTACTTAAAATACAAAACACCTTCTTCACATGCATTAAGCACACAGTGAGGCATTTTAAATACACTTGCTTTGTCAGACAGGCAGCTGGCACTGCTTTTGTAACGAACAGGGCAAACATTCTGTCCAGCAAAAGTGTTACCAAAATATGGCAGGAGGCTCAGCTTGCCTTAGCAAATGACAAATATCAGAAGCAGGTTGCTCTCATTACTCGTCCCAAGGACAAAAAGCACAGGCTGTCCTTGTGCTCCAGGAAGGCAAGGCTAGCTTAGGCTTTCTTTTCAGCCAGGTCTCTGCAGGAGCGTGCAGGAGAAGGCATAGTCCCACTCCAGCTCTCACACCACCACCTCCAAAGACTTCCTTCCCAGCCCTTCCCAAACACACGCGATCTTATGCGGGATCAAAAGCTGCAAGTGATCTTCCAATATGCTGCCATAGTAAAGATAAAGCCCGCAGAGGACAGAAGATGCACCAACAAAAGCATGAAAAGCACGAGCACTATCAAACTTCCTACACTTGCTTTTGGCCCAATTAATTTTGTCACTTCAGGTATTTCTGGAGAGAAAAAAAAAAAAAAAACAAGAATAAACTCCAGACAACAACAAAACCCTTCTCAAAGTGAGATGTGCCAGTTGCCAGCCCACAAAATTAAGCACAACGTGGAGTGTCTCACCTACAGCGACATGCAAAGGCACAAGGTTTTCTGTAGATGGGAGCACCTCTCCCATGCCACCCCCCCAAAAAAAGCCCAAACCAACAGGGAGGCTGAAATGCTCATTCCACCTGAAGCTGTACTTTGGGTTTTCAAACATGCCTCTGATTTCCTGAGCTGCAATTTGCTTGTTGTTTATATCCCTTTCCCCTCCCCTAAGGAAGTCCAACACGATGTTCAGAGTGAGCTCCATGCCTGGAGCCACACCTAAAATCCAAGCCAACACTTTCCCTCCCCCTCCTTCAAATTTGAGAGCGGCAACAGCTGGAACTGTTTTACACTGGCTGGCAAGCTGTACGCGGGCGCTCGCCTCAGCTTTGTCTGTAAAGCTACAAGAAGCCGCCTTCAAATGTACGGCCCCCGAGGACCGCAGGCAAACACCAGCCTGGCTCCCTCTTGGCAGGGTCAGGTGATGCAGTGGCAAAACGCAGCCAGAGAAAGATCTGGAAAGGCAGGCTGTAAGGAAAGCTTTTGCCTGGCTGGGGATGATAAAGAGCATGCGGTTGGGTTTCAGATTTTCCTACTATCTTGGAAGCTTAGCAGGAACACAGCTGGTTTACCATTAAGTTTCCTACTGTAAGGACAGAGTGTTTTTAGTAGCTATCTCTGCCTGGCATCTCAGGGTGTGTTTTTGACAGCCATGGGGCTGGGCTGCTCTGCCAGGCACAGCCAGGCCCTGCCCAGCACAGGTCAGTAAGGCAGCCAGCACTGGGCCATGACCCGCAAGCAGGAGAGAGCTCAGGCCAGGCTCATAATGGATGGCAGCAGGCGAACATGCCCTAGGAGCAAGGTCTATCCAACCTGAGTGAAAGTCAAGTTGCCCTTAGTGCAAAAAGTACTGGAGGAAATGTTTCTGAAGGCTGGAGGACAAAGAGAGGGTGCTTGGAGCCTGGCCTCTGAAACACAAGGAAAAGTGAGGATGCGCAACAGAAGCAAAATCAACTTTTACACAGAAGAGGAACACTCTCGGGACATGTGCATGCCCACAGGTATGCACGCACATGCTGGCACCAACTGCTTGTTTAAAAGCCACCTCCAAATTTTCATTTAAAAAAGCCCAGCTGCTTCTTTACCCTGACTTTGTCTTTAAGGACTTAGCTAAGCTGAAGGAGTGGCCAGAAAAGAAGGAAGGAAAAAAAAAAAAAAAAAAACACTTCAACCCATCTCTCTCAAATTCTTTTATTTCAGCAATGCATTAAGCAATCTCCCTGCAGAGTTATTCTCTTCTTCCTGGTGTGGATAAAGCTCCCCCTGGGGAGCTCTGTAATTTCCAGCTTCTCCGAATTCAGGTATTAGTAAAGACCGCTTGGGGACACGCAACAATATAACTCTACATTTTCAGGCATTCGGAGAGAACCCCCTAAGGGTCCCAAGTTCAAATTTCTGAAATGTAGGCATTGTAAAAGGAACCTCGGGGGACTCCAGCAATAGAAATCTGCTGAATTCAAAGCATTTCCTAAGCCCTGGCAGGAGCCTTTGCTCCCACTGGAGGCTTTTTATAAAACATGTGTTGCTGACATGTTGACAGATTGCTCAGTGAAGTGTTAGGTGCATACACAGGCTGGCCATTTAGGGGGACATCAGTTTACCCTTCATCTCTACCTGAAGCACCATGTTTTATACATTACCCGAGGACAGGCAGAAAACAGACACTCTCCTACAAAGTATAGTATCACTTGGCGAGAGACCAAAAAAAAAAAAAAAAACCAAAAAAAGAAGCCCCCACAAAACTAAAGATATTACATATATACATACACGCACACATCCGGGGAGACAGAGAGAGGAGAGAGAGGGAGTCGCACGGAAATCTTCCAAACATCAAAAAGGTCAGAAAATAAATTAAGTGTACAATACAAGGCCTAGGCTTGAAATTGCCTCCATGTATCAGGCCTGCCACCCCTTTCCTACACAGGCCAGAGCTCT
Source organism: Lagopus leucura (assembly GCF_019238085.1). Taxonomy (NCBI): domain Eukaryota; kingdom Metazoa; phylum Chordata; class Aves; order Galliformes; family Phasianidae; genus Lagopus; species Lagopus leucura. Next base: position 46,587,944 of record NW_024962263.1, read on the forward strand.
GAGGGTATAATGAGCAAAGGAATTTTCTAATGACAGCTGACTGTTGGGAGGTAATCTGATCAAAGGCCGATATTAAATCCAACTTCTGCTCATATCAGGGTATTAGTGATGTACGACTTAATAACCCAGCAGCTCCAAAAGTGCTGCCGTGGCAACAGGATGGAAATTGGGATAATAATGTATTCATGGTGCTGGCGACCTGGGGCTGCAGTGCGTGCTCTCAGGGGAGGGCACTTCACCCTGAGCCAGACGTGTCTGGGCAAAATCACTTCACAAAGGACAGGAGTTGAATACTGAAGAGCTCTGGCACTGATGAGTGTGTCGATAAGGGGAAGAGTGGAATGAAGTGAAGGGAGGAAAGGAAAAACATTTTCAGCAGAAGAGCTTGAGTGGTGCTTCTCTGAAAAACTGATGGGGCTCAAGAAGCTCTCCCCGACAAGTACAACCAAAATGGATAATTATTAAATGAACATAAAACTACATTCTCTGCAAAGTGCTGAAGGATGGATAGCACCAGCTTACACAAAGTGACAAGATTTTCACATCAGGCTACATCTATCTTCCAGCACTTCCACCGTGCATAAAAGGGCCACTGCCTGCTACCATCAATATCCAAAATTCTCTTAACATTAAACAGCTTCTCAACCTTTCCTGCCCTTAAATCTCTCAAGGAAGAAAATTCAAGGAAAGGTCACACATCAGCCACACCTTTCTGGGTCTTGTAGCTGCATTTCCTGCATAAATGGAAATCTCCTTCACACTACTTTACCCCCTCTCCCTTTTTACAATCAGTACAGCAATGCACAAAATATCAAAAACATGCATTTCTTTTCTTTTTGGTAAGAGACCAGAAAGAAACTTGGCAATAGAATACGATCATTTCAACACAACTATACAAATTAATCTAACATCAGTTCCTTTGATTCTCTAAATCAGAAAACAAAGATGGCTATATGTGTTACTTGAATTCCATTTATTTTCCAGACAATAGACAGTGGAAAGAGGGTCTTTCTTTTATTCAAATACAATTCAAAACCAGTTTGAAATACTGAAGTCGTTCGCTTGTTTCTAGTGGCAGGAGCCTGAGGTACAAACTTTTGTTGATGGCATTAGGGGAGGGGAGCAGGCGATTTGTTAGATGGTCTCTAAGCCTCACAAGCACAGCTTACCAGGCATAAATTTAGAGCTATTCAAACCATTCACGAAGTTAAAGCAGAGCCCACTTCTGCTGGAGAGATGCTGAAGCAACAGATTCAGCAAGGGGAGGGAACAAAGCAAAACAACTGAAAACTGCTCGTGGCCACTGCGCCAATCCCACATCGTGGATCCCAGGGAAATCCAGCCCTATATGTGTCCCTGACATGTAAAGGAGGAGGAAAGCATAGACTCTCGACTTCTATCTTCAAGCTGTACCTTGTGCCAACAATGTACACATTGTACTCTTAAGCGCTCTTCCTGCCTTTCCTAGTATTACAGATAATTTGCTAGTTTCAGAGTGTACTTATTACAGGACTGTCAGAGGAGTTTTTGTTTCAACAACACGTTAACTTTACTGCACTTATAAAAAACATTATGTGTCCCCTGTGATTCTGTGTGTTTAAGAGCAGCGAAATGTTATTGATCCCAGTGTGACAAATCAAGAGTTAGGTAATGTCTACAAAACTCAATTTTCTGCAAGACATAAAACCCTTTTTATGAAACCCTTTCTTAAGAAATTCAGGAAAAATACACACCAAAAATTAGAGCAGAAAGGTCAGCAACTATTTTTTTAATTAATGTAATCCAATTCTAGCCTAATGACAGGCATATGACCACTGAGGCCAATTCAAACTAATATTTACTCTCACTACTGTAAAACAGTATGTGAAAACTCCTGATTTCCAAAATCACTTTGATATAATTAAGAATCTTATCCAGAAAGCCCAGAGAAGTAAATTCAGTTTTCTTCTGGCAAGCAATCAGCACTGAGTACACTGTAAGTCTGGATTCATGCACAGCTTACATAACATGTAACATTTTCCAGGATTTCAGTTTAGACTGCTTATATACAACCCTAATGTGTATGTGCAGATTGAGCTGGCTTTAAAAAAAATCTCAGAGTCGAAAACATCTCATTCAATTTCTCTAAGAAGCTGTACATTCACCTTTCAGTAAACCAGCTTCGTTTTCTCAACAGCTAAACAGAAGTACCGGTGAAATACTGGGGGAGAGAGGCATTACAAAGTGCAGTAACAATCCAGTTTTAATTTGCATGAGATTCACTTGCAACTACAGAAATTTCATAGATATGTATATATACTGGGTATTTCCCCCCAACTGCTCAAGGACAGTAAGCAGTGGTACTGCATTTAATTAACAAGCAAATGTGATGCCCTCCAATGTGAACAATACTGAGCCAATTGCTTATGTTCTTTAAAAACAGATGTATTACATGCAGTGCACTACTCCTGAATACTTGAGTATCTATTTTATACCCTTTTTACAGCAAACTTGAAACTGTCACAAGCCTTCCCCTGCTCCCCAGCCCCTTTTTTCCTTTTTGATTTTAGCTTCCACCTTAAAATTTGTTTTCCAGATCTGTTGGTAGTTCTCTCTATTTCTTTTCTGTCTACTGCATTCATCATTATTCAGCTGCATTATAGCACTTAAAAAAAGCATCCCAGCTTTGGAAAAAAAAAAAAAAAAGAAAGAAGAAAAAAAAAAAAAAAGAAATCATTTGATTTTCATTGCCCTGGAGAGAATTAAATACCCCCAAGGAAAAATTCTGGTACATTCTCTGCACACATTTACATGCAGCCAGTGAAGTAAACATTTCCATAATTGCTCACTTCAGAACACGTTACCCAGTTCCTAGGTACAATAACTGTCAGGAGTCAATGAGGAATAAAGAATTTTCCTGAATCCTTGCACATAACCTGACTAGCATTAATAACTCCACAGTTGTACATAAGTTAAGAAATGGATTACTGCCAGGCAACAACCTTGCTCTGAACACTTTGGGCATAATGCTTTCCTCAAACTACCATTAATAAAATAAATAACTATTTTTAAAAACTCTTAAAACTCAAGGCTACTGATAGGAGAGTGTACTTCTCCCTCCATTCAAAATTACGTAGCCAGAACTATAGCTTTTTCTTAATCTTGGAAATTATAGAAACAACATATGGCTTCCATTTACTTCCAATTTTACTTGTACTGTGAGCTTCTTTGGTGAAGTTGTCTTCTATTGCTAAATGACAAAATGAATGATGAAATTCAGTTGCTATGCTAGAAAAACAAAAAACAAACACTGGTGCCTAATCCCAAAGGAAAACTGGACTTCAGTTATGAATCATCCTTACCAGCAAATCTTGGATATCTTAAATAAAAGATTTTATGCACTTATAGAAAATACAATCTGAAAACTCTACTAGAAAGATCCTCCTTCTGCTCCTTATTGCTCGAATCTAAGGTTAGGGAGCACACCATGAACCTTCAGCAGTTATTTAAACAGAAGTTCCCTGCTACAAGGGACACCGATGAACAGCGCTAACATCAAGTCTGTTCAGTTTTTATTGCATGCTTGCAGAGCTCCTCATATTGCTGAGACCACAATGAAGAGCCCTGTAAACATGTAATAAAACCAAGCCCATTGGATGTTACAGTATTAGCAATTTCTCTAGAAAATGAAAGTGTATCTGCTTTGTCATCAGACTGATTTTAAAGCTCTCACCCGTTGTATGGTTACTCAATTCTTTTTTGATGTTTCATCTGGAATGTGCCTAATTGGACCGTGAAGAAAACTCACCTAATTATTTTTTTAAATATGACATTTTTGTGTTGTATATTTTTTAAATGGCTTATCTTGACAATCAACTTCTGAAGACAATAAAAGTGTAGCTCTGTGTGTTATAAAGTATTTATGATATTTTCAAGGAATTTTTTCACCCAGGCAGAAAATATCCTTTTAATAAGCCCTTTTTACTGCAAGAAGCTATTATTGGTCTCCTCTTTATTGTTGTTTTCATATTTTCAGCATAAACATAATGGGGGAAAAAAGGAAGAGAGAGGAAAGCAGTGTGAAGACAGTTGCACACAACAGAAATGTTATATAATCTGATAAAATGATGAGTAAAATTAAAACTGGCTGTCAGGCAAAATGAAAAGCAATTTTGCTTACGATTTTCTGAGCGACTACGGAAAAGCAGCCAAATCTACGTACTGCATGCTGTCTGTAGTTTATGAATATACACAATAACAAAAAAGGTGCTTTGATTACAAAGAAGGCAGTGATGAGCGCAGCCTAAAATACTGAATAATACACTCGATATGACTTCTCCTCCGAAAGCCTAGAGGAAATGTCTGAAACTCCTATTAAAACAGAAGAACAAACCAACAGAAGAACTCATGGGTTACGTATTTGGGAAATGCAGAATAATTCCTACTAGAGACTCCATTAATTAGAACAAATTCTAACTAGCGCCTGAGGGCTGCAAGACACAAGGCTGTACTCTCTACTCTTGCATGAGCAGAAGTCTTCCCGAGGTCAAAGGGACTTCTACACAATCACTGAAGGTTAACATTTAACTCTGAAGATTTTGGTGCTGTTTGCTTTCAAATCACTATGTAAACCACAACAAAACCAAGACACCAAATGGTAAGCAAAAGGGAACAACAACACAGAAATAGAATTTTTCAAAGGAATTTGGTGAAATGGTAAGTCCCACATGACACTGGAAGCCTGGGGCAATTTGGACCCAGCTCCCATAAACGCATAACACAATCTCTCTCTCAGGCAATGTCTGAGAGAGACATTCAACTCAACTAGTTGAGACACTCCACTCAACTAGTTGGAATTCATTTGGATGAGAGAGGGATGATGCAAAGTATATGAATTATTCTTGTGCTTGGGCACAACAGTCAAAATGGGGCTTGAAAATTCTTGTTTGTCTCTCCATTCTTTTCCATAATTCAGGGAGTAACTACTAGAACCAAGAAACATTTCTTCTTTTTCTTGGCTTGAATAATTTGACTTGTGAAGCTTTTTTCTCATCTTCTTAAAGAATAATGGAGATTGGTCACAATTAGCACAAAGTGTGGGAGGGACATTCTCCTCTCAGCCTGGATGCTTGCTGGCAGTGTTTACCCCCATACCCAGAGTGTTGAATCAATCACCTAATAAGTTCAGGAAAGGAATTTTCCCATCAGGTTGGAGAGAACTTTCCTCTGCAGTATAGCAAATGACCTTTTATCTTTTATTTTAAAAATACCTTGCTCCCAACAAGGACACTTTGGTGAAGTCTCAGCATCATCTGCTGTCTCCCTGTGGCCCTGTATAGTCGTGGCTCCTCTCTTTCAGTAGAGACTTCACTGTGAGTGAGGTACTCCAACATTACGCTGTTGATGGAGTGTGAAAACTAGACACTAGTGATAACATACCCTAGAATAGCTGGTCACCACAGTGGTGCAGGCCCTCTCCTGTCCTGTATCCCAACAACAAGGTAAGTATCTTAAAACAAGAGACTTCCTATCTGACAACAGCATAATCAGCACCAAAGCCAGTAACTAACACACGCTGTATGTTTATTGTTCACAAGGCACCACATTGTTAATGAGCAGATAAAACAAGAAAGGGCTGTTCTTTGTTTACATCGCTCCCCTCATAAGCAACAGATGTCCTGATAGACTAGACTGCATTGGCTTTGTTGGTTGAGAACCTCCCGCTGGCTCTGGATGAGAACCAAGCATCCATACTGATTTTGTTACAATTGTCAGCTACTTTTGTTACTACAAACCATGAACTGTTGCTGACTCATCTGCGGTCCCATGGGCACAGAGGAAATAATGTATGGAGTCACACAGTGACTCCAACTATTGTTTTCCTTCTAAGATGACTACTGCTTGTTCACCCAGGAGTGCTTTCTTGTGGGGTACCAAGCAGTTTCCTGACATCATCGTTCCTGGCCACTGCATATATGAAGAAATGGCCAGCAGATTCACCACTATTCTGATTTCTGTCCGTAACACTAAATGATTTATGCGTGCTTTTCCAGGACCAAGATTCAGGGGAAGACGAGCCATTCAGCACAGCCCGGAGTACTGGCAATAAGTCAAATTTAGTTCCCAGAGGCACAAGAAAGGCTATGCTGACTCTTCTAAATGGGCAAATACACCTGAATTCTGTGGTGGTGGGCTGTGATCCCACTGGGCTTTTGTATTTCTGGCTATCCAGGAAAAAATAATGGCCAAACAGCCTCTAAAGGGAGATTATAAACAGGAGGGAAATCAACATTTTACATGGACAGATGGCGATGGGAGAATGAGAAATGGTTTCAAACTAAAGGAGAGGATATTTAGATTGGATGTGAGGGGGAAGTTTTTCAGAGGGTGCCAAGGTGCTGGAATAAGTTGCTCAGAGAGATTGTGGATGTTGTCTCTGGAGGCATTCAAGGCCATACTAGATAGGGCCTGGCAACCTGATCTAGAGCTTAATCAAGAGGTTGGGAACTCTGCCTATGGTGGGGGGTTGGAACTGGAAGGGACTTTGAAGTCCCTTCCAACCCACACCTTTCTATGATTCTAACACAGCATCATCAGAGTTAGTAACTCTGCCCAAGGCAAGGGGTGAGGGTTGGAACTAGGTGACCCTTGAAGGCCCTTCAAACCCAAACCATGCTATGATTCTATGACGCAACATCAGATGCTATGATGACTTGATGTATAGACTGAAGTACAGATTACTTCTGTATTCTCCTACAGAATTTGATTACTACAGACACTTCAAAATTTCAGCTGATTGCAGATGCAGAAGTCTAATTAATGAATACAGTTTTAGAGAAGGACCATCGCTGCTCTGTGTTGCGTCATCTACTTTTACTCTCATATTCTTTTCAGCCTTAGCTTGCTCTGCTGTTCTTATCCACTAGTTTTACCTAAGCTGGGGGCCATGACAGAAGACATATTTCTTGAGGTGGTCTGCTCAAAGAGTGCTATTCTGGTCAGCTTCTGAAAAGCTGGCAGGTATCCTCTGTAAAGTCTGCAATTGCATAAATTCCATTTCTTGTATTTCGTCACAGTTTAGATTTGACGCTGGAAAGCCAGTTTGGTGTGGGTTGCACCGGCTAAGATGTGCTAGAGGACAAAAGGAAAAAAGGAAGAAAACTATGAAATATATAAGACCTTCTCTGAAAGTAATGCCTCATATTTCATGATGTTGGCCCATGACATCAAATGTGGGTATTGGTGTTAGGGCAATATAAGTCAAACCTTTCTGCCAGTACGCCATTACATTTTGTTGCTGTATGAGAGATGGCAGCAGAGGCACTGTCTGACAAAATGATGTCTGATGTGGAAGTATATATGAAGCAAAGGTGAGAAACAGAGCTCCTCCTTGAGGAAAAAATTACTCTCGTCAACATTCATGGACACTTAATAAAAGTTTATAGAGACCAAACAGTGGATGTGAGCAGTGGTGAGTCCAGTGAGGTGGTGGGTGGTGCGTTTCAGCAAAAGACAAGCCACGTTCTGGACAGGCATACACAGCTGTCACACTACAAAATGAAGAATATCTTAATCTGCTCATCCACACAAACTGGTTAATGCTGGTGACTTTGCTGAAAAAATAGCGTTTTGTAACAGAGAATTGGCTCTATGAAGTAGTGCTATTGTGCTATTCGTATCTGTTGTAGTTTCCAAGGAAATAAATAGGAGACTTTACTTTCAGAGCAACCTACATACAGAATCACAGAATCACCAAGGTTGGAAAAGACCTCCAAGATTATCCAGCTCAACCCTCCACCTACCACCAATATTTCTAAATCACGTCCCTTAGTACAACATTCAGATGTTTCTTGAATAGCTTCAGGGGTGGTAGCTCCTCCACCTACTTGGACAGCCTGTTCCAGTGCCTGATCACACTTTCAAAGAAGAAATTTTTCCTAACATCCAATGTGAATCTCCCTTGGTGCAGCTTGAGACCACTCCCTCTAGTCCTGTTGTTACTTATGTGGGAGAAGAGGCCATCCTCACTTCGTTCACAACCTCCTTTCAGGGAGTTGTAGAGAGCTATAAGGTCTTTCCTGATCCTCCTCCATAATGAGCAATCCCAGCTCCCTCAGTGCTCCAGGCCCTTCAAAGTTTCATTGTCCTTCTCTGGACACAATCTAGGGCCTTAATGTCTCATAGCCAAAACTGAGAATAGTAACAAAGGAGGAGACTCACCAGTGCTAAGGAACTATCACTTCCTTGCTCCTGCTGGCAACACTATTTCTGACACAAGCCACAATACTGTTGGCTTTCTTGGCCACCTGGGCCAATTTACTTCTGCACAGTCTTCCAGCCATTCTGCTCCTAGCCTGTAATGATGTCTGGGGTTGTTGTGGCCAAAGTACAGGGCCTGGCACTTGTTCTTGTTGAACTTTATCCAACTGGCCTCAGCCCAGCTATCTAGCCTGTCCAGATCGAACTGCCAGGCCTTCCTACCCCAGGCAGATCAACACTTCCTCCATTCTTGATGTCACCTTAAACTTACTGAGGGTGCACTGAATCCCCTTGTCCAGGTCATCAACATTACTGAACAGGACAGTCTCCAATACCAACCTCTGGGAAACACCACTCACAACCGATCGCCAGCTGGATATAACTCCATTCACCACCACTCCCTGGGCCCAGCCCCCCAGCTGGTTCTTCACCCAGCAGAGTGTACCTGTCCAAGCCACGGGCTGCCAGCCTCTCTAGAAGCATATTGTGGGAGACAGCATCAAAGGCTTTGTTGAAGTCTAGGTAGACTATGTCAACAGCCTTTCCCTCATCCATCAGGCAGGTCACTTGATCATAAGAGATGAAGTTCGTCAAGCAGGATCTGCCTTTCACAAACCCATGGTGACTGGGCCTGATCCCCTGGTTGTCTCACACATGCCATGTAATCTCACTCAAGATGATCAGCTCCATAACCTTCCCTGTCACCATTAGGCTGATGGGCCAGTAGTTTCCCAGATCCTCCTTATGACCCTTCTTGTAGATGGGAGTCACACATATGTTTGAGACATAGGATAACTGTGGAGAGTTTAAATGGCATTTACATACTGATCCTAATTACTGCTCCCACTTTTACAAACCCTAGCAGACATAGTTTTATAAACTGGAAAAAAAATTTGTTCTCGCACAAGGCTTTTTGTCATGACAGTCTACAAATGCCTACCTTGAGGTTCCTCCAAGTCTTCCTCCCTTACGATGTATTGCTCAGTCTCTTCAGTCACGGAAGCTGTAGGTGTCATACTCAGCGGTGTGGCTGAAGGAGGAGGGAGCATGTTCCCCACGTGCAGTCAAAATCAAGCATTCATCACACCATGATATCAAAAGTGTCTCATTTTTATATAATGCTCGGTGAACCAAGATTATCTGCTTCGCTGAGAACTATGCAGGAGACCATCTCCTTTGTTCATTCTGTATTCATATTGACAAAACACCCGTTTGATCAATTACAAAGATGCAACAAAAAGTAGCTGACTAGAACCATTCTGTAGTTTCCCACTCATTCTATCACTGATAATATGGAAATCACCCACAATTACAGAGAGGAACTGCCTTACACCTTACCAAAAAATTCTTTTCTACCTTAAAATACAGTGGCAAAGTTAATTTTCTTGTCAGTGCAGGTTACAGCTTGTTGGTCCAGATCACATTTGCAGTGGGAAGTAATGTAATGCTCCCTTTTGATTTCTTATGGCCAGCAATCACTTCTTTTCTGAAGCAGAGTACTGTGTGAGTCTGCTCCATAAAGTCTTGTCTCACGAGCACCATAGATGTCCTCAAGGCACAAGTCAGATAGTAGTCCAGGTAACTAAGAACACCAGTTGAGCGAGGCACAGGGTGCTAATAAAGGTGGCAGAAGTGCCTATTCATCAGGTTATTCTCCTTTGTTTTTGTTTTCTATATTTAAAAAGTAGTCAGTATGCTCAAGTTTTAAAATAATGATTCAATGATTCAAATTTCCTCAAGAATTTTCTGAGCATAATCTTTAACAAGATCTCAAGAAAAGGCCTGTTACTATTCTCAAGTTACTACAAATGAGAAGCTGAGCTAGCTGTCTACAGCAGGGTCCTCTCCATCACACACACGCCTGAAGTTTGGGTTGGTGATACTAATAGCACACCCTTGAACTGTGTCTTCATTCTTCATCGTGACAGAAAAAGTGGACTGTGCTGCTCTGGAGCATTTTGTCAGCTCAGAGTGATTGAAAGATCCTCCCCGAGGCTCTTTTCTCCTTAATATCATGCAGAAATTCTGCCTTCTCTTTCAAAAGAAAATTCCTTGTTTAACTTCTCTAGGGTCACTGTATACTGGTGCAGAAAAACAGGTGCAAGACAGGTCTCTCTTTCATGTTAAATTTCCGTACGCTTCAATTCTCCATAGATGATTCACATCATTTCTGGATCAAATTACCTGGTTTTAACTACTGACAGGATCAAATTAACAAGGAAAAATGGAATATAAAATGAAACACTGTAATGAGTATGTGATTGTGCTAACAGACTGAATTCCATTCCCTTGTTCAGAAAGCTGCCTGTACACTTTTCTAACCTACAGAAAAGGCCAACAGTGAACAAACAAATCCAACGGTCTGAGCAACACATTCCGAGTTAACAACACCTCCATCTGCAGTGACTAAAAAAAAGCCTGTCTTCTGGATTCAGTCACCTGTCAAGTTCAGAGGACACAGATGTGAAACTACAGAAATTCACATTTCAAAGAGTTGAATCTATGAAAGGACTGTCATACTATCCAGACAACATACAACATCAACAACTAAGTGAAAAACCAGCACATTTCTGTCCTCTGCAAATCAAATACTTGGCGTATCCGCACTGTGCATTAAAGCAAGTGAAAAAACACTCAAGTTACTGGGGATCTTGCCAGCCCAGGAACAGAAGCAGCATCCTGAGAAAGAGTTTGTTTGCTCACAAGTTAATACAACCCTATGTCATACCACAGGATACAGACTTAACACAGTTACTGCTCACTACTGCAAGGATTTTTGTGCTGAAATCTACCCTGTTCTATGTGATATACCTTTCTTATTCATCTCCCTTTTCCCTTTTAATTTGCAGACCACAATGGAAAATTCTGGGTTATGCTAACATTACAGGGGGCTCAGTGTTCACAATCCACTGGGGTACAGCCTCCCTTCATTTCAGCAGACTTGCACATTTAGCTTAGAGTCCTAAATTTATCTGGTTACTATGATGAACACATGGCCCTTTCCTCAGGTATTTACTTCATCATTTATTATTGCAAACATCAATAAGTAACAGCAAATAAAAGGCTGAAGAAGACTACCACAGTAACACCTAACTTCTACTTTTTGAGAAAAGGTTTCTTTTTGTGGAGTATTTTGAGGTGATTATGTAGAAATTTACAATTTTATTACCTCAACTTGGATGCTAATCCTGCTTTCACTATTCCTTAAAAGCACACAGATACAATCTCGTTCACTGTTTTGTCTGGTCACATGTATTCATGAAATATTAAACTCTTCTAAGTTCCATAAATTAAACTGAGTGACGGTGGACATATATGAACAGAGGACTGTTAACTTTCGGTGCAAAGTGACAAGGGACTTGGACACCTCCACATGCTTTCAGTTACTAAGATATTCATTCAGCAATTAAGGATTTTAGCAAACACATTCTCCACTACACCTTGCTTACACGATTTAATAGCCTTTGATTTCTTCCCCAGAAGACATTTTACACACGTACAAAATTTCTTAGATTGGAAAGTAATCACAGAATCACAGAATGGTCTGGGTTGAAAAGGACCACAAAGATCATCCAGTTTCAACCCCCTGCTATGTGCAGGGTCACCAACCACCAGACCAGGCTGCCCAGAGCCACATCCAGCCTGGCCTTGAATGCCTCCAGGGATGGGGCATCCACAGCCTCCTTGGGCAACCTGTTCCAGTACATGACCAGCCTCTGTGTGAAAAACTTCCTGCTGATACCTAACCTAAGCCTCCCCTTTCTCAGTTTAAAGCCATTCTCCCTTGTCCTATCACTACCCGCCCTCATAAACAGCCATTCCCTCTCATGTTTATACACTTCTTTCAAATGTTAGAAGGCCACAAGGAGGTCTCCCTGGAGCCTTCTCTTCTCCAAGCTAAACAAGTCCAATTCCCTCAACCTTTTCTCATAGGAGAGGTGCTCCAGCCCTCTGACAATCATCTAACAACGTAAAAACGTCATTTAAAAGAGTAGCAATTGTGGTCACTAAATCAAATGTTGGCTGTACATCGATGCATGCCCATTTTCAAATCATCTATATAAATTTATATGAAATACAGGTACACAAATCAGCTAGAGTAACAGATGCCACCCTCTAATCATTAAAAACTTATCTTCTACTTTGAGTTACTAAGATCAGTATTTGAGATCTCAAATAAAACATTCACTCCTGAATACAATTACAGCTATACAGAAATCTGTTGTGGAAGTTACTGGTAGTATGTGCACACACCATGTCTTACTTCTCTGTAACAGTATTAACTGACATAAGTAGTATACAGAAAAAAGCTAGCTTAAAATTTCAATTAAATTTGGAGTTCTGCATTCTACCAGTAATTTCATCCCTGGAATGTTATTTATCCATACCATTTCCTATCTAAGCCAAAGAGAAAAACTGAGATCTTCACAGAGTGAAAACACCACTTCAACGTCACTGAACACCACAGAACAAAAGAATGTTATCTTCACATCCTCCATTCCTCACTCCCCTCCAGAGGAGTTTCCTGCACTGGACTCCATGAAACTGCATTTCCTGCACTAGAACCTTGTGATACTATTTAAGAACCACCTGAACAAGAAAAGTAACATTATGTCCAACATCCACCTTTGCACGTGTTACATTTCCTTTTGAAATAGCCTGCCCATCTTCAAGCCTCTCAAATTTGAAAGCAGAGTATTCCTGAATAACAGTTTCTTAGTGTATCATTTCACTGATACGCAAAAGATTCTTTCACTGACAGACTGGAACAAGTATTGGAATGGTTTAAAAAAAAAAAAAAAAAAAGACAATGTGGAAAAGATTAATATTCTGTGAAATTGCTTACTTTTACACCTTTACCTGCTTAGTTAAAATCCTCACTGAAGTTTACTGGTTTTCAGTGTGGGACTACTTTCCATATTATCCACAGCTTAGAGAAAAAAAAACAACTTCTACGCTCAAGATGAAACAAGAGACCATTGAGTGTGCCAGAAGAGCATCTTTTTGAGGAGGTAAGAGCTCAGCAAAGCTTTTCAGGGTCACAGCTTTGGATGTGAGCACCTATATGTCATCTTAAGTGATTAAGTTGTTGTTTTTTTTAATTTAAGTTTTAAGCACCCTTAGATCTCCCCAACTTTACTGAGGTAGTGTGAGAATAAACACATCAAAGGCTGTAAGGCAAAAAGCTAGAGTTGCACTGGGAGTTAAACCCCAGACAGGAAGGATTTAAGAGAGGCACATTCGGTATTTCCTCACCAGTGAGTGCAAAGTAGAAATAAAGTTCCCAATTATTAAAGAGAAAAAAAAAAAAAAATGTAAAAGAAAAGAACTGTGCGTCTTTGAATGAAAACACTGAAGTTCCTCATTATCTGCATGAGCCAGAAGATTCTGACTGTAAGTGATTACTTACAAAAAGGGATAGCAATTTGTCTAATTCATCTACTATTGCCTGGTCCCTTCCACATTCAACTGTGCACTCTGTGAATCTGCTTTCATGTAGGCTGGCTTTTTATCAATCATTTTAAATAGCTTAACATCCACTCATGGATTAACAGTAGAAGAAGTCAGTGGACTTTAAACTTATTTGCTTCTTAAAGGAGCAAACCCTTGCATTAATTTGCTTATCAGCAATCAAATAGAAACATTTCCCTTTTTACCAGGACAAGATTCTTCCAGGGTGTCAGGAAACAATAAACAGAAAGGAAGAAAGGTAAGAAACTTAAGAACTAAATGAAAAGTGAAGAAAGAAGACAAAAGTTTAGAAAGATAAGACTTAGAATATTTAACAAGTAGGCTGAATGAATGGGTTCAACTTTAAATATCAAGGGGGAAAACAGACTACATAGCGTGCCTTAGTTTGGAAAGAAGGAATCTGATTCTCACTTTCTTTCTTCCTGCTTTAGCTCATAGAAAGAGCCAAAGAACATATGAGGACACATTTTATGAGATCACTTTTGGAGCTGCAAACTTTAAGGTGAGGTAACTTTACTTAGCTACTCATCTTTGAATGATAAATCCAGTCACTGCATGAACTTCAAGTGAACTACTTATATTGAGCCAGGTCTGCATTAAAAAGAGAATAAAAGCAGAGATCGAACTGTGAGATCCTGAAAGCATTTTGCCCAGACAGTCTTAGCATTTTGTAAAATACTGCATGCCTGATTATGCTTGTAAGGTCTGGAAAAGGAGAATGCTACAGTCTCTACTTAAATGATAATATAACATTACACGCTATTTTAGAAACACTTCACCAGTGCACGATAGCTATTCCTGTACAAAAAGAGACATTTTTTGGACCTGGGAGTTGATGGAACATTTCTTGACAAAAAGTAATGAAGACCACTAACATTTCTCACAGATGAAATGCTAGCAAAAATGTTAATTGCGAATCATGTTTTAATTTGAAACGTGCATCATACTGGATCTTAAGCATGCAATGCCTTTATACCATTAGACAAAAAAACAACTAAAAAGTCACGTACAGGAGATAATGTCCCTAAAGCTAAACTGCTAAACTAACTTAAAGCGATTCTTCTTCCAATCTGATTTAACTACTTATTGAGAAGTGGTAAGAACGAAGACCCTTTTATCCAGCATGTAAAACAATGCATAAGAAAGATGTAAAAAGGATACTATAATGAACTTACGAGTCAGTCAGGAATTGGAATATCTTTTTTTATAAGAAGATGCAAAAGATGCTTGCTGAAGAAACATGCCTCTTTCCCATTCAGAAAGAAGTCAATTCCATAAGAGTATGAGAAATGTTAAGAATGAATTTTACACTCAAAGTAGCATTTCTTAAGTTCCAGTCATCAACAAATGCAATTGCAATATTAATCAAAATTTAATTTTAGTCAATAGCAAAATAATTAATTTTTTTTCATTTCTAAAAGACGACTTTCTCTCTTCTGCCCATTTCCCCTCCTCAGAAGGACATGCATAGTCCTGATAAAAAATAGATGCCTCGTAACCAGCAAGCCTATAATGCAAACAATACTCGGTTTGCAAACCACATTTACTACACTTGGCTGATGGAAGAATGATTATTCCATGTCTCAATTCACTAAGAGCATACTGACTACCAAAACACGCAACATTTCCTGTACCCCTAATAGCTTCCACAGTTTAGTAAACACATTCCACATATTACAGTAAAAAATCTCAGATAAACCTTTTCTTCCACAGAGCATTCTTCATTAATACAGCCTAGAACGTTACGGAAGGAAAGGGAGGAATTCTATACACGTTTCATGGCAATTGTACTGAGGTCTGTAAGAACACGTGGTTTGACTTCTAAGCTATCTAAAAGGAGGCAGAACCCCCAAGCCTCAAAGAGTGTGTATTAGAAAGCATACATTATGCCCTCTATCGAAAATTACGTAATTTGACAGTAAAATGTATAAGTAAGCCCATAATTACCTTAAGTGACTGCCACACAGTCAACCCTCTGGGCTCACAAGTCAAAATATTGTGCTAGAGCTCCCAGAGAACAGAGGTAAGGAGAAAAGGGAGGGCCAGGATTAGGGTTAAACACTACCCTGAACCGCCTCCTCGACTCCATGATTCAGAATGGTGTGGGACTTAAAGCCCTTGCATGTGGGAGCAGTTTCTTTACCAATAGCTGGGACACCACAGCCAGCCTCCCCACATCTTATAGAAGTGACCACACTGACATTTGCGTCCAAAATGAAGGAGTGACAAAGGCGAGCGATACCATTCTGAAACATGCAGCTCCCACGTATATGACTCACCTGAAAAACAAAGCACTGGCCATTTTTTGGCAATACATGCATAAAACAGTCCACTCATTATGCCTTAAGAAACTGAAGTACAATCTGCTTTTTGTGGGCAGCAGAGATCTGGTGGCATTTTTCACAAGAGCAGGAGGTTTGCCACATTATTCTTGGCCAGAGCTTCCTGTCTCCCCCTACTATGTCTCATGAGTCTTAGCTGCTATCTTCTGCAGTGTTGGCGACGTATCATGGTACTGTAGATAAATAGTTGTAAAAAAGATTCAGAGCATAGAGAGAGAGGCTGAGAGGTATTGTACAGTTCTTAAGGCATATCAAATGTAAAGCTTGTCCCACATGTGAAAAACAATACTGACATACTAAACAATTATTTATTAACCAGTTACATCTGGTATCCCCTTTCACCACACTCATGTCATCAGATCCACTAACTAAGGAGTAGTTTCAAAAATATTCTATGAAAAGATCTGTGGAACTTACAGCAGAGAGAATTTTTCTTTGATTTTGTACTGACGCCTATGAATTTTGCAGGTAAACAAGTAAACAGGTAAAACTCAGTCTTTAAATTGTACTGGGCCGATTTCCACACCCATAGAGGAGAACTACACAAGTAATTTTAAGCACTTTTGGCACATAGCAATAACTGAAATGCAACAGAAAAGTCAATAGCTTCTCATGAAGCCAACTCAACATAAGCAAACTCATCCTCAGCAATAAATCAGGGTCAAATATGCCTATTATTTGACAAAAAATACAAGTTGTGTAGCTTACCAAACATGCTTTGAAGGACAAATGTTCCCACAGTTTGGGAACATTATGCGATACTTTCAGTGCTATCCACTATGGTATAGGAAGCATTAGACAGAAGTCAGAATGTTAATAAAATGGTTAAAAAGTGAGCAAATCGAGAAAGAGACCACCATAATGAATGAATGACTGCACAAATAACAAGGTGGGCTGCAGATCTGAGCGTACAGCATCTAGTTTTTGGGTCCTACAAAAAGCAATATAAAGCTAGTCCAGCAGAGGCTGCAGAATGAAACTAAGTATACTGAATGGGTTTTGCAGTCTGCTGCTCCTACTCAAGTACCCAATGGGAATAGTAGCACTATTCTGAAGATCTTAGAGGCAAAAAGGGAACAAACAGTGGAAAAATGAAGAGTGAAAAAAGAGGGACAACAGACAAGAAGGAGAGACACAGTGGGATACTGCAGCACTGGAGAAAATCATCTCCACCCTCCTCAGCCAAAGGGAGAACTGCAGGGATACCTGACCTGCTGATAGCTGAAAATAGGATAGAAATAAAAGCACACCTCCAGAAACACTCAGTAAGAGCACGGAAAGTATAAAGATAACAGGAGAAAAAAAGTAGAGCCTCAGCAGCAAGAATAAGCATACCAAATAACAAGAGAAAAATCAAAGACAATGACAGGTGGAGAAGGTCACAGAAGTGGCAGTATCTACTTTTAATGAGATAAACCTCATTCTTCATTTCCTCAGCCTCTGCTTTTGAAAGCTCTCATCATGGCAGACAAGGGAAGCTTTACTGCTTTCAGACTAATGAACCATGGGAAAGCACTTGTAACTACAGGGTTAATACCACTGACTGTCGGCTTTTTTGGAAACGCTATTTGGAAGTACGTTTGTTAAGTACTGAGTATTTTGAAAAGAGTGTTGGAAAGGCAGAGATCTGAGCGCCACAGAGAAAAATCCTGAGAGCAATCACACAATCCAAAGAGTATTTGAACTCACTAGTAGAAATCCTGCCCCCAATGAACATAACAATGACATTTCCATTGGTCTTGGTGAAGCAAAGATTAAAACCAGCGACTGATGGACTTAAATTGAAAAACATTCTCCACTCAGGCTACACAGATTCTTAGGAAAGATTGTCCTGCAAAATATTCTAGTCATAACATCGTAACAAAAGCAAACATTAAGACCGTTCAAAGTATTTGAAATGCAGTTGAGAAGAATAATTAGAGTAATACAGAAACCTATGGTTATTGACATATTAAAATAGTTCAGGACAAAGGATGTGTTGCTTAGAAACTGATTGTACAGGAAAGATCAAACACATTAGATTTTTGCAAAAATCCAAGCATCACTTCTAACCACATACTGAAATCAGATAATAGCAATGAGAAATAAATGCATACATACGAAAAAAATATTAATGTTCATTTATGTGTTAACAGAAAAATTTATCTGCTATGCACTCACATGCTGAAGCCTACGTTTGTCAGAGAAAGGTAAATCAGCAACTGCCGTTTCATTTCCCTATCCATCACTTTTACAGCTGGTAGATTTGTAAAGTACTTGGAAAACTTGACCCCTCTCCAGCCTCCCCCGCATGAGTCACCCAACCTTCCTCAGTCATTAGGCTGCGCTTCCTGCTGGGATGCAGCACTAAAACAAACGTGAGACACCACTTCTGGTCATGGTTAGGGAGGCAGTAAGCAGTGGCAGGTATTCTTATGAAATTTAAAATGAACCTCCATATATTACTCATATCGATGAAGTGCCAGTCCATGACACCACCCTATACACAGTTTTATTTCTAAAGACATTCTGCAGCACTGCAATTCATTCCCTGTTCCAAAAACATTCTATTCTTGTTTATACACAGGCAAAATAATTTACTGTATTTCATGTGCTTCATAAATATTGCAGACAAAAATATTAAATCACTTTATTTGTATGTGTACAAACTTAACATAATTTTAATAAACTATATTAAAGAATAAATTTAATCCAAAATTCATAGATCACTTTTCCAGCATTTCAGATTATTATTTAATCAGTATCAAATACTCCTTGACATGTTCAAGTTTTTTAGAAGTTGACTGCTAGTTCAACCTTCCTAGTTTCCCTCAATTTACTGTGAGAAATCTCAGTTCCAACATGTCTTCTATATAACCACATTTCTAGGAAAATCCCATGCTTCTTACCCCAAAATAAATCCCAAATGAAGCATCCATTGAGACAAGTGATGACACTTAGTCAACCAAATTTAACTAAAAATTTACCATTTTCTGCCCACACTCTCCTGGTATTTCAGTTCAAAACTTGCCTACTATTGCTCTAACTGTGCTAAAAGAACCGCTGTCCCCATAAACTCCTTGGCTTCACTCCATAGTGCACACAGGAGACACAACGCCTTTAAACTTCAAGGAGTTCCCATTGCAGTGTAGAAGAAGAAAAATTCAGAGATTATGGAATAATCATCTCCAAATCGATCAATTTCCCCCTGAAGGTAAAAAACTGAAAGAAAGAAAAAAGTTGAACAGTTTCAGCTTGCCTTCTTGAAGGGAAAACACCCCCAGGGCATGTTGTAGAATGATCCCCATCTCTTTCTCCTGGTGCTTATTAAGAGGTCATAGATTTCAGTTACACTACAGCATTCCCAAATGATATCCCCAGCTAAGGACTATGACCTCTTAGTAGAGGTATAGGGATATAAAATTAGGAATATTAAGGGTTCACATTAAGAAAGAGTTTGCCTCAACTATCAGTCATTTTGGATGACTTTCTGAGATTAATGGTGTATCTGGTGCCTTGCAAAAAAAATGAAACAAAACAGAAGAGCTTTCATAAAAGGAACTGCAGGTTCCAGTGTTTTCTGGAAATACGGCACACTGCTAGGGCTAAATTTCTATCTGTAATCACAGTGGATTTTCACAATGGAGTACTTGATATAGTAGGTGTCTTTCTCAAAAAGCACAAGGTACATCTCAGAACATCTTGGATGTACTAATACACACTCTTTATTTGTCTTAACATTATCCCTTCTAAAAAAGTCATTTTATGGAAGCAGCAGAGATTTTACAATCACCTTAGACAGGTTATTAGGCAAAAGCCACAAAGGGAATGGAGTGTCTTTGAGGACCTTTCTCCTCCTGCAATTCTCTTTTCCATCGAGAGAGGCTTTGTGTTGTTGTTTTGTTTTGTTCTTACACCCCTCAGATGACGCTTGGAAGGATAAACTGAGCCCATAGAGGTTAAGTGTTAGTGAACCACCATATCACTCAGAAGCCTTAATACTCTATAACTGATTGTATAAACATGAATTAAGGCTCTTCTACAGCTGTATTAAACAAAGTGTAAAAGAGCTGTGGGGCATTTTGTTACATTTGGCTTTCAAGCTATGAATTTAACTGCTGCATATATAAGTAATGATAATCCGTTGTACCTCCCATTCCGTTCATTTCTAAATGGTAATTAAAGCAAGCACCAATAATAAAAACAGCAAGTATTTCAAGAAAATAATTTTAGAAGGTGGAGGAAATTCACTGTTTAAAAAGACAAGTTTTGTCATGGCAACAAGACACATTTTGTAATACGTTAACAATATATTATAAACATTCCAGTAAAATAGAAGCATGTAATAAAGAGCAAGTATTTACACAAACTGATTCTCTGAAATGTTGTAGTGAACATGGACTGTAGGTGTATATATGTGCACGAATGCAAGACGTGATCATTATTTTATTTTTAATAGTGCGTCTATTAGAATCGCACATGTGAATTCCCATTGTACTGAATAAAGGCCAGGGTAGCTATGACCCTGTATCAGCATCAGCTTTACAATTCTAAATCTGTATTACTAAGGACAGTGAAAAGCAAGACAAGCTTGGCCACAGGATCCATATTGATTACAGCAGTAATTGGAAGCAGCATAGTTATCATAGGGTAAGTAATGACTGTTTTTCCTTCTTCACATATGTGCCAGTGTTGATGACTCTCCCTACCCCATCCCCCTCCCCTGCAGGCAACTGTCTTCCTTGGACAATGAGAATTAGGAATTTCAGATGCGTAGATCAAATAGTGATTATAGCACTGCTCTCACAAAACTGGATTAAGCTCTGGCAGTTACGTCCTCCACACAAGTGCTTGATAAAGGTCAGTGGATTACCTTATGTCATCACCTGGCAAATCTCAGAAATTGGATCCTCTTCTCCAGCAGGAGGAAGTGTCATTCGAGCAATGGGAGATCAAGGTTAATATTCAATGGGAAAGGTATAGTAGCCAAATGGTAACACAGAGAGATAGCCTGCACTGCCCACTTGGAAACACTCTGTGAGGAAATGGCTTGACCTTTAGAACACCCAGCAGCGGTTATAAATAAATGCAGCAACAGACTGTCAGTGTAATAAAGTGAAGTCCTATATCTATCTAGGGCAGATTTTCAACAGAGTACCAGGGAGACATTTGAGTTAAGTCTGAAAAAGCTTCGGAGCCGGGCAAGCCAGTACTTGGAGACAGGGGCAATTGTGCAGAGCTAGCCTGATAACTAAGAAATATCAAAGCCAGTAGAGGAATTATTTGCAATGCTATTATAGCCCTCCCCTGACAGTGACCTAATGCTTTTACAATCAGCCACAATGGCATGTCAAGTACATCTAATTCATGGTCTCATTGCCCTAAGTCAAAAAGTACTACATAGTCATGTCCTATGGCAGAGCTTAGGACTACAACCATAAGTCCTATCACTAAGCAGGACTTGGGAAGAAAACACTTAAGTAAAATAAATTGTTACCTAAATCTCTTTTAAGTTCATGCTAAAAACAGTCTGACTGACAGGCATGTGGACTCTTTGGACCCACAGAACCAAGTACTGTTGTCCTCAATATTCATTCCTTACCCTCAGCAAAAGAGTTCTTTCTAAGAAGCTTTGAACAGAAGTATACAAAAGCATGGTTCAACTGCATGATGTCCAAGTCCCAGGATGATTGGATTTATAGTCTGGCCAGACATGATTATTTTGGTGCATTTAACAGCACCTTGGCAATCTCTGCTGCCATGTTTCATTCACTTAATAAGGCCTGGATTGTTGCAAGATGAACCCTAATAGCACCAAATATGCTGCTAGACTATTTACATGTAAAATACAGCTGAGAGACAGTTGTATCATGAACCAGATCCAGTAACTACAGCTTTGGGGATGCCTATATGAATTCCCTTCCCTGAGTAGAGCACCACCTCTCTGGCTCAGCAATCGAAGCTGCTCACTTCGATGCCTTGGCATAGGAGAAGCTGTCTCTGTCCATGGTACTGGGCCAGTCCCCCTGATTTCTAGCTGGTTAGGGACATCAGAGCTAGGAAAAGAATTTGCTGCTCTCATGCACGCTCACATGGTCACACCTGTGAAGCCCGTGTGGATACAGAACAGATATGCCAGCCCCCCTATCCCTGAAGCCATGGATTAATTGCCTTTTTTAGGAAGGGGAAAAAATCAGGCTAATGTAAGAGGAAAACAGGAAACAGAAGTTAGGAGAAAACGGTGAGTGAAAGATGCAAAAGAAGCATTGATAGCTCACTGGAAGGCACCATCGCTTTCTTCCTTTCCTGCTTCCAAATAGAACAGGAGTTACAATCAGTACTTATCAACAGGTTTATTACAGGGGTTCCCCAAGTCAAAAGTATCAATTTCACAATATAGACATTGGTTGCCTTCATTTACAAGGGGTCACTGACAGACAAGTCAGGAAGTACGCCATGCTGCTTTTAAAATACTCCGGAGGTGAAAATCTATTGGTTTTATGACTTATTAACGGTTTCAAGAGCAGAGATTAATGGGTTCTGAGCAAATGAGGGAGGAGTTTATATCTCACTACCCATGCTGGCCATTCATCATGGATCTATTGTCTCACAAGGTAAGCACAGGGGTTTTGAAGAACAACAAGAAGGCTATGCAGCCTACTGCCACAGATTTGAGGTCCAGAGCACCAAAGTTCCCCTCACATTTGAGCAATACAAACATACCTACAAAATGTTTACTCAATTTTGATATGAACACCTATGAGTGCAATTATCAAGACCTCCATCTATCCTCCCAAGGAGCATACAGTTATGCATATAAAGTTCTATGAAGCAGATTCCCCATGATATTAGCCACGGCTATTTTGTAACGCACAGGAGTCCAATAATAGATTACTCCAATAGGCATGTTTGGAAGACCAGTCTCACAGAAGGCTGCTTCACAGAACAGCTACACAATTGCTCACTGCTGAGTTTGATATCATGATCTTTAGAGGCAGAAAAGGTAGTTATTACTTTATTCCCCGTCTTCCCCAAATATCAAAAATTTGGAGTTGCAGTCCTAGATCACTTAATTCTGAAAGGATGCAAGTCCACCATTTACAAACTCAAAGAAGTGTGTTGAACTGTGTGTGTTGGCTGAGGATGGAAAACTGGAGGAGAGGGTCTGTTTTCCACTCTCAGTCAAACAGAATGTCATTTTGCAGAAAAGAAGTCTGAAGTCTGTTGACCTAAAGCAAATGGAAAAGTAGAAGTATGTCTCTGTAGAACAGCAACTGGGAAATCCTCCAGGGAAAAAGAGAGGCCTTCAGCTCAAGTCCTCAGTCCAAGCACTGTTTATCTTTCATTCAATAACTGTTTAATGTAAAATCCATATGCAGTCCTTGGTGCAGGAATTCTCAAGAGAAACAGGGTGACTCTCAACTGAAGTAACTGTACTTGGCAAACAGTGCTTGGCAGTGTGCCACTGGCTGCACTGAAGCTGATGAATATGCTTTTGGAGCATCATAGATATAACTTCTTAGGGTTCTTGTTTTCAGAAGCACTTTTATCAAGCTCAGATTTTTCTTTTTTTTCCCCGTAGAAAATGATAGAGGACCCTGGCCACATATCTTTTCACCATAAAAATGGTGACAAATGAAAATCAGTGAACAGTACTTGTTACCAGCAAGAACAGCTCTAGGTAGGATATCAAACCATGACAACATCAAATGCTCTCAAGATTTATCTTGTAGTCTCACTGTATACAACATACATCCTTTGGGACAAAACTCCTCAGAAAGTTTTCAAGTCTTCTAGTGAAGGAGATGGTCCTGGCACTACTAACTCATTCAGAAAGATGGAAGATCCCTGGGCACTGAGAAGATGAGAAAAGACGGAGGAGGATGAAACCATTATAGAGGAATCTCTATTACCTCCTGTTTGGTAAGCCCATGATACTTGTCATGCATGCTTTCTGTAAAGTTGTTAGGAAGCACAACCTCTTGTTTTTACACATACAAGAAGGCAATGATTTGCTTATCGACCATGTGAGAGGACTGCGCCCATAGAAGTTAATTATGATCACAATCAAAAACACAGAAATACTCAGCTAGAAGTTACCAGCCTAGTGATACTCCAATGCTGATGGAAAGCAGCACCCAGAATAACAGGTAGCCAATATACCTGCTGGGAATATTTTCAGATGATACATGAGGGGACCCTCTGAGCACAGCTAGGAGAGCAGAACTACATCTCCTCATTGGCATGGGATTCACAGCAGTAACAAGTAACGATTTCAGCATCAGAAACAAGGTAGGCAATAACATGAATGACTCAACTCTACCTGACATACTTACTCAACCTGCCAAACCTCTAGTATTAAGCTAGAACACAAAACATAAAACTAGATCTGTCAGCTAAAGGTAAAATAAACATCCCCAATGGAAAAATAGCTTATGTCTTTTCCTTCAGAACACCCTTAGTATTGAAACTAGGGCTGCATATGATTCAGTAGCCTGCTTTCAAACAAGTTTTACAGCTTGTGATACCAGCAGGCTAGTATGGAAGTTACATAATGTGCACTAGGTTTACTAGCATTCAGGATAGCTATCTGCTGCATTCCAACACTTCCATCACTGTTAAGCTATTCAACAAGTCAGCCAACTAGCTTGGCATATTCAGTGCGTAACTGATTGAGTGCAAGGCAGCACCATAGGATATTCTTTTTTCTAATACTGCTCTTATTATGACTTCTGATTCCAAAGCAGCCTACAGGATTATCAAGAGAACCAAGCTCAACAACAATGAATGCCTTTGGACACACAAAGCTAGAGGAAAGGCAGTTCTCACCTACACAGGGAAGACATCCTAGAGTACAGCTTCCAGGGTTTCGATGGAAAGGTGAAACAAACAGCACAGAGCATTGTGCAGAGGAAAAAGATTATAAGTGAAGAAAAACATTAGGGCAAGTGTCTGACAAATTGTGCCTCATAACAGCATATATACCAGAAATGCAAAAGGTTATTTTTTTGTCCAGCTTCTCTCCAAGAGTTAAGAGAGAAGTGAAGCTGACGGTTTATTGGCAGTGCACCAGATTTGATCCTGCACTTACACTCCTACAGTGGGATCCAAATTGTCTTATACTAGGACAGAAGATTCATAATCATACTGAGTCCTTTACTTATGTACACAATTTAGAGGATGGCAATGTGCAAGTCATTCATGAGTTATTAAATGGAAATACTGCAGGAAGGATAGAGTGAGAAAAGCATTAACTTCAGAGAGAAACACTATTAAAACCATATTTTTATTGCCAATCTTTTGTAATGACTAAATTAATATAGTACAGCATCTTATCTGCCAGTGACTATAATAACTACTGCGAAGAAATTTTTTTTTAAAACTTCCTCCCCTTTATCCATTATTTGTATTTCACAAACATCACAGAATTTGTCAGCAATTAACATAAATAAATCATCACCTTTTCAGAAAGCTTCAGTGCAAGAATTTCAGATAGCAAAAAATACTATTAAATAGCTCACAAAGGGCTTGCTCCATCCCCCACTGCAGTCAATTGGAACCTTTTCATTGACTTCAATAGATATTGGATCAGACCCAAATTGAAAACATCAATTGCACACACATTAGAATAAAAGATCAGCTATGCCCTCCTCTAGAAAAAGAACATGAGTTTAATTCAAATAGCAGATTACAGGAAGGAAAAAGTTGGGGGGAACTTTTTTTCTTCTCCCTTGAAAAAATCTGCAAGAGGACAGCCATTCAAGATTCTGAGAGCCAAATCTCACTGGGCTGTAAAGTATCTCTCATCTTCCACTATGGCCTGAATAGGTGACGGTGACTGACACTTTGGTAGACTGGGACAGCTGTTTAATAATCCAGCTAACCAGTTCCCTTCTCCCCATTTCTGTCTTTGGTTGAGAGTGGAATGAAGATTCAGCAGAGCAATATCACTCCTCCTCCTGAAGCGTTAATGCTTCAGAAGAACACGCAAAATTAGAAGCTCCAGTATCAATTTGAGAATCTACAATGGAAAGCTCCATTCTCAAGCACGGTAGCAGGCTGGGAGAATTAGAGTCAGCCAAGACACTCTGACACTCAGCTCTCACATTTCATATTCCAGGGATTTTCTAAGAGGTGCCTTAAGTCATTGTTATGCCCTCTTGTATGTTCCACCAATTTCATTGTTGCTCTTCCTAGTATATCTGAGTGGAAAATGACTCCGCAACTATGTCAATAAGCACAATTCACAAATTCTTGCATACAGAGTAGCTTCCTAAGCATCTCAGAGAGTACCTCCAAAGCTCAGCAAGATCTAGAGAAGCCGTAGCTTCTTGCTCAGCCATTTGAAAACTCAAAGCTCATATTTGAATTCTGAAGCTCTACAAACTTAGGAGGCTGACAGCCCTGGCATTTTTAAATAAAGAGGAAACTTTCTAAACAGTCTAGGTGACTCTTCAGTCTCTGAGACGAGGTCCACAATGCAAAGATCATACCTCAGGACAGATGATGCAATCTGCCCTCTTCCACATACGACACAGGCAATTTTAGTAAACCTTTTGACTTTCTTTAGAAATTAGCAACTGAAAAATAGCTCAGAGTTTCTGCTAGTTTCATAGGGCATTCTCCAAAGGGAGAGAACCAGAGCAATAATGTAACATCCTCTTGCTTCAGAAAGACTGTGATGAGAAAAGGATGTACAACCCCTTTCATGGTAGCACTTTTTTCAAAAGCTTTTCATCTGAGCATGGCACCCAAATGCCAGTGAAGTCCAAGAGAAAGTCAAAATCTAAAGAGCTTGCCTAAAATTCTAGAAGCATGCTTTATTTTGTCAAATACTTACTGTGCTTCAGAAGAAAAAGGTAAGCTGCTTGTCTGGCAACTGTTTGTCACTGATTAACTGAAAACAAACAACTACCTAAAAGGATGAGATTTATTATAAATGTAATTCTTATTATTAGGTCATACATGCAATTTCAGACCCTGGACTGAATTCATGTCATTAGCCACCTGTTTAATATTTTTTTGCTGGAGAAAGATGGAAACATCAGCTTTGGCCATTCCATGCAGACATTTCTCTCTACTTAAAGGTGTATGTTGAGTATTTATTTTTGGAAACTGAGAAAAATTGGCTTTTTGTCAACTTGGTATCCCAGAAGCATCCACAGTTCAGGCTTTTATTCCTTCATCAGCTTTCCAATAATCTGATCTCTACTCATTCACTAACACAAGTTTACTTAAAAGAGAGGCAAATATATTTTTAGGGACTTAATTTTCTTCCAGATTAATTTTCAATCCCCCCCTTCTTTGTTCTTGTTTTCACTCTCATTTAACACTGCAATTCTGAGCAAGAATGGATGTTTTCAGGACCAGCATTCCAGACTTCTTCCTACATATTGTTCTCCTTCTCCCCTTTTTTCTTCAGTTTCCCAGTTCAACTGTGCAAGGAATTGTCACAGAATTCTGATTGAAGAATTAAAGCAGAGAACCCAATTAGAAGAAGGAATCCAATTTTTGGTATATAGGAAGAGCAGTAACTAACTAACTTGAAAGGAGAAACTGATATATCACATCAAAGTGAAAAACACAGGGATGAATAAGTGCGATCTGAATGGTGGACAGGGGGCAATGGGAAGGCCTCCTCAGAGGGAAAGAAGAGACAAGCTGAAACCACCCATTTTTCAAAACAGAGCAAAAGAAAGAATAAAGGTATTAACAAAAGGATATGAAAATGTCAAGAGTATTTTAAAGTCCAAGGAGAACATCCATACTGACTGAAACCATCAGCAATGTAGAGAAATGCATTCCAGAAGTTTGTAGAAGCGATTAGAGAATAATTAAGCTGACTGTATCTGAAGTTATAACATTTTAAAAGCAAGAAAAGGCAAAGAACTATACTAACAAAAGTAAACACTTCTCCTCCCGTCAGCTCCTGCCCACTCATTCGTCTTCTGATCACCTTCTTCTTGTACTTCACCCTGAAGAGCAGCGCTGCCACTTTAAGTCATCCTCTCATGACCCAGCCCTATGGATCTACTGGAACCAAAATGACCTAGAAAGTTCTCCAAACATGAGCATGCACACACTCTCTTAAAGCATTCCCAAATGGGAAGCATGTCTTTCCTTATTTACAGTGTTCTAATAATGAAAAGTTTTTATCATAACAGTATTTCACCAG
Source organism: Lagopus leucura (assembly GCF_019238085.1). Lineage (NCBI taxonomy): Eukaryota > Metazoa > Chordata > Aves > Galliformes > Phasianidae > Lagopus > Lagopus leucura. The sequence goes on from NW_024962263.1 coordinate 46,616,150, forward strand.
AAATACATTTTACACTGTAGAGGGCAAAACTAAAGTTTCATCTAATAAAAAAATGCATCCTTCTGTTGTGAACATTCTTCCGTTGATCTACTTGAACTTACAGCATGTATCATTGAAAGAGCTACTAAATCTAAAAAGCAAAACTACTTCAGCAGACTTCACATGATGTCTACATGAGAGGGCTGTATACAGTCATTTCAGAGGGGAATTCAGCTCAGCTACAGGTTCATTCACTCAACTCTATTCAGCTCAGCTGTATTTGATCAGCACTCACTTTTGCTCCATGACTAAGACTAGGATTTCATTTTCATTCTATCAGTTTGTTTGATAGTAACTTTCAGTTACTGATTAATGAACAGTCATTTAGAGACATTTGTATTTATCACAGCAAATTAAAGCAATATCCAGCCCAGACCTACAACACAGCGCTGTGTAAATTCATCTGTTATGTAACCGAACTTAAACCTCATTTACAAACCCTCTTGTGTTCACAAGTGACTGAGGAAAATATTCATATAAGCAAACATGGAAAGTTAAAGAAGACAGTATGAACCAGGCACACAGACAGCTAAAGCACACTTTAAGTACAGTGACAATGCAGTAATTATCCGTACACCCTTCAGTATGAAGGAAATTTATAGTGCCTTATTTACAGTATAACACTGTCCTAGAACATATTTATTAAGGTCTCACCTCTAAGCATTCAAATGCAAGAGTAGAACAGCTGAGAAAAGAAGAGGGAGATCAGAAGCAGAAAACAGGAATCAGAAACAGAATAATGGAAGAAGCCATAAAGTGAGAAGTATTGTTTACCTGTCAGTTGACATTGATTAATCTTGTGTTCTGTGATATCACTCAGTGACTCAAACACCTGGAGGCAGCTGTCACAGCTGTGCACAGCTTCTTCTTCCAACTCCTCCCCTTCATCCGGCCTTTTCTTACAGTCTAACACTTCTCCATCTTCTGTCTTGTCTTCTAGTTTACAGTTTGGGTCTGAAAGAAAATCAAGACCATGACCTCAGGCATCTAAGCAGAGAACCTTTTAAAGAAAGAAGAAAAAAAATCATAGGTTTCTTATCGTAAGGATGAGAAGAAACACATTTGGCACAAGCCTGCAGAATGCTGTAGATTTTATTGCTAAATAAGCAAAGGAGTTTCATTCATTAATCTTTTTTCTAATCTCAATGAATCCCACATATGCAGCATTTCTCACTCGAGCAGTTCTTCCATGCTTCAATGTTAGGTTTGTCAATTTCATCAGAGCTATAGAAGCTGCTTTGATCATTATAAGAAAGGATAAATCACCTATGCAATTAGTTTTCAATTAGAACAAAAAAATCAAATCAATGTGTGCAGAAGCTTCATTTCACTGGTAACTACAGCATTTCACAGGAAGCTACCAGAATTAAGAGACTAACACACCTGATCTACATAAAGACAAAATTAATCTCTATTTCACAGCCCATTCCAACACTCCATCACTGTGCTGCCTGAGACAAACAATGCCCCAGAAAGATGAGACCCTGGGTCAAAACTTTATCTATGCTTTGAACTTGTTTATGACTTCAGACAAACCCAAAATTCCTCAGTTTGCCGGATCATGGAAAACTGGAAACTACTGTAGAACCCAAATGGTGCACAAGCAGAACTTTGCCTGTTTGATACATTAACAAGTATTTAGAGGAGAGCAGAACAGTTCCAGACTCACAGTAGCAGTTTTGAACCCAGCTGAAACTCCTAAACCAGAAGAAATGTTCTCATTCATCCCTACGCCCTCCGCAGAGAAGCCACGCAATTCACTGCATTGCCTCAGTCCTGCTGCTGACCAATGCAAAGTGAGATAACAAAATCTAGGACTTTTCCTCCTCTGAGGAGCAGAGTAGCTTTAACTGCTCCTGACTTTTCGCCCACTTCACTAAAAGCTTCCTTCAAAGACAGAAATAAAACCATCTGCCTTCCCTAATAAAGCAAGCTGGCACTTAACTTTGTTTTTCCTTGGGAACCACAGTACAACAAGTGAAAGGCAGAAGAAAAATGGTTGTGTACATTCCAACAAAAGGAATGCAAGTGTTTCACCACTCTTCCCTTCTCCCTTTTGGCCACCTCATTTTTCCTTTTATTTGAGAGCTGAGACTGAGATGAGTCATTTTAACAAACAAGGATAAACTCACATAATGACAGGGGGTTGTGCAAGTGCGTGTTAAGATGTTCCATCCTTTAGCCAAGTGAGAGGCTAGCTGGCTCTGTATCCACAGTGATAGCACAATGGTGGCTGTGGACCCACTTCAGTGAGTGGTCCAACGGCTTAGGATCACACACAGTTACAAGAGAACAGAGTAACCATAACGTGCTACCACTACATTCATATTAGAACAGGGACAAGGTGAGAAGGAGGGGGATTCTACTCTAAAAGTCTTCTGCCAGCACCCTGCAGGGATGCAGACACAGCCATCCCCAGTCTGCCCGGTGTGCAGTGTGGGCATTCTGATGTCTCCCACAAGGGTCAGGGCTCTCCCCATCTGCCTACATCCTTCAGGTCACGCTGCTGCACCCCTGCCTTCAGCTGTTCAGATGCAGACAGACCCACGGCACGTACTGGAAAAGGCCCATGTCAGGAAGCCTTCCTCATGCTATGTGGCTCGTGATCAAAACCAAGGAATTTCTTTGACAGGGGTAAAGGGTGGAATTTATTTTTAAAGGAGTTATATTACAGAGGAAAACCAGATTAATTTTAAAAAATAAAAAACACGTTATGAAGGCAAAAACATATTTGCTGCGCAGCCAGAGCACAATCTTTGTGTGACATTCACAAGGTTCTTGCAAGCAAAAAAATTCAACTTGAGCAGCAGCTTCCAAGTAAAGGAGCAGCCTGCACTTCCACAAATCAAAGCTAATCAAGCACATAGTTTGGATGGTATTGTAGTTATTTTTAAAATGCTCTAAATGAATCTAAATAACGCACACTGTCACTTAGTTTTCCAAGATATTTTGCAACTTTAATAAAAAGTCCTTAGAACATCACTGAGTTCTTAGCAGCTCAGAAAAAGAAATAATTGTCTTAACTGTTGCAAACTGACCCAACATCATTAAGCACTTGTTGGAAGGCTGCATGTGCACATCGCATGCTATTAGTTGTTCAGCTCAAGCTCCAAGTTTCATCTCGTAAAACTGACAGCACTCAGGGAAATGTAGGCACTGGGTTTGAATTTTAACATGAGTATTTAAATGCTGCACATAAAGTTTACAGACCTGTTTGTTTTAAAATAAGGGTAGTGTCTGACTCTGCTTTAAGTACAATGCCGAAGGAAAGAAAAGGGAGGGGAGGGAATTCTCCAGACTTATTATTCAGAAGCACTTGCACTTTACAGGAATTCAGCAGCACACACACACACACACGTATGCACACGCACCCTTTAGTGCACAAAAGCCTGTAGAATCAATCCATTTAAAGCTTCCTACTTAGAGACCAGTTATTAAAATTAGAATCATTTTAAGTCTAATAAATGTTTTGCTTCTCCTTCTGCATTTGCAGATATAAACTCTACAGGGACAGAAGTCAGTCAAGCTTATTCCCTTCTGCTGTGACTTCAGAATACATGCTCTAGCCAACTGGCACATTTGTTTTTAGGTCAACACTTAAGTGGGACCCTCTGGGACGTAGGTTCAAGTTTAGCCTGCGACAGCTTTGTGAAATGAGTTCTGGCAGTCTCAGCTCCTCTCCACGAATGCATTTCCAACGTGATTCGCTCCCATGAAAAGTTGTCACCTCAGAAAGAAGGTGGTATTTAAAGAGAGATGCTTAGTGAATGGACTCTTTTTTGCTACAACAATAAATGGCTTCTATCAAGAGCTGTTCTAACCCTAAATGATTACTTAACCTGAGGATAAGCTGCCTTACTTCTGCTCCTATTTTGAAACTCTAGAATTAAAGGCATGTTAGAAGTGCAATGTGCAGTCACCTGTACTTTCTGTGTAACCTCCTGTTTAAAGCTCACTTTCACACATGGACTTTAGGGTGTCAGTCAACCCTCACATTTCTTCCTCCCCAATATCTCCAACTACTGCAGACAAGTCCCTCAACAAAGATTGGCTTGACAATAGGATTGCCTTTCCCAATATCTGCAAACACCACTGTCACTTCCAGAGGCTTCCCTTTCCCATTTCAGAGACCTACTGAAAATTTTTAACACGCATCAGCAACAATACACACACCAGCTCCATCTGCAGATATCATTCAAAATTATCTGGTACGGAAAGAAGGGTTGTATTTTTGGAACAGAAATAAATTCAGCCTATTAAGGCACTTAAAAAAAAAAAAAAAAAGAAGAAAAAGAAGAAGAAAAAGAACAGTTGTATTCTGTTACTGATTATGTTAACATTATTTATAAATGGAAATTAAAAGAAGTATGATTTTCTCATTACTGTGTTCCCTGGCAGGTGGTTCTCCCTATCCCTTCCTCCTCCTCCTCATAAGGGATGTTATTGCTGTAACTTGGTCTAATAAAACTGCAACTTGGGGGAAAATGAAAAATCACATTGGCTTAGAAGTGTTGGAGGCAATAAAGCCATGGACTTCAATTAATTTCAAGTATGGGAGCGGTTTCAGGCCAACCAGCAGAAATTCTATTCTGTCTATGTAAAAATGAGGTTTCACCACATTTACTTTTTATAACCCATATAAAAGTCAAGTAAAAGTAATGAATATCTAAAAGCCATCTTGGTGGACTGGCAAAGACTAACTGTATTCTTGAAACTTATCTTACATACTTCTGCCTGTGCTATGAGGATCCATAGCTAAACGTCAAGCTACCAAGAAAACAGCCCACTTTCCAACCCATTTCCCTGCCTTGCAGTGGACCTCCTTCCAAGCCACTTCTGCATGGAAAAGTGCTGGCAAAAGAAAGGAAAACTAAGATCATGTGGCTATAATTATTACCAGGCAAGGAATATTTCTTCAGCTCAGTGGTAAAGTAAAACTCTGTCGCTCTCTGCTCCCAATAGTGTCCATCGCAAAACAACTGCCTCATTAAATTTCTGCAGTAAGATTAATATGCCGTAGCTGCACTACATTTATAACTTGGTACTCTATAAAAAGCACATTTAATGGTTAGAGCCAGAGTGTAGATACAAAGTATTACTATAAAAACTTCTGGCAGTGCGTATACAAAGTGGGCCTTCTGTACTGCTCGCTCTATCAGAAGGGGTTTTGTTTTTAACATCGGCATTACATTCTTGCTACGGACAAAAACAGAATGTTAAATCTCACCTACAAACAGACAGAGAACAGCACTGGACAGGATGGGAAATAAATAACTTGTGAGACAATGTAACCATTGAGAATTATGTTAAGCAAAAAAAAACCAATAAACAAACAACACAGAAAAGTAACCATTCCTTGTCATATTGATCTCCACTTTCACAGTTCTCTATTTCTTCAAATCGGTGTCTTTGTAGGAGTACAAGCATGCTTTTTATTTCCCCAACCCCCCCCCCCCCCACCCAAGTTTACACATAGCTAAGTGGAGAATTAAGTACATTCAGAAGAATTTGAGATGTTACCCCTCAAAACGAAGCAGACAACTCTCATTTTTTAAACAAAGTGTTTTTTGCAGACAGCTACTAGAACCTAGGAAAGGCACAAAACAAAACCCATAGGATGCAAACACAACGGAAATACAAAGTGTCCCAGCTGACCACAAAAATAACTGCATTCTTCACCTTCCTGTGAGCAATAATCTCGACTGTCCTCAAGCAAGGTACCTACTCTGAGATCGGTGGCCTAGGAACATGCAGAATCACAGAATGGCCCGGGTTGGAAGGGACCTCAAGGATCATGCATCTCCAACTCCCTGCCGTATGCGGGGCCACCAACTTCCACATTTAATACCAGACCAGGCTGCCCAGGGCTCCATCCAATCTGGCCTTCCAAGAATGGGGCATCCACAACCTCTCTGGGCAGCTGTTCCAGCACCTCACCACTCTCTCAGTAAAGAACTTCCCCCTGACATCCAACCTAAACCTTCCCTCCTTTAACTTAAAACCATTTCCCCTTGTCCTGCTATTATCTACCCTTGTAAAGAGTTGATTCCCCTCCTGTTTGTAGGCTCCCTTTAGGTACTGAAATGCCGCAATGAGGTCCCCCTGCAGCCTTCTTTTCTCCAGGCTGAACAAGCCCAACTCCCTCATTCTGTCCTCGTAGGGGAGGTGCTCCAGCCCTATGATCATCTTTGATCTTTGAACATCCCTTGCTCCAAAAGGTGACCTCACCTGAATGAATGAGACTGCTCAGAAGAGGCACTCCTGCTCTTCAGATTAACTTCTGTAAACCAGTACCAAAGACTGCTTGAATACCATGTTTTCTTTAAATTTTCAGAATCAAATGAAATTTAGAAAATTAAAGAGTCCTCATTGTTACAGAGAATTAACAACTATTTCTCCACAATTATTAATGAAACATTTCCCCATGATCCTGACTCAAACAGCAGTTTTGTCCACCCTTCTTCAATAGGACTTCAAACAAAGGATCCAGGGATCTGGTACCTGATCTTACCTAACTGGTAAGAAATTATACAAATAAATAAAAGAAAGGAAATGGCTCTTATCCACATATTTTACAAACATGAAAATAGTTTTGAATGAATATTCAAGTTCATCTGAAATGGCACTGGGTGGGGGTTTATGTGGGGGCTGCAGAAGGGGATTATTTCTGGCAGCAACAAAAAGAAAACCATGCTGGATCTTCAGAAGCATCTTATCATCATTGTCTTGAGCTACCAGAGAAAGAATTTTTAATTCTTAGGAACTGAAAAACAAGGAGGAGAGAAATACCATTTTTCATCGCAAGCTCCTAAAATAAATTCTAGATTCAAACCTAGGAGGAGGAATACAGGCTCTGCAAAATTACTGCGATACAAAAATTCCTCACACTGTTGTCAAACAGTAATCAAACACTAATGAAGGAATTCGGCATTACCAGTCTGTGCGGCTGTGTGTCCCACACCTGCCTGCAGGTCCTCTGTTTCATTTTCTTCTACTGTCAGAAAAAAGGTGAACAAAACAAAAACAAAACAAAACAAAACATGTTAGCCAGATAGCTGAAGGGTTTCAAGCACCTTTACACCAGCTTCAGTTTTGAAAGCCAGCGATGCTTGTACAACACAGCCAAGAAAAGCTGATACAGGACCACTGCAAAGTGCACACAGAATACGCTGCTATAGGAAAGCTACATGTTGGAGAGCAGAGTGACCAAATAGGTTTCATGCCTTAAAAAAAGGAAACGAATTTCCACTAGGATGTCTTCAGTGCTCTCTGCTGTATTTGATTATGGAAGCAAATGAGGGAATAATTCTGGGCTTTAAGATTCTCCTCACTCATTCGGCACGGATAAGAGAAAGCCTGCTCCTGGCAGACGGGAGAGGTGTGCACTAATTCATACATAAGCTTTTAAAAAAATAATAATAATCCTATATTCAGTAGCAAGCATCTCAGCAGTGCAGACAGCCTTGCAAAGGAGAACTAACCCCATGCTGTTTTACTGTATACACCATGCCAGCATCTTTCCCTTGGCTCACAGCTTTCCAGAGCAGTAGAACTAAAAACAATACAATTCTTGTCAGATTCACTATTCAGAACTTGTTGGGCCAAAGTGAACCTAACAAGAGCCATTCTGCTGCTATTTTGAAAAAATTAGAGAGCTGTTCTGGTATGCTCTGATATGATGCCTAAGTAAGATTGACTCTCCAAAGTCAAAGCAAGGGAAGGCAGAACCGTTTCCCTTTTATTCTCCAACAGACTGAGGTCTTTGAGTTAGGGAGCAGCAGAGAGAAAAGAATTCTTTCTCCCTCCACAGGGGAAAAAGCTGAAAGGGGAAAGATTGCACTTCTACAGCATTTCCACTTTCAAGAATTCAGGCCTCAACAAATAATCATGCAACTGAGTTAAAATCCAAAGCTTTGGAGACCTTTTCCCGGTCCCTGGGATAACAGAGTGCAAGACATTTAAATCTAAGCACATATTCAAAAGAAGAAATATGCATACACACTCCACAAGTACCTCTTTTCCTCCTCCGCCAACCCCAAGGCTTCATACAATTGGTTGTTTCTAGAATCTGGGTTTCTAGAAAAAAACACCAGTTTTCATGAGGACACTCTTAGGATACCAGAAACTCAAAATACATAAGAAAGAGTCCAGTTCAATATCATGAAGGACTCTAAACAAGCTCTCTCTCTGCCCCGGAGTTGTGGCTAGTATGCACACTCCTCTCACATCAACAGAGACCTGATAAAGTTTCCCCAAGCCCCAGAGTATGCAAAACACTTCACAAAATAAGAATTGATGAGCTGACTTTCACTTGAGCTTGCGTTTTGCAGCCATAAAACCACCACAACTTGGGCCGCAACAACTCAGCGTGTTTCTCTTTGTCATGCAAAAGCAGTCACCCAGCAGCCACCAAAGGCGAAGGAAACTGGTCAGACAAAAGGAGCAAGGGGAGCAACTCAGGAAAAGGAGAGCTTCAAGGAACACGTGGTCAAATAAAAGCTAAGCTAAACAGAGATTTGTCACTAAGGCAGCACGGATCAGTAAGGTTTATTTATACAGGAAGAAAAATAATGAATACAACTAGTGTACAGTTAAGAAAAATAAACACCCACAACCTTTTGCGATGCCCTCAAAGCCCCCAGCAAAACCCGTGAAGCAGTAGTCCTGCCTGCCCCTAATTATGCCCACCACAAGCTTGGATTTACACTCAAAAAAACGATCTCAAGAACTGCATTCCATGCCCCAAGAGGAAACCCATTGAGGCTATGAGTACCTACTGATCAGCCGCAGCTCGGGTGCCAGGCATAGATGTTAGCTATCAGTGAAATCTTGTGCCACAACAGTCTCAACTCTGAACTCAGCCCAAAAAGGTCATTTAGGAGCTCTACCATTTTCAAGTCTCCAGAAGGGATTGAGGTGGTGCCCAAACACGAACTTCTGAAGAACTGACTCAAGTGGGAAACTTCAAACCCAAGCACCGCTTGCCCAGAAGTAAACAAGCTCTGCTTATTTAAAGTGGATCTCCACTTAAATGTTGGCAAACCAAAATACAAGAGTTGGTCCTTTCGATTTTTATGTACTGAATTCTCCCAACAGCACTAGACCCTCACTGGCTGCAGGAAGGGTGCATGCTGACACATGTTTGGCTCACAGCTGCACCAATACGGTTAGATCTTAAAATGAAAATAAAACAAATGTGGATGCTGCCTAACAAATTGTTCCCATGACCACTTCTATTGTATGAAACTATGCCTTGTGAAACCAACTGGTTAGAGATCATGAAACTAGATGATCTTTGGGGTCCTTTTCAACCCAGGCCATTCTATGATTCTATAAAACTTCCCCACTATTATGAGATCTGAAAATTCAGAGTGATGCTGAGGTTTGCTTTCAACAGAGGTTGTCTGCTATGTCTTTACCACACTAAAAAAGGGAAACAAGCATCAGAACAAGCAATGTAGTGGTTAGCATCTTTCTAAGTTGTTGTTCAATCTTCCTAAAGAAATTTGAATCCCAAAAGAACCACATAGGTCACAGCAGCCATGGCAAAAAGACTTGCTAATATTCAACTGTCAGGCAAATTAAACCTCATTTAAAATTTAAAAAGCTACCCCACAAAATCCACAGAATAAGGGAAACCTCACCATTAACACAACTCATCTACAAAAGGGCACCTCAATAGCCTTTGCTTTAACCAAGGCCATTCTTCCAACGATCTGGGTATGCTGCAGCAGGAAAGCTTCAGCTGGCAGCAGCAGACAAGTTCCCCTGATTTATACCCCTCCACAACTAGATTCTGAAATGTTCAGTACTATTTCAGCCACTGACCACTGCCAAACTCACCTACCTGTGATATTCTTGTTTAGGGGATGTTACAGTGCCTGAAGTAAACAATTTTCTTCAGGAGAAAAAGGTAACTTTAAGCAAAATTTACACAGTGATACACTATGAACTCTGCTAAGCAAAAATCTTTCTCTAACACTAGCATGAAATGTAACTAAAAACAAAACATAACAAACAAACCACAAGCATTATATGAAAATAAAACAGTAGCATGTATGCACTGTTATTAATTCAAACGTCAAAATTAGTGATAATCTAGGACTGTAATTGTGCATAGGGGTGCCATCTTCAGCACAGCATTTAGCACATCTTGGCATAAGAAAAGATAAACTCTAGATAACAACGTGATAGAATACCACTAAAAGGAGAGGCCTCAGGAAACCAGAACAATAGCTTATGAATCCAAACCCTGAGTAAGTGATGCTACTGCTCAGTAACTCTTCCAAATCCACTTGAAATAATGTTGTCGTGAAAGTAGCAATATTCCTTGCCTGTACAATTATGCATTTGTGACCACAGGTCACTTATTTTGTTAGCCGTTGAAATTCTTTTTGATTGACTTATCTCTTAAAACAAAACATCAAATCCCTACCACATATCTTCCCAGTGCAGCTTTTGAAAAACAGAACAACCAAGAAACCCAAATACTAAAATTTCTAAAAAGCCCAGATCAACACAACTGTGACATCACATTTCTTGAGAGTGAGTTGGTTGCTGATTTCTTTTTTTGTTTGTCTCAACAGAGGAAAATAGAATTCCAGCATGTCAACTCCATCTCCTATTATAAAAGCATGTGGCTTGGACAGATACCAGTTTCTAAAATTTCCTTGCAAATATGCATCTCTAAACAGAAGCTGCATTGATGTGAAAGGTTAGGACACTTCTGCCTGGTACAGCCGGTGCCCAAGGCAAACTGTGCTTCACCTCAGAGCATCTCTCATGCTTGTGCTAGGGAACATCCATACTGAGACCAATTCCACCTTTTGAAGTAAATATATATGTAAGTAGTACTACCGAAGACAGTTCTGGGAGGAAAACCTCTGAGGATATTCATATAGTGGTCCTAAAAATGGACTTCATCTCCTGACTGCTCCACAGCAACACCAAATGATCAGGGAGCATTTCATCCCTTCTCCTTACAGTTTCTTCACAGGACAAATAGTTTGCCCATCAATTAGTACAAAATATACCCAGGTTTTCTAGTTTGTAGAACCTCACTCACATTCCACTGCCTAACCCCTCTCTGAAGAGTTAATCTGTAGCTTCAGCACTCTAAGGAAGAGCACAAGTCATTTCTGGTTGATGCCTGGGAAAAATCTTGTATGGCAAAGAAATGGATAAAATTAGAAATGTGAAAAGGGACATTTTCACTGAAAGGGAAGCCTTTTGGAGAACCCTGGCTAAGATTTATAGCTTCAGAGCTATTACAAACCATAATGAAATAAAAGCAAAAGATAATTGAAAAAAAGCCTATTTTCTTCTAGTCTAGGTGGGTTAATAAATTTAAAAAAGAAAAAAAAAAAAAAAAAGAAAAGCAAAAAAAAACCTGCCCTGAATATCTGAGCCTCTTTGTCAAACAAAGCAGGAGAAGCCACATATTCCAAAATAAACCATAAAAACAGACCGCTATTGATTTTATCCTTCCTAAAACACATTCCTTGAGAGATGTGAAAATAAACCTAATATAGCAACCAAAACTGCCAGAGATAAGAAGTTTGGAATATATATTTTTAACTTGCACTTAGCATTTCCTATAATTCAATACCTGATCCATACATTGCCATTAGCATACGACCAGTAACTCAATTTAAAGCCATTCTGCACAAAAGCCTTTTTCTAGGACAGAAACTTTGCCAAGTGCCTCTTCTATCTACATGTTTGAATAATTTCTGCAGACAAGTAATAGAGACACCAGCTGCATTAGCATAATCAATACACAATTTACTGAGTTACCCAGACAGAACAGAAATAAAGCCTGTGTACTGTTATTTCACTACCTACAAATTACTGTAATTCCTGGAAGTATCACTCTTTTCTTCTCTTTCCTCCATACATTTAAAAAAAAAAAAAAAGAAAGAAAAAAAAAAAAGAGGACATTCATGCCGTGTCCAGGTGGATATTAAAGATGATTAAATAGATTAATCACATAGGCAGAAGGCAAATTTAAGAGTCAGTTACAGGAGGTGCTGAGCATCCTCTGACTCTATTAAATTGAATAGCTTTTGAAGATGTTTCATACTTCGCAGTAACGTGCTGTAGAAAAAGAACTCCTTAAGGGTTTGATCAAGATACAAACTGAAATTAAGGCAGCTAAAGAGTAGCATTAATGCCAGATCAGATGCCAACATATCACCTGCTCAGGCTACACTTTGCTCTGCCTTCTGTCCTCCCTGGGCACTGCTGCTTTAAGGCTCAGCCTTTCAACTCATCCTGCCAGCACGTCAGCTCACACTCACACCACCACTATGCAGCAATTCAGAGAACGAACCCTGGAAGTTTACAATCATCTCAGGCTGCTTCATAATGTTCTGCAAAGAAAACCAGCATTCAAAAAACTTCAGAACTACCAAGAAAGTAGTAAGCAGCAATAGCCAGTGTCAGCACACATTTACCAGCTACCGCCCAGCAACTCAATCGCTATTTTAGCTCCTATGTGTGCACATACCCCATGTGCACAGTGTGAGAAGAGCTAGGGAGAAAAAAAAAAAAAGAGACATTTGCATATTAACATTTCAAATATCTGCATTCCAGAACTCTACTGAAAATTAGCTCAGTGCGCATGGCCACAGTTGTACATCAATCCTGTTAATCACATACATGAACGTTTCTGATTTGTTATCCTTCTTGTTATGACACCCCTTTTCCACTTCTCCCCACCATCCCTGCAATGTAACAAAGTCCTCTTCATATTAAGAAATTACTTTCTTTCTCCAAGAGATTCCTGTTACAGGAAAGATTCTTCTTGCACCTTCTCTCTAGCCCATCTCAACATCCAGCTTTTTTTTTCCTCTCCTTTCCTGCTTTTTAATTCTTCCTCCCTATGTCGTTCTTGTATAAAGACTAAATTAGGAGTTCCCAATTGGACAGGAATGGTTGGAAAATATCATTGTTCTGCTAAAATATTTTCCTAGGCAGCACACAAGCATAAAAATGATAAACTTAATTGGAAAGAAACTATTCTTAAGAAATCCTTTGGATAGTCTTTGCACCCTTGATCTCCACACTGACAGTATCCAAATGTGACAGCTGAGGACACCGAGTTTTACACACTGTGGTCAGATTAGACAGAAGGCACTCCTTCCTGAAGCAGAAGGAGAATCCTACCAAAAAGCTGGGGACAGGGGATATCTTTTTCTAGACAGAGATGGGAAGGATTAATCCTGCACAGACTTCTAATTTTGCTTCCCTAGATATCTTGCAGAAAACTTAGGCTACGCCTACATATATTCATATTTTTGTTACTTAAGGTAAACTTTAAATAGTATGTTACCTTTTCCAAAATACTATTTTCCAAAGAGTCTTAAAGATTTTAAAAACCACCAGTAAATTCCAGATACCCCTAAGACTTTGTACTGTGCAGTGTAACAGACAATTATGGACATCCAAGGCAAATCTGGGACCACGATGAGTCTTGGCAAAGCAAGAGGGAGTCTCTGCAACTCAAATCTTAGTTCTAGGGTAAGGATGTTCAGCTGTCCTGTCTGTTCTAAACTGAGCACTCAACCTTCATTTCTGGTAAAGTGACTGTGGACAACCAGTCCCTTTGAGGAAAGGCACTAAGATAAACTTCAGTTACCAAACCCAGTACTTAATAGGAATGCTGCAAGAGCATTTTCTTTCCGTACACTGAAGTTACGTATCACCTCAGCTTTCTTACTCTCCTCTCTCAAAGGGACATAATTAAGAATTTTCACTGTTTCTATGGGCCTGCATTTTCAACTGTGCTTAGAAAACAGGAAATTCATTAAACTGCCTGCAGAAGCCTAAGCTCCACAAGAAAGAGCAATCTGAATCAAACCGGTGCACGGATCGCAGAACTCCAGTTCAGCCAACATTACACAAGTCTGAAAACAGAAGATCGAAGGAAGGAATATGAGGACCTACAATCAAGGTTACTGCAGTTGGCAACGACATCTGAAAATGAGGAACTTGGTCTGAGGAGTTGGGACCATGTGACACCATTCTAATAACATCAAAGAAAAAGACAGCTTTTTGCTTTGAATCCACTTTGTAACGTCACATATTGAGTCAAAACACACCCCTTTCAATTTAGATTATCCCTGATTTACCAGAGATATGAATCTGTTTTGAACCATGATTTTGTAGACTTGTTTTTAATCCTTCAAAATTTCAGCTCTGTTACAGATGACTTTCTAGCATCTAGGTCACCACTTCAGTCTATATTCCACAAATGGGCTTAGAAGCCCAAAAAACTAGTGAGGGGACCCTGCATCTAAATTGCCACAAGGTCTGCTCAGTCACCACTCAGGTCAGGCAGTACCAACGGTTTTTTATCATCCGGGCTTTCTCAACACTGTGCAGCTCAGTGTTGAAATTAAACCAAAGCCCCACCACAGCTGGCTTGTAAAATATCAAGTCCCACTTTCCTTGGACGTGGATGCATTCTTACAGGGTTTTTTTGAGAGCTTGCTTGGTCGCTACAAGATGCTAACAGAAAACATGTGAGTTTCAATATCTCTTCCTTTCCCCCTCTTGCCCACACCCACTGTTTAGATCACTCAGCCAGGATGTGGGTGGCACATGCTCAACTTTCTTCTTTACCATAAGGATTTAAATTCTTGTCATGAGCTTCCTAGAACAAAAACCACTTACCCTCAGACTTGTTGTGTGCTCATTCATTGCTACTGAAGCTGTTGTACCTCATCTACAATATTCACTGAACAAAAATGAAGGAGAATTAGCGTGATACTACATCCTTGTGGTCAGGGCACTCACCTGGGAAACAGGACACCTGGATTCCAGTTCTAATTTCTCTGAAATAACTCATTAGAAAAAATACTACAGTAAGTAGTTGGCAGACCAGGACCTAGGTCTCTTCTTTCTATGTGGCTACTCAAACCATCAGATGTGTGTGAGCACTCCTTCTTACCCCTTTTCTTCAACAATCATTCAATTACACTTTTGAGGAGGGGAATGTCACTGGCAAGAAGGGCCACACTTTGCTGCATAATGACTGATATACTCCCCGGCAGACAACAGATTCAAACACCCCCAGCCAAAGCACAGAACAGAACCCCCATCTCTCACATTCTAGCAGAGTAAATAACTCCTCAGTCAGGGGGAAAGGAAGAGCAGAAGCACAGCTCCCCAGTTCATTCTGTTCTGGGAGAAAAAGAACAACCTGTTCCCTGTTTCCAACATCAGGGCCAGAGCAGTGACTGCTGATGACAAGGTAGTCACACGTGCTAATGTATCCACATCTAGGATGAGAGGAGGTAAAATACACTATTCTTTCTGCGTACTTCATGCTGTCTGCACAATGCATTTCCTACTCACCAACATCCATAAGCTCCTGACATGCCTAAGAATTGTACAAAGAATCTAAGTACCTGATGCAAGATGCTAATGCCACTAGGCAACCAGTCATATGAAAACCAAGTACTGCAGCACCCAAGCCCTATGTTTGGGTCTGTCCTTCAGAGCTTTCTTTGTTGATTTATGTTTCTACCTGGTGAGTCCTCTACTGAACAGATTCATTTGAAAAAGGGCAAAGTGAATCTTATCCTACAATCTAGTCCTACAGAAATCATTACATCCAACCCCTTTTCAGCAGTCACACTCATAGACCAATGGCAATCTGTTTCCTCCTCCCATCTTCAGAGCAAAAATGTTACATCAGCATGGATCTTGACATCCTGTTGTCCTGGAACCCGTGAATCAGAAAGTTCCTTCCTTGCAATTGTATTCTTTGGAGGTGGAAAATAATTAACTTCCCCATCTCCCCACCCCCTTCCTACTGCCACTGTCAAGTTTAGGAATTCACTTGGCTGTTTTCTTTTCCAGACAGTCATCACAACTCAGTGCCAGAGAAAGTTTTGTTGATCAAAGCGCAGCCTGGTCTTCCCAAGGACAATGACTCACTACATCACATCATAAGGTCCAGCAACACAGCAGGTAGCACGGCTTTTTGTTTTTAAAGTTCCTTTCAAGAAGTTAAGGAGTCAGTAATGGAAGCTGAACTAGATAGGCTACCAAAAGGAGCAAACAAAAAATAAAAATCCAAAATTCAATTATCTGAGATTTCATCACCTGATACATATTTTCCTGGCAAAATATAAGCTAACATTAGTAAGGTCATACCTTTCAGAGGTTGTTTTCAAAATCCATTTACTGTGAAGTTAACCAAGACATTTACATTGAAAAGTGCTCTACCTTTTCCACACTCACGCAGAACACTGAGAGTCTGCACAAGAACTTAGGAGAGATTCTGGATTTCATGTAGCACAAGAAAAACAAAAATCCTATTGTGGTTTATCACCCCTCTAAAAATGGGGTTGGGAAGAGAGAAGCACTGCTTCTCTTGGTAGTAGCATCCTGACCACATGTCTTAGGGCAAAATGGCATTGTGCTTCAGCCTAGGGGCTGTTCAACTTGTGACTGGCATTTTCAAATTTGTAAGAAGAGTATGGTAGTTACAGATCCTTCACTTTTAAAGAATCATAATATGCACTTGTCAAACCAGAAAAGAAGGCAGCAGGGGCAGGGGGGTGACTACATCAACAGACTTATCAAATGACTTAAGAAAAAATGCTCAGAGGAATAAAAACTCTAACCTTAAAAAGAACAATTTCACCTAACTGTGCCTGCATTTAAAAGTGAAAGTATCAGATGAAACACTCAAAAAGCACCTCTCTGCCTTGCTCCCATGATAAGAAAAAAGAGGAAGAAAATAACACCAAGGAAAACACATCCACCCCAAAAATCTAAAATTCCACTGGGCATTGATAGTGCTGGATCAGTGAGCAACAATCCTACAGCCCTTTCAAGTACACATTACACAGATTCAACTGTACAAAAAAAAAAAAAAAACTTGTGCAGCATCAATTCAGATAGAGGAAAAGCCAAAAGGCTCACATGCATGCACAACAGAAGGACAGCCGAGACTAAATCATAAAAAAAAAGGAGGGAAAAAATCTCCTGCATTCTTTCTTCAATAATAACGCACTACAGAGGAAAAACAAAAAAAATTTTAAACTAATGGACTTTGAAGGCAAAAGAAAAAAACCAAGCAAACAAACAAACAAACAAAAAAACAAAACAAGGAAGTGTTAACAATGTTCATGGCTAATGTCAATCTGGGGGGACAATGGTCCTGGTTTTAAATCTTTGTACTGGAAGAAGGGGATTTTGTGCAGACTTGCAGAAGCACATACAGGACAGAAGAGCATAAAGTAGATTTCTTGGAAAGCAGGAGGGCTGAATTAAAACGTTAATTATAACATGTTGTAATAAAGATACCCCCAAGATCAGCCCTATCTTTTTTTGCTATAGTGCAGTCCCTAGGCATATGGCTAAGTATTCCCTGATCATTATCCTAGATAAAACTGAAGCTACTGAAGTTTAGGGGAGTTGTATCTAACAGAATTTCTTTCATCTCTAATAATTGCTAAACTAGCATAATTGCTCATACTTGAGGTGAAATAGAACCCAAGTTGCCTAAAAGTTAAAACAAAAACAAACCTCGCCACCTCTTTATGTGCCTTTTCTTTTTTTTTTTTTGGTCAGAATCCTTTGCCAAGAATTGCATTTTGATTTAAAAGCGTTTAAAATCTTCACATGTGCTATCTGACTTTTCCAGAAGAGAACAACTGAGAAAGCGGAATGCTTTTCTACTAACAGTGCTGCAAAATATATTTGAAAACAGACATCTACTTTTTCACAGCATCAAATAAAGGAGGCCAAAATCTTTGATTTGTTTGTTGTCCCTTCTGAGAAAGATAATATTTACATACGCACACATACATGTCAGGTCTCTGATTTAAAGGAAATAGAGTGTTTTCCCTACCAGGACTGATTTTGACCTCAAGTAGCTCTACAGGAATCAATGGAAACCTTAAAACACATCTGGGAAAAGATGCCGAGAGGTCTGTCTTGAGGTATCAGCATTTGTACTATATTTTCATCAATCTAAAAACAGAAACACAACTCCAACTACCTTATTTAAAATGTTTTATGAAGATAAAGCCACAAATCCATGTGGTCTATGTAAAACGTTAACAGTTCTTCTAGATCCTTTCCTCATTTACAAGTATTTAAAAGGCTTTTTTTTTTTTTTTTTTTTTTTCTTTTTCTCTTTCAAAATGCATGAGTCTCAACATACTGAATCTCCTGTTTCAGGAGAAAGAAATTAAGAGCTATTAAACCCACTGTAAATTAGACTGAAGGAATGACAGAGCAGAAGAAAGCCTTTCCAGACATCTTAGCTCATGGCGCATAGCGTTACCCCACTCACATTAGAAAAGTGCCTCCATCCTGACAGCTCCCTTCTTAACCAAGTTAGCAGCAGCTGGGGAAAACAACATCAAGCCGAACCAAACACACAGTTTTTCTGTCTCTGAACGTGTTTGTCACAAGTTTTCACTTTTGTGGAAGTGAGTTGTACAAGTAGCTGTTCAGATGGTCACACCTGATGGTACCTGTTCCTGAGTAGATGGTG
The DNA here is from genome assembly GCF_019238085.1 of Lagopus leucura. Lineage (NCBI taxonomy): Eukaryota > Metazoa > Chordata > Aves > Galliformes > Phasianidae > Lagopus > Lagopus leucura. Next base: position 46,634,709 of record NW_024962263.1, read on the forward strand.
ATGGCCATAAAACTCATGCTGGCCCCAAATACGACGGGGTAACATTGCTCCAATTCTAAAGCTAATTGAGGCAGTCAGTAGCAGTACACGTGGCTAAATTCAATGAAAATTACTACAGGTTAGCAATGGTTTTGTTGTTTTATTGTTGTTTTTTTATTAATACATGAAGAAGCAGGGGGCACGCATCGTCAAGTCTAAGGAGAACACTATAAATAGCCCGCATTATACAAAGATTCTAATCTTAAATCCTCTCAGTAATTTGCTTTTTCAAGTACTCTTTTATGTTCAATATCTTAATTTTTGCCCTTTTTTGGACGGTCAAATACAAGCCAGCAACCCACTCATGCATCAAACAGATGTTTCTGCTTTTCGGGCCAAATGGAATTTCACGAATTTCTTGTTCCCTCCCTATGAAATGATGAGGGCAAAATAACAGAGTCCCTGAAATCAGCCTGTTCAGAAGTTCTTTGGACCGGCAACACTGGAACAGTAAGTCAAGTTCAGAGAAATCGTGCCAATACTAATTGCTGGTTTTGTTTATGCTGGATTGATTATAGTCTAATCAGCAGACAATCTAATGACTTCAGAGTCTAGTCCATGTAATTTAGAAGCTGGTTGGGGCTGAGGGTAAATATTCAAATAGTTGACAGAGACACAGAAATGTAAAGGCTACGGTCTGAAGGGGATCCAAATGTCAAATTCTCTCTAAACTTTTGTCCCTATTAAGATTTCTGTTTTGATCCACTGCCACTCCCCCACTCAGCACTGCAACACACCCTCACACCTCTGCACGGGAAACATCCTTTAGCTTTGAACTTATGATTAGAAAACAAGTCACATTAAAACACAGCCACATTTACTCAGCCCTCCAACACTCTGCATCAATTGAGGCACAGCTGTAAATTCAGCCGGGATAGAAAGAGGACTTAGGTTTGCTTAAAGAGAAGGAACATCATAGAGAGGCACTCTGGGCTTGCCAAAATATTTCAAGACACAAGATTTCTTTAAGAAGGGCACCGATTGGTAAAATACAGCAGATAATTCTTTTCCTTCTCATCTTTCTAGGAACTAACACTCACTAATTTCATTCCTGCAGTCACGTGTGGGACACAAAATTATAGGGAGAAAAATAGACTTTGAAGGAATAACTTCATTTTTTAAAAAGGGGGGAAAAAAAAGAGATCCCTTTCAAAGATCAGTGCTTCTATTTAATCTGCAGGGATGTTGTAGTTTCCTTGTGACAGCTTATCTAACACCTACAATTTCAGCAACCTTTATGGGTGACTTCAGCACACTGAGTATTACCTGATTTTAGCTTAGAGAAACCTGAATTTTAAATTTAGTAGGCCTACGTTTTCATTCAGGTTTGCGTAAAGAATACCTCCTTTCTTTTTTTTTTAAAGTAACTATTTTTGTAACTTGAATTCATTTCTAAACAGAAAGTTTCACACCAAAAGCCCTCAGTAAGGGCAAAAGAAAAACCTCAAGCCCTCCCGAAATTAAAACCCCGTAAAGCCAAAGGGCGCAAGCAGAGTGGTCAGTAACCTAAGTGTGATATCTATAATGCATGCCAAGTCAGAAAAAAGGTTTACCATTCAGGTAGCCAAGTTAAACAAGATAAAAGCGAGCTGCTCTTCCCTCCTCATTTGCTTTCTCAGCCCAGGGGTCTCCAGCATGGTGTTCTTTAGGAGATGCTGCTGTCCTTAGGAGATAACAGTGTTAAGGAGACATGCCAATCGCCCTTCTTCAGCACTCTGCACAGGGGCTCTTTTGGAGGCTTTCAGAAGAGTATCGTATCTCTGACTTACCTTTCCCCACCTGCTTCGCTTCCTGCTACCCTCCCTCCCCCACCAAATGTATGCATTAGCTGCTTTTCATCAGGTCAATGATACCTAATACGTTAAAAAAAAAAAAATAGTAGGCAAGGAAATGTGATAAATTAATCAGTAAAATAAGACACAGGTTAAGACTTCTGAGTTTTATGCAACTGACCCTTCTTCTGCCTAAAAGAACCTGGCAGTTGAACTTTTATTCCTCCTTCCTAGAATCATATAAGATATTCAAATCACCATTTTTCAGAAAGTTAGATCATCTCTTTTTTCAACCATTTCTGCTGCAACCCTGTAGTATATCTGTAAAAGACAGTACATTTTAGAGAAAGTACTTACTATCTCCTTGGGTAGATATTTTTATTACTTTTACATTGGACAGGGTTTGTCTAAATGTTTGCCATGCCTTTTTTTCTGAGAGGTGCTCATCAGTAGGTGCTGGGGGACAGACAGAGTTGGCAACAAACCAGAAGAGAGAAAGAAAAAAAAAAAGAGAGGGAGAAAAAAAAAAAAAGAAATAGGAAAGGATAGAAACGTAAACAGAAACCAGGGTAATTCAGAAGAATATTTTCAAAAAATAGAAGAAATTTAGTCATTAGCAAGTTCTTAACACCCACCATTTCAGATGAACATTAGTTTAACGCACTCAATATAAAAACTCAATTGTCATTTTGTTTTAATGTATTTACCTGCCTTGTATCACTATTCCCCTAAGATATAAGTTTCAAATTAAGTTATCAAAAGTGACAGACGTATCAAAAATACCTCTTCTATCCTCCCCCCAGAACGGATTGCTAAGTACATGACAAATTGGAAATGCAATGTGTAACTCCATATTTTATTTAGATGTGAAGCAGCACTCATAAGTTTAAATAACTAATTTACATGCAGTCAAAGAAGAATTTTTCAGAGAAGCAATTTAAAATACTGTTTATTTTTGTACTATAGAACTATATTTTTTCCTGACTACATCAGTAATACTTCAGAAATGGGGGATTTAAATAAATCCTGAGTTGTAATTCTCCTTGCAACATTACTTACAGCTTTTGTTTGTTCACTACAGATGAAGATGTAATAACTGATGGGCAGGCTCTTATCAATGAATTTAAATGCCGTGTCTACAGAAGCATCTTTAAACTCCTGAGATGAAGCACGTTATCAGCCCTGCAGAAATCTTACCATCAGGCTGCTTTCAGAGTGCTGGTAATCTACTCACAAATGGACACGATTCAAGAAAAATAACACGGAGAAAATGAAAAAGATATCTGAACAAAGGCCACCAGGAACGATAACCTACTCCCCAAAGGTAATTACAGCAGCAATAATTACAGATGATGATTGATTTACTGCCTCCTTTTAGTTGAAAAACAGTAAATAAGATACTGTGGAGAAATCTGCAGCATCTCTGTCCTGAACATCAGGAGGTTTCCTTCAGACAGGAGTTTATTGTCAGCAACGCAAGCTACTCCAGCTGAACCACGCGATGTTGCTGTTTTCTCATGTCAGGGACTCTTAAGCTACCGGTGCATAGGGAAGGCAAAGTCCATACCTCCACATAAAATGGAAGCTGCATCTTTGGCTTTATTTAAGCAGGATGCTCGCAGGAAGGTATGTTTCATAGACCTTCTTTCTGGAGCACACCTAGCAAATAAGCACTAGTGAAGCATGTCTGTCAGGAGAACAATTTTCTCCATCTGCCCATCAATTCTGCACGTCTGTTATTTGCTCTGAAATACCTGGAGGTCTGGAGCTACCCTTCGGTTAAAGCTTCCCAGCACCTTTTTGCACACAAGGCCAACCGGCCTCCCTTCGGCCGGCTCCAAACTCTTTGGTGCACGTAAATAAATCCTCCCCGGGAAGCTCGGGATGTAAACACGTACGCTGGCTGCAGAACTTTCCCCGTGGAATCGCTGTTACGAGGCGAGGGCACAGCAGCTCGTTTGTTCCCCGCGAGATGCCAGACAAAAGCACCCCTGAACTGCACAAACTTCCCCCAGCAGCAGGTAAAGCAGCGCGTCCAAGGTTTTCAAAGAGTAAGCCTGCTCTAAAGCTCACCGAAGTCAACAGAAAGACTTGAGGAGGGCAACTCCTCGAAAGAGTTGTTCCAAACGAACGAGACGAGGCGAGGCGCGGCGCTGCCCGGTCCCGCTCCCCGGCGGCGGCACCGGGCCCACACCGCCCCCCGGGGACAGCGGAGGGTCCGCGCCCCGCGACGCGCACGCACGCAGCCCGAGCCTCCAGAAGTTGCCCTCGGCAGCCTCCGGTCTCTCCCCCCCCCCCACCCGCAAAGCGGCCAACTTATTCGCGTTGCTGACCTGACGCAACTCAGGCTTTATTCAACTCCACTGCCGCGACCCGGAGGAAGGCGCGCATCCAGGGAGAGAGAGAGACGGTGATGGGAGGTGACAGCCACCCTCCCCGTCGCCGCTGCCGCCTTCCCCGCGCGGGGACCCGGGCCGGCGGCTCCTCGGGGGGCGGCCGCTCCTCAGGGGGAGCCGCGGGCGGGCGGAGGGGCGGCGGCGAGGCCAGGCCGCGCGGGGCGGGGAGGCGGAGCGGGGGGGCTCCGGGCCGGGACGCCGCAGCCTCCTCACAAGCCGCCCTTTGTCCTCCTGCGGGTCCCCCTCCTCCCGCTCGCCCAGGGGCCGCGCTCCCTCCCATCCCCAGAGTGAATGTATGGATGTACGCGTTTATTTATCGACACCCCCCCTCCACTCCTACTCGCACATGCCCCCCTCCGCGGAGGGCGAGCGAGGGGCCGCTTCACGTGATAGCCGCCGCCACATTCCTCCACAGCCCCAACTCCGGCCCCGCATCGGGAACTTCGGCCGCCCCACCCCCACCGGGACCGGGCGAAGGGAAGAGAGGGGAAACCCACAACTTTTCATTAAAAAAAAAAAAAAAAATTAAAAATTATAAATAAATAAATAAATAAAAAGAGA
>NW_024962263.1:46643319-46654249 GCF_019238085.1 Lagopus leucura
CCTGCTCAACCCACTCTGCCACCCACCCTGCAGAGTGAAGCCGGCAGCACATACTATTCATACAATATTTTCAGACCACCTCAGCTCCCTTTCTCAGTCTCTCTGCAGAAGAACCATGCAACAGTTTAAGTTGGCAAAGCAATGTTGCAGCTGCAGAGGATGCACAATGCTTAGCAGAGGTGACCTGTGACGTGGGCTCTGCTAAGTTTCACATCTGAAGCAGTACAGGTAGCAACACGAGGCTTGCAGACACTACTGACATATGATGCTTGTGAGTTTGTTTAAGAAATCACACTCAAACTTCTGATAGAGCTCTGCCTTCCTTCCCTGCTGCTGTGAGTGGATGCTCTGACACAGAACTGCTAGGCAGGAGTTGTGTAAATATGGCTGTACAATCTTTATTTCTTTGTTTTTGAGAAGACTGGTTTAGAACAGTGGTAAAGGAACACAACTGTCTTAAATTAATCATTTTCCTAAGTTGAAAAATACCCTTCTTTTCCCATAATTATTTTCAGTTCAAGAATTCAAAAATTCAGCTGCAGTGAAGTTTAATCCATCTCTATAAACGCACAAGAATGGAAAAACACACAGCTTTTCAGAGGCTTCCAGCAATACCCAGAAATATGTGTATAAATTTCCAAACAGCAAATTTAAAAAGCCCGCAGAGAAAAGAGGTAAAAAATCCTGAATTAAAACTCTCTGTTTGTTATTGGTGCATGAGTTATGCAGTATCAGATGTCACTCACTTTCCCTTGCCCCAGAACAACAGCATGGACAAGGGGGAAATATTGGGTACTCAGTGAAAATGGGTGTGATGCAGTTCCAGAGCAGTCTCAGGATTGGAGTCTCTTTACAATGAATAAAATGATTTCTGTCTTTGTATTTTTCAAATGTTCCAACACCACAAAATCTTGCCACAGTAGATTAAACAGAAAAAAAAAAATAGTTTCTGAAATACAATCTAAAAAAAAAAAAAAAAATTGCAGGAGAAATATTCATTCCTAGTCCAATAAATCCCTAATTTTAAATGTCAGCTGCAAAGCATAAATCCTTTTAATAGATTTCAAACTGTGGTGACAAAGTTGTAATTGAAGGATCCAGCCCACTCAAAAGAACTGAATGCCGTTGCTCTGCATTAGCCACCCTTCTGGTTTAATTTCTGTTTTTTCCAGGGGTTTTGTTTTGCTTTGCTTTGTTTTGGGTTTGGGTTTTGTTTTTTGGGGGGGATTTTTTTTTTTTTTTTTTGGTCCTTGTTTGTTTGTTTGTTTTTGCTGCAGCATTTTAATTTCCTCTCTTTTAGGAATTTTCTGTTGCATTCCTGAGCCTGGTTCTGGAATACTTTCATCTCAGATTGAGCGGAATCTTGTTTCTGTACCTCAGTAGTTGTCTGAAGTGCAAAATCGACTTGATCATAACTTTCTGTGGGGTTTACTGCAGGGTAGTCTGCAAATAAAGACCCTGAAGTCATGTGAAATAGGAGCCTTGACCTCAAGACACAATAAAGTTGGCTGGTTTGGTTGTGGCTCAAAAGGTCACTTTTTGGGGGCTGTTTTAAACTAATTATTACCTTTGATTTTAACTTAACATTTGTTTAAAAAAAAAAAAAAAAGAGAGGGAGAGAGAGAGAAAAGAAGAAAAAAAAAACGAAAGAAAAGGAAATGAAAAGAAAAGGAAAAAACCCTCCGTTACTACTATTTAAACAGTTTGACTGGCATGTATATCACATTATGGACTTATGAAAATACAAGGTTTCTGCCTGAGGAGCTTATAGTGTAAAATAGACAGAAAGCGCTGTGAATAATAAAAGCAGACAGAGCAGAGATTTGTATGTATATGTGGGAAGAGTGGGAAGGTGCATAGAGACATATGCAGAGCTGAGAAATATACTACCACTTGACACTGATTATGATACTTTTCTTTCTTGCTGTATTTCCATGTATGGTAATAGCTTTGTTTTTCTCTATTTGCTTGTTTTTCAATGAGATATTCCATCACAGAAGTTCATCTTCTGCTTTCTTTTTTTTTTGTTCTAGGTTCTAGGAGAATGGGTAACACACATACATCTTTATTTTTTCACTCAGCCATAACATATAACACAGAAATCCCTCCCCAAAATGTTATATATGCTTCCCTTGGCAGGTTTTCCCAAGTAATCCACAGTGACTCATACTGCAAAGTACAATTCACAGTTAACAGAAAATAAAAATGCGCTTGAAATTTTGGACTTCTGACACTACCATCCCCTAACAAATGCCATCTTTAGGTTTGTTGCTTTTCGCTTTGTTGCTTTATATATATATATATATATATATATATATATATATAATGTTCATAAACAGACAAACAAAAAAGACATTTGGAGTCAACCTCTTTTTCCTTACGCTCAGCTGCATTAGACGATTGAAAACAGAAAAAGAAGAAAAAGAGAGCTAAACAGCTCTTTAACAAAGGATGAACACTACATAGGCTTCATTCTTTTTAGGTGTTGAAAGTGAGACGCTGTCAGAAATAGGAGTATCAGAAAAGGTGACGGAACAAGCCGAGAAATTACAGTGCAGTCAATCAGCCAGACCAGATGGTATTCATCCGAGAGTTCTGACAGAATCAAGGACCGGCACAAGTGAGTGCTAACAAAAATATGTAATTTATCATTAAAAACAGCTACCGTACCAGAGGGCTGGAGAATGGCCAAGGTTGTACCCATCTCTTAGAAAGGTGCTAATGATGATCCTGGGAATTATAAACCAGTGACTCTTACTTCAGTACTAGGAAACTATTCAGAGAATCGCTGCACATAACATGCCGAGACACACAGATAGCAAGGGAAAGCTGTAGTGCTCCTGCTGAAATTCTCTCAGCCCTCTTAGAACTACAGGAAAGAGTTAATGAACTAGTCAATAAAGTAGAACCAGAAGACACAATTTATTTAGTGTTTCCAAAAGCTTATAGTAAAATCTCTCTGAAGAAAAACCACAGCAGCTCTAGAATTAAAATCCAGTTGTGCTGAAAAACTGACTAGAGGATGGAAAACTATATATACACATCAGGCTGCTTTGAATCGTGCCCCTTGAAAGCATTTTATAAATGCTAGCAGATGCCCGCTGCTTCTAAATGAGCTGGTTGTACCTGAGCTTAAGGAGCTTACCTGGAATTGAAGGGACAGCTGTGGCAGAACCAGGGCTTCGGCTCCGGAGCAGCAGGTTCCAGAGTTGTGCACGGTTCCCCAAGCTGCAGAGGGATCAGCAGTCATGCAAGCAGAGAGGTTAACTCCGAATTGCCCCTGGGATCAATAGTAGCAATAAGGATGGGTTTGTCCAATGTGTTCATTAACCACCTTAAACATCTTCCAGAATGAGGATGGTAACATTTGTTTTCACTGCTACAGCCACAGCTTGCTTGCTGGTGTTCAGACCCAGCGCCCATTGATCTAAACAGGAAAATTCATGACAGCACTTGGCCATTTATTGAGTTAACTGAATTTCGGAAAAACCTAAAGAAATTCCAGAGTAAGACAGAGAACTAAGATAGAATGGCAACATGGTGGCAAGCAAAATTAAACAGATAATGCCGAGGAGTTTGCGCGGAAAAATATTGTCAAGAACTGATGGCAATTAATTAGCCCGGGAAAATCTAAGCATCATTCACTGAAAAAAGCCATCCAGCGTATTGCAGTAGCTTAGAAAACATACAAAAGCAGATGAGACACTCAGATACATTAAAAACCAAAAAGATGGCTAAACATAAAATATTACAGCATGATTTCATGAGTAAAAGTTGCATTTCTGGACATCCTGCCGTATTTTTGTCACTGTGTTATAGCAAAGCGAGGAAACACAGAGAAATGCAGTAAACATGATTAATGAGACAGGAGATGGGACCAAGTTAGAAAGTAGACTTAGAAGAAATCATTTAATTTAGAAGCACGAAGAGGATGAGGAGTTTTAGGACCACATAAAATTTCAGTTGATGCAGAAGAGCTCGGATGTTCCTGTCTGTTCTGCTTCATTTCAGAAAAAATAAGCAGGAAACATAAATGAATATATGGAGGTGTTTTTCTTTTTTTTTTTTTTTTTTTTTTTTTTTTTTTTCTCACTGGAATATATAGCTGAGTTGTGGAATTTATTTTTGCTACAGAAGATTGAGGAAAACAGCTTTGGGGGCTGTTATTATGCTTTAATAGGAAGAAAAGGAGGAAAGAAGAGATTAGAAAAGAGAAACAAAAGCTAAGAGAGGAGGAAGAGTAACTCTACCATGTCTCCCCATCCCCATAGACCCTGTGGCTGTCACTTCACACAGTGGCTTGTGGAGGAAGATCCAAGAAACCCATGACCCAAACCATCCTATGCAACGTGTTTTCCCCTCTAAAACAATTTCTTTATCTGACAGAAATCCAGATAAGTTCTGCTGTGGGTCTCTCCTGCTCCCGCTTCTGGAGCAGGACAGAGGGGCAGAGAGAGCAGAGCACAGCCAGCCCAGAGCCTGGTCCTGTGCCAGGGCTGGGCCTGCGTGGCCCAAAATCTTTTCCATCCCCATGCGCCAGTGCAATCCCCTGAGAGGGGAGAGAGCAGTGGGAACTCCGCGTGCCTCTCCTGGTGGAATTTCTCAGCACTTTTTCCTTCCTCGGGATTTTTCCCAAGAGAAAGGAGTATTTAGCCTTCACTTAGCTTTACCGAAGTATTAGACATTTATTTGATTAAGTACAGCATCTGCAGCCGCACTAGCTAGAATAAAAATTACAAGGGCTATCAATCCTCATACTTCAGGGCACGAGCTGATCGCCAGCTGGGGTCGGGAAGAAATTCCCCAGTGCTGCCATGAGGTGCAGGGTGCTGCCTCCCACACCGGGCTCTGAGCGAGGTTGGGAGTGTGGGGCCGGATGGGCCCTGGCCTCAGCGCAGGGATTCTTTTGTTCCCGGGCGGGGTGTCTGTGCTGCACGAGTTTGTCATCGTGTCAAAATCAAGTGTTAATTATCATTCTGAAAATGCGGGAATATTCATGAATTCTTATGTTGGCAATAACCGTGTGTAATACAATACAGACAAAAACAATGTCTGCTGCGCGGCAAAAGGAAGTTGACGGCTTTGAGCACAAGGCACTTTCTGTTTCCAGTTACCCTCCAGAACTCCTTGCACCCGAGAGTCAACGCCTTGGAGAATAATAACGTAATTGCGTTTTTGTTTAATGGTATTCTGACAACAAATTTGATTCAGTAGTGTCTGTGCAGTTCAAACAAAACAAAGCACTCCAAGAGTTTGACTGTGTGATGCTGATACTTTTTATGAGCTCGATTTTAATCCAAAGAACGGCATGATGGTCTTGGTGAACATACTTTAAATAAAATCTCCTCTGGTACTCTAGTTCCATCAGCATTTTGATAGAACCCAAGAAAAAAAACGAAACAAAAAAAAACCCGATGGCTGCTTTATTCCTGTCATGTTCTTTTTGTAAAGTAACTCTCGGAGATGATTGCGAGAGTACATTAAAGGCATGCATTTTCGAAGTTAGTCAGTTGTCAAAGTGATTTTGAGGGTTGACAATCACATTTAAGACAAATATAGAAATCTGAAAGAAATGCTTACAAGCAATTCCGTATTCTGGGCAATGATTTAGTTTGGAAATGCATCCAGTTCAAGGGTTAAATGAAAGCAAAAGCAATCACTTCAACCATGTTTTTGAAGAAAATAAAACAGCTTGATGTAAGCTAAATGAAGGGGGTCTGTGACTTAAAAGGAATGGACAGATAGAGAAAAAGGTCAGAAGATTAAATTTTCCCTAAGGGAAAAGTCATTCTTTGGAATCATTAACCTCCTTCTAGGTCACTACTGAAAAAAACAGCAGGAAATCCTACTGCTCCTAGAAAGATGGGTGCATCGTATACCGCCCACTGACCTACCAGCACTGTGGCAAACAGAATTGTGCTTACAAATTCTCCTCCAGGCAAGCTTAGTTTTAGTATGCCCATTTTAAAGCAATATGATCTTTCAGCTGAACTCTGAAGTGTATCCGTAAAGGCAATGTTCTAGGGGCTCTGGACATTAAAAAGAAGAATCACTTGTTTAAACGTCTTTTAACAGGGGGAAATCTGGAAGTGGGGTTTATGAATTTTAAAAGTTAGTCAGTGATATGTATCCCTTATCCATTTCTTTTTAGGACTAAAATTAATCATCATCATAGTTTCAATACATTTTAGTGTCTTTTTGAAACCCAAAACACATTGTCAGCATGTCAGAAACAGCAGTATGCCTCAAAGTATCTTCTTGTCTCAAAGAACCTACATGAGAGTGTGTTTCCCTGTTTCTATTGTGAGCCAAATCTGCTCCCTCCTAGAGGAGCCTGAGAGTAAATGTTACTCCAAGTAGGAGGATTTGTACACAAACACATGCATGTACATGTATATGTATGTAAATGGTAAGTACTACTAAAGCATTTGAAAGATATTCTGTAGCATTTATCAGATCGTATTCAGATGAACAGTCTTACCAGTATTGCTGGAAACAAGTATTTTATCACAGTCAAGCTTCAAAATAAGTGAGGGAAACAACCTGCAGTCATTTTGAACCATGTGATACCGTGCAGAAGCATTCATATTTACATTGAATGTGACCTCTTTTTCTTCCCTACTTATTCCAGAAATAAAACTCTTGATGAAAATAAATGCAGATTTGTATTTGCTTTTGACAGAAGCCCCAGTCCAGCAAAGATTGGCAGCAATTGGATGCCTGTGGCTGTGCAGCACCCCTCGCCTACACGGAGACTCCAGGCAAAGTCTGCACCCTTCTGCAGAATCAATGACTTCACATTAAAGATTTGTACTGCAGGAAATTAATCTGAAAGCTATCTTAAAATCTTTTGTCTTAAAATCTTTTTTTTTTTTCCTTAAAATCTTTCTTTCCTTTTTCAGGAGAAAAAAAGCACACATTCAGAAGAGAATTCTAACATAAGAATTCTTATGCTAGCAGGAAGACTTCAGCAACTTAAAGGTATGTTGCACTGCAGAAAAAGTGAGAATGTTGGCTCATCTATTAAGATGTCTCAGATCTCAGCCCTTCTGAATGAACACTGATCAATGCTTCTTCTCAATTTTATGTAGTCTTTATTTCCATTATTTTTACATACATGTAAATGAAAAAGAAAAATTAAGCAGGAATGATCACAACCAATTTACTGCCCTGGAAGAAGAAGGTGCCCTGTACTACTTTGATTTCTGAAATCATGCATTTTATAAAAAGCTACTTTTCACATGTAAGCAAGATCTTTCAAAATTTCAGAAGACAATGGCACAACCTCTGGAGAATAAAGGCATTGAAAGATGTAGCTAAGAGAAAGACAACTACCGAATAGTTTGTGGGTATTAGCACCCTTTACAAAGCCTGGATGAGGGCAGAATCACGCTGAATCACATTCTTCCAACGCAATAATTTTTACTCTTGTTCACACAACTGAATAGCCAATAAGCACGAATCTCCTCCCGAATGCTTGCAGCCCATTACGTAATATAAATTGGGCACATAGGTAATGATTTCGTGATATGAAGAAGGAGAATGATGTGCTTCACTTGCTTGCTAGCCAAAATGCATTTCTGAGGCAGGAAATCAAAAACACATCCCGAGCCCTGCAAGTAGACTGCCTGCACTCACCCTGTTGCCATTAGAGGCTGTCAGGAGGCTGTCAGCTCCAGGAGCCACCGCCACCCAGGGCAAGGCTGCCCCCGTGCCTCCTCTCTGAAAGCATGCTTTCTAATCATCCTTTACTAACAAATAGTGAGGAAATATTGCACTGCAGTTGCAGTTGCTTGGAGAACTCCCCAAATTTAGTGCAAACACTGCTCTGAAACAAAGCAACAGGAGAATGCTGCAGCAGAGACCTCAGCTGAGAGGCAAGATGCAAGATTTATTATGATACAGTGCAGAGGATATCTGAAAGGAAAGTCTAACCAAAGCATTCATGTGTCTTTTCCTCTTTCCTCCCCTCTCCTCCCTACCCCCCATGTTATTTTCCTTTGCAATTCCTATATATGCATATAAAATTGTTTCTTTTCTCAAGTGAAACAGCATCTAAAATGATGAAGAATTTTAGGAGGTGACTATTTCCTAAGATCTTTTCTACTTGTTTTGTTCTGTGTTACAGTGTTCTCTACCCACAGGACGCTGAAATGCTGAAATTTCAGCAGTTCATATGTCTGCCTGCCCACCTCTTTTATTAAAGGGTTGTGTTTCTCTTCTGTCAACACCTATTCTTTAGCATACATCTATGCTATCATTCAGGAAAATGTTGGCATAACCTTTTTTTTTTTTTTTTTTTTCTTTTAAATTCATTTTTGTAGCTGGGCTTTTCCTTCTAAGTCTCCTTTATTTCTGTCATCGGTTTCAACCCTGAAGTTCTCACTTTTGCAAGACAATGCGCTATTTTCACACATGTAAAACACTGGGCAAAGTGGAATTGCAGATGTCACATTTACATGTTTATGTTTTTTGCTTTTTTCTTTTTCTCTGCCTGTCACTCCATTCAACTCTCCAAGCCCAAGGTACAACAGTGGAGCTGAGATTCCCTGCGTTCTTCTGTGCAGCCCTCCAGCTTTCTGAAACAAGTAGGTATCTCGAAATACGTGGCAGCTTCAGTTCCAGTGATGAAAGCATTCACTGTGAAATCCAACAATGACCCACGCACAGATGTTTGCAGTCTTTCCCACACGTGACCATAAACCAGCCTAGTTAATTTTCCATACGCTCTCAACTCTTTTTATGTGGAAAAAGAAAGAAAAGACAGAAAAAAAACCACCCTCCCTGGCAGAAAGGTGAGTCGGGGGGAAGAAACTCCCCCAGGCTGCCCGCTGCTGAGGTTCCCCACCAGGATGGTAGAGGGGACCTGCTTTTGGCTCAGCGTGGAGAGGCCGTGGGATCTGCCCCCAGATCCGATGGGTCAGTGGGATGCCGTGACCCCGTGCCCTGCAGTTCACTCCTTTGTTCCGGGGCTGGCAGCTGGAGCCCTACAGGCAGAGCTGGGGTCTCCGCAGGTGTCCCCGCTCCCATGATGGGGTCCCCAGCCCTGCTCCCACTGCGGGGTGTTTGCACTGCTGGGTGTTATTAATGATTTCTTGGGTGCTGTGTGTGTGGAAAATGTGCTCTATGGAAGGGGCATCAGAAATTTAATTTGCCTCCCCTGAGAACTTTTATCTGGATGTACATGAGCTCACAGCCCAGGTGTGAGTCGCTCTGCTCCAGCTCCTTGTGCCACACCAACCCGCAGCTCCCTGCTCCTCAGATTTTTCAAAGCTTTTCAGTTTGGCCAGATCGAACTCTTTTTCTCAGAAACAAAAAAAAGGCTCGTTGCTGTCACCAAAAGTGACACCCTCCACATACATCTCCCTCCCCCTCCTGCACATCCAATTATCAAGTCTCTTTTCCAAAGTATGAGATCTCTAGAGCTTCTCAATGAAGGGTTTGTAATAATTCTTTTAACATGGCAAAACACCACATTATTCCCTAAACATTAATGTTGCATGAATGCGAGACTTCTTTTCCCCGTGAAATTTCCTTTTTGATTTTACAAAACAGAAAGTGCAATTTAAAACAATGCTAATGGAGCTCCTATATTCCATAATCTAAAATAATTTGGTGTGGTGCCAACAACCAGCTTGCTAAACTGCTTAACTGAGGCACCCACTCGACCTCCAACAAGGGCACACGGGCCCTTCTTTCTATGGCAGGGTCTTTTCTGAGAACCCAGCATGACACACCACAGCATTGTATTTTGAAAGACCAGAGCATTGTATTTCAGACCTCGTGAAACACCGCTCAATGACCCGACACCAGCTAAACTCCTACCTGTCATAGAATCACAGCATTCTGTGATTCCATGGTTGGATTCTATGGCTTAGGTTGGAGGTGACCTCAAAGCCCATTCAGTCCCATCCCTGCTATGGACAGGGCTGCCACCCACCAGCTCAGCTGCCAAGGCCGCATCCAACCTGGCCTTGAGCACCTCTGGGGATGAGGCACCTATAAAAGCCATGAGATGTGAACATCGTATCAGTTAAGCAGTCTTTTCCACTTGCTCTCACTAGAGCTCAGGTTCTAGCAAGGTGACCCAGACCCAGTGAGTTCAAGGAATTGTAAAATAAATTTGAGTAACACATATCTGAGTTACTTTATCGATTGCAGACAAGAGGAAAGGCATTTCCACAAGCACATCCTGCCCACACTGTCTTTCAGCTGCTTTTTTTTCTTAAGACAGAGCTCTTTCTGCCCTCTGTGGTGCTTGGATAAGGCTCTGTTCTCTAAGCTCTTGAATAAGCTGAGATGCTACAGTATTTGCCAGAGGAGTAGGCCACAGCACAGACACAGAAGAGAGGGAGAGATTGTGGATGTTTTTATTTTTTTGCATCTTGGAGAGGTGAAGTCAAGGGGTGGCTGCTTGTAGGCTGCCCAGCAAAACAGCCAAGGGGGAGTTTGCTGAGGACTTGGCAACACAGATATGCACAACTACAATCAAAACACATGATCTGAGGAAATATACTCTTTCTTGTTGAAAAGAGCATCTTGCTGTTTCTATCTTTGGAGTTAATATTTGAAGACTAGAGCTCTAATACACTCCAAGACATTTCTCTTATTTCCTTTCATGGGGTCACTTTACTATATTTTCTTGATCAAATAAGTTGTAAAAGATGTATTTGGAAGATCCACCTTGAAAATTGATTTTTTAACCTGTTCATGTCATTATTCAGTACTAGCAGTATGTTCCACCTTGAACATCCCATAGAAACACCTCCATGTCCAGCTTTCTGCTTGGGTGCCATTGCTCAGAGACCACGAAAGCATGAAACTGGATACTGTTCCTGCAGGTTGATGCAGCTATGATTTGCTAAACAAAAAACAAAATAGCTTTAGATGCTTATTGATCTTCTCTTTTCTCTTCTTTTTTTTTTTTTTT
>NW_024962263.1:46654349-46738827 GCF_019238085.1 Lagopus leucura
TTTTTTGCCATTTTAATGCTTCATTGACTGCAAGCTTGGTACGGATGTGTTTCTCAAAAGGAGCTGAAGTTTCTCTTCTCAATATATTAGAAATTCTGCATTTTAGTGACTCCCACCAATATTTTTATTACCCCTAACAAAAGCAATCCTATCCAAGGATCTTAAAAAAAAAAAAAAAGGTTGATTTTTAAGTAATACATATGATATTAGTTTTTCCGTTTTAAAATAATCACATTATTGCAGACATTTTAATAGCTGTAGAGGTTGCTATGTATTAACATGATTCATGGTCCTTGACAGCAGTGTCTCTGAAAATCCCACAGGAATGAAAAATACAAAACTCCATACACGTTCAAATTTTACTGCCTGCAGCTAAAAGAGGGGAAAAAAAACTTAAAACTGTTGAAACCCTTCAACTTTAAAAGCATTAATAGAAGGTCCCAGGGGATTAAATCTAAATCTTAATGTGTAAAAATCAAGTTAATAACCACAGAGATTAATATGGTTGCATTTGATTATTGTGATAATGCAAACAATTAGTACTGCTAAAGTGAGATATATTAGCCTCCTACTTGCCCCACACACATCTGCAAAGCATTGGAAATAAATGGAAATAAAACATTTTTCTCTGAAAGATTTTTCTTTTTTCCTTTTGCCACTGTCTTATTTTTGCTGTAGCTGACTCATTTCTTAAATTATAATTGCTAACATTTTATTATTATGCCTCTCTTTTAACGACTCTTATAAAATTGGTTGCCATAACCATCCATTCCATATTGTCAGCAAAATATGCATTCTTCACCAACACCAGTAAATAAATAAATCTTCCAACTAAACAATGTGACTTTTCTTTTAAGTACAAAAATACCATACAAATATTTTAACCTGAGAAAAATATGAACTTCTTCCCAGTCCATTGTAAAAGAATCATTTTAATCCAGAACACCCTGGGAAAAGAACTGGGCATTTAATCCAATTATATTTTAGGCGGAGTTGGAAGTTCCACCTATACTTAATGCTTGGCACTTCCCATTACAAAATCCTCTTTTCAGTTGCATATAATTGTGCCATACTTTAAGTCTTCAACTAAAATCCCCCGTGCCTGATATCTGCCTTGCTTTGATTTATTTCTTTTGAGATTTGAGCAAAAATAGTTCACTGATTTTCAAGAATAAGATTATAGACAATGCATTACTTTACCAATATCAAAAAACGGTCTTTGCAACAGTTTGATGGATAAACTCAAATATTTCCATTCCTTGGAGCATGGACATCATCTTTGGTACAGAAAAGGACATACCCTGCTGCCACAAATGTGAAAACAGACCAGATTTGGCCAAATCCTAAAGTTCAGTAGACACTTCTTAGGAATTTGGCAGTAATATTCTCCAAAGACTCTGCCTATATCAACAGCCTGCAGTATATGGGCAAACTTTGCCCTTCTATTGTTGCTCCCAAATGTCTTGGCTGCACGTGTTCATAGAATCATCTAGGTTGGAAAAGAGCATCAAGTCCAACCATCAACTTGACCACTGATTCTCACCACTAAACCACACCCCTTAGTGCCACATCCACACGTCTCTGAAATGCCTCCAAGGATAGTATACGTAAGTTTTAAAAGGCTGATTTCACAATATAAAGCATTCAAAAGGTAGGAAAAATTAGAATAGCTTCTGAAGCCCTAATTTTTATCTTGTTTTTTTATCTTCAGTATGATATGGGTGAACTCATCTGAGGATCAGGTAGGAAATGGAGTACAGAAAGATCAACACATTGTGTGTGGCAGAAAGAGAAAGAAGAGCTTCCTAGCTGAATTTTGTCCTACACAGAAGAGTACGCCCTTGCCTTTTTGCTCATCTGCAGCACTGTGGGGAAACCAAAGGCAGCCTGTTCATTCTGTGGTCACTTACTGTGTTCTATGAGTGTTTTATTTGACCCTTCAGCAGTCTGGGTCCTCCCAGGCACCCATTGTTTGTGGCTGCAGCTGGGATGTATGCTAAGATACACGTGGCTGTGTATTGCTGAGTGCTCTGACAAAGTGGGGGACATGGTCTTCAATTGGCCATCTGTAATTAGAGTAAACTTTGGCCTTAGTTAAACACTGGTTGCCTCAGTTCCCCTTTTGAAAAATGGGAATAACACCAACCTACCTTTCAGATGAGTGTTGTGAAAATGAATGAATTACTGTTTATGAAGTACTGTAATGATGAGTGCCCATGAGGAACAGCCCATGAGGAAATTAATTATTCTATCTTTGGAACAGGTTTTGAATAGTGAGCAGTAAATAGGATGTAGGACCATTACACTGAATAATGAGAATGAAGCCGACGAATAACATTCACTCTGCACCATCAATGAGACGGGCTTGATGAGGAAAACAGTAAGAAATCACACGGTGAGAGGCCATATCAAAGTGCACGGTTAGATAATTCTGCTGTGCTCCAGCCTTGGAGTGCTTGGTCCTTGCCAGGGACACTCCAGACCCTCCCAGCTCTGATGACACGGATGTTTTGTGCAGCTGAGCATCCCCTGTGACCCTTTCTTCTCTCTCTGACGGTTCTTAACCCAGTTTCTGAGCCCAGCCAACCTCAGACTCCTCCCATCTGACTCATAGCTGCAGTTTCCTTGCTCAGCCAGGCCCTGACTCAAACCATTCATGCTTCCCTCCCTTCATCCCCAGCCGTTAACCCCAGTTCCTATAAAAACAGGAAAAAGCACATTCCTAACACCAAGAAACCTTCCTCTACCGAAATCCTAGTGCAGCTCAAAATCAGATGGATAACAGAACTTCCAAAAAAGACCTGGGATAATCAGAAATACGCACAAATATGTGAACATATGCAAACATACACAAACTTCCTAGCTGCAGCAGCTACGATAGTGTCATCAGAAATTCTCCAAAATTAATTCACCCCAGTATTTATCTGGAGTGGCATAGGTTGGAAACAACTGAAAAAAATGTTTTCCAATGAAATATTTTAGCAGCCACAGTTGCAATAGCTGACAGTCCCTATGCTTCTTGCATAATATTGTTAATATCAAAGTGTATCAGAAAGAGAACTCAAATGCTAGTTTTCTGTGCTTTGTGGCTGGAGGACAAACATATCTGTACAGTACTTTTTTTTTTCCCATAAAATTACCTCAGAAGTAAGAACAAGTCAACAACAAAGCAGAATGCAGGTCATTCTAACTCCAGGTATCCCGAACTTCAAAGAAAGCAGTGAACAAATACCTTTAGCTAGCAAGCTCAGATTTGAAAACACATGTTGTTCAGATCAGCTCACCATTTGTTTCATTACCTTTCAAGCCATATGTCTTTCAAGATAATCTCAAGTTCTCCATGTTTTACACCAAAGGATAAATCAAGATTTCTCTTTTTAGATGCTTTGTTTGCAGCTCATGTATGACCGAGATTCTGTCTTAAATTAGGCATTTTATAAAGGTTAACTTTCTCGACTTAGGGTTTGTCTCCAAAGGATTAGCGACTATCTTGTACCTTTGGTATCAGTGCTGCTGTTGTGCTTAGTGAGGGAAAGAAACTTTAAAAGGATATTTCTTTGTGCTATGCAAGCCATGCTCTGAAAGAAAAATCAAAATGCTAAGATTTTAGTTACAGCTGGCTGGGTGGGAGTCTGACCAGAGCAGCACATGCACTTTCCTGTGACTTTTCAGAGGAACATGAGCAGTTTTTGCGAGTGTAGCTGTTTATGGAAAATACTCTAGGGCTAAGATAGGAGCAAAGGAACGGAAAAAAGAAAAGGGGATGAGACCTGGCTTTATCTGTCCAAATAATCATTCGTCTTGGCAAAGAAATAAATGGAAGGAAGATAGCACAAACCAAGCTGAGGCTCTTTTTTTCTTCCATCTTGACAAGGATGGAGCCAGGAAGAATAAATAACAACCAACAGCAACTGTGACTGAAGTAGCATGGGTTGCTCGAGAAGTACGTTGGATCCCTTACCTCTGTGAGCAAATGATGCTAGTGACCTGCCAGACACATCTCCATTCCATATTTTTCATGGGACCAGTGTTCCATCTGGTCACTCCATGTCAGCCAGTGCTCAGGCAGTATGCATTTCGTGTTCTTTGAACATGTGATACTTGCTGCCCAAAGCTTCATCACTATTCTGAAGGCTCACGCAGTCCCAAGCACAGCAGGAAGAAGAGAGGAAAAATATCAGAGGATTAGCTGAATTATTGCTAATGATGGGGAAAATCTAAGAAACCATCTCATATTGTTGCAGCACTGCTTGGACTGATCAGTCCATAAATCACCGTTAGTGGGAGAGACTCCTCACACTGTGGATTTTCTCCATGCGTCCTGACCTTTGCTGTGATGTGACTTGTCATAATCCAGTGGAGAACAAAGTCTGCTTTGTGACAAACCATTTCACTGACTCAGCACCTGAAATACATAGGCAAGGGCATGGAAAGAAGATAGTACACCACCAGGGAATTCTAGCAGGGTGGAAAACCATCCAGAACTCGTGACCTTGGTACCATCTAGCCCAGCCAATTCCCTACGCTATCAATCTACATGTATTGTTTACTATCTCCAGTACAGCAGTGTGTTGTTTGGTGCAACTGCTGCCAGTCCCCATTTCACCCCAGCTAAATTCCCATTCTGCTTCCCATTCTGCACCAATGGCCAGTAGAGGTGTCTGCAGAGCTTGGCACGTCTTCAAAAGCAAGGAAGAAGAGAGAAGCTCAGACAACCTAGCAGATAGAGAGTGAGGACACTGGGACAGAGGTTTTCCTCTCCAAAATGGCACAGAGGAGAAAAAGACTTGACAAAGAAGCATCCAGGTCCTCAGCTCTAAGCAGGTTTGCTGCCAGAAACCAGGCATCAGGGATTTTACACTGGAGAACTGTGTCAATGTCTGTGTATTTAGTCACATTTTCCTGTAATAAAAATACATTTTAGGCACTCTGATTCTGATAACGTGGGAACTGGCACATAATTTATATTTCCAGAGCTGTTTTTTTCCTGATCCTGTTTCCCCAGCATTTTTCATGAGTAAATCTCCTTTTTGTCTTTCAGCACTTTTTTTCTAGCTTTTTTTTTTTTTTTTTTCTTTTAACCACTGTTTCCAGTGTCCTTCTCCCTGGACTATGCCCAGCCACAGTGGTCTGGGTTTGTAATTATGGCAAAAACTTGTCTCATGACTAGGCGATGACTAGAGATAATTCCCCAGAAGAAACACTTACAGATGAATGCCATTTCTATTCTTTTCCTCTCCTTTTCTTGGAATTGTCAGGCTGCTGCTCACCCACTGCTTCTTTCTGTTAATCCTTCAAGCTTTAACTTCTGTTTTGAATTGAATTACATCTAAATTTTAGAAGGCATTTCCAATAAAAGAACATTGTCTTACTTACCAACTAGTCCCTAATGTTCAAATATGACTGTTATTTACATATGAAAATCAGCCTACTTGCCTGTCTCTCCATTTGGCAGTAATAACAATATGGGAGTGCCACTGGTACTGTACAAATGATGAAAACATGTGAACCTCTTTCAGAAGAATAACATAAGGTGTTGTGCCCATGTGATTCCGTGTAAGTTGCGCCTCCATCAGAAATGGAACACAGAGCTCTGCACTCTGCAGAAAAAGTCATTGGAGCTGTGCTGGGTTTTCTTTTTTCAGAGGGTTCCATAATCAAATACTTAGATGGCAAATCTGAATTAACTACTATGATTTTTTTAATCATCAGCATTTAAGATCTGGTGTTTTAGTTCTCAAGTATGCATGACATTATTTGGGAATAATTAGAACAAAATAGTAACATTTTCACAGAAACACAACACGCTTTCAAATGCATTTCTTGGGAATTTTTTCAGATCTCCAAATTGGAAAAGAACCAAATACAAATAACTTGGGAACAAGGAGGATTGGACTATGATACCTCCTGGCATCATCTGTACCTCTCTGCAGAGTGAAGAGCTGCTCTTAAGGCACATGTTTGGCTGTGATGTACCACTTTCAGGTCAGGGACGTGCTTGCATTGCTCGATACACTTCAGAGCATTGAACCTTCCAACCTGGGCTTGTCTTGTTTCTAAATTCACAACTCTGGACTAGCAAATTTTATTTAATAATACAGAGAGTGACATTGTTTCCTTTAGTGCAGCAAGCACAGGAGCTCTGTGCACAGGACGCAGAAGTTCCTACAAAGTGTGTGCGTGTGTCAGAAGCTTGGGCCAGAATATCACACTGCATCTGTAACTAGTTGATGTGTGAGCTAAAGGTGAAAGAAATGCTATTGCTTCAGCTTGACAGCAGCACCATCAGTCACCTTAGTCATCCCCATCTTAGGAGAAGTGAGAGTGCAAGCGTAGATGTAGAACAACCAATTCTCCATGAGCTGTATGAGCAGAACTGCTGAGGCGTTCTCCAGGGAATCCTCAGCACAGTCCCTGGGTACTTCCAGCTGGCTTCCAAGAAGCTGTGTGGAACTGCTTAGCCATATCTCCTCTGTGGGAGTGAGACTAAAATGTGTATCTGTGTGCACGTGTGGGTGGGTGTGTAGTTTATGTTCACAACAAAATCAGTAGCTTTGTAAAATAAACATGGATTAGCATTTCACTTTTTTTTCTTTTTTTTTCTTTTTTTTTCTTTTTTTAATGGGAAAAGCCACTTGACTTTCTTTTTGCAAAATAGAGACTATTACATGGAGAATCCTCTCTGCCTTCTTCACCCCTGCACAGTGCTCACGCACACAATCTCAAGCACTCTGTCAGCATTGATGTTGTCGGGGATACACAGCTAACAAGACTGAGATATTTTGGGTTCTGAGTTCAGCTCAAATCTCCACAGAAGTAAAACAGGACTCCTGAAAATTTTGTTGTTCATCGGGGGTTCATAATTTTTTGGGGGGTAATGTGATATTTTTTAATACCATTGCAAATCTGAGTCGTGTCAGATATTAACTGTAGTACTGCTTCAATGACCTGGTTTCTGGTAACAAACTAACAAAAATCTGCTTCCCCTTGATGATATTGCACTTCTAATACCCAGGTGCACTGCACCTTTGCTGAGATCAGGAAAAATGGATGGAATCAGTCAATCCCTCCTCTTTTACTTCAAGAAGGTGATGTTCCTCCTCCACCAGCTGCCATCTATGGTGCAAAAGAGAGCTACTGGGCTCTCCAGTGGATATAATGATGCTTAATCTCAGACTGAAACCAAGATCAGACCAATATTGCTTCAGGGACCCAGGAAGCATAGCATCATTTCTGGCTCCCACACAGCCTTCACCTGCAATGCACCGAGCAGAGTCCAAAATATATTTTGCATACAAATTAATGAGATACATTTATAGCACCCCTTAGACAGCTTTATTCTGTTAGTGCTTACCTTTATTACTATGTAACATACTCAGCTCTCATTGTCATAAATTGTGCTCTACTTTTGAAGGGGAAAAATAATTCCATATAAAAGACAAATAAATATGGAGAATAAAACCCAACCAGTTCCTACATGGCTGCCAGAAATTGGCAAAGTCATCCCATATATAAGTAAAACATCAGATCCTGACAGTTAGTGAGTAGAATCTTTCTCCTGACTTTGACATGCCCAAAGTGAGCATGTGTGAGAACTTCTCCATTTCTCACACGTGCAGTAGGATGGTGACTCCACCATTGCAGCTTAGGGATTTTTGCAGGCTTAGGAGACAGTGGTGAAGGTGGTGTAGTGGCCCTAAGAAGCATAAATATGAGCAAAATGAGCTTTTATCTACAGCAGTATTCAGATGATTCCACCGATGATGTGTATATTGCTTCCAAAGATACTTAGCAAAATTAACAAAAGCATTGAAAATGTTTTCCTGTTGCACTTGGCCACCCTAACCTTTGAATTTCTGTCCCATGAAATGAAAGTGTCCTCACTTTTGGCAGGAGAATATCAGTGTTCAATTTTGTGCATGTATTTATTAGCCAAGGGCCATTGGTTCTTGTGGTGCTCAAGCCACTTACACATTGAATCTAGACTTGAATTTGTACTTGAGGAAGTGGCAGTAGAAACGCAGCTCTGCTCCTATGCAGCCCCTCACCCATCTCTATGAAATCACAAGTCACATCCCAGCAGATTAAGGTGAATTTCAATCAGCACCAGCTTAAATGAGCAAATGAACTGCAACACAGGAGTACACAGCCATTTTGTAACTTCAGAGGGACCCTCCAGCCAGAGAGAGAGGCAGGGCTGGGGGCAAGCTCCTGCCTCTCTGCAAGTGCCTCACCAGGGCTCGCAAGTCAGAGCCCATCAGATGTTAGGGAAAACTCTACTCTGAAGTGGTATTACTGGATGTTGTTGAAGGCTGCCAAATTGGATTCCACTGCAGGAAGATTTTTACGTTATATTACCTTATGTCTGAGTAGAATTAGTGGAAAAAAACTTCACACTCCTTAAAAAAAAAAAAAAAAACAAAGAAAACAACTATTTCATCTTTTACAAATGAACAGAACAGTGGAACCTCCTGGACTCTACAGCATTTCTCCCAATACACCATTTTTAGCAGGAGTCCCTTCATTTCGTAGAAACTTTCCTGTACTTTGTGGCAACAGACTGGGGTGATTGGGGTGGCTACACACTTTGGGGGACACACACATCTTCTGATCATGGAAACCTCTGCTCTCCATAGGTGGTGCAGCCATTTGGCCACATGCAGCAGCTGTTAGTGACTGTTTTTAAATAGCTCATCAAACTAAACTAATTTCTTAGACAGTTTAATCTTAAATCGTAGTCCTGCCCTGCTGGCACAGGTTCTACAGCTTATTTATATCATACATCTTCCTCACTGGCCCTATAGATGCTTGGTGATACATAGTCAAAGTAGTAAGATGATACATCCACGCAGAAAAAAAGGTGGGCTCATGTTTACAGCAAGATGGCATTCCTGGAGTATATGATAGCAAAACAAACAAACAAACAAATAAATAACATCTTTCTTGTTTTTCCTTACTGACATGCTTCTTAAAAGGGTACTATTTTCTACCATTCATAACTAAGTGCATTTATAAGTAATAGAATACTTCCTTGCATGTGAGGATAAATGTACAGTATTACAGCATAATCAGCTAGGATGTATTTCAGCAGAGCTTTGAGTAAGTGAAAACTGCAATTCAGAGGTTATCTTGAAGATCAAATCCCCAGTCAGAAAGCTATATTGTTGCCTTCATTTTCCTTTCTCAACTCCATGAAGGCTTAATTGGCAGCTAGCTTACATTGTGATCTCCTAGCTTCTTCAAATTTTCTTTTTTGTAACAGATTTTTTTTTAATGAGCATTTTCTCCAGGGAATTAATTATTACTTTGACTGGTATATTCATATAGTTCTATCAAGAAGTTTTATAAATTACCAAACTCTTGACAGAGTGTACAACCATAAAAATCACAAAGAGTATCTGTAGTTCTTTCTAATCCCATTAATTTTTTTTTTTTTAATCTGAAGCTCATTCTCCTTCTTCGTTAAATGATAACATTCAGATTCAGTGGCAGCTAATGGCTAATGTGCATGTGCAGTGACACTGCTACGGATTTACAGAAGCTGCGCCGTAAGAAGAAATGCATGTCACAAAGTGAGAAGAGCTCAAATGAATGAAGAGTTTCATCACTGCATGAGCATCATTTCTGCAGAGAGAATGCTCATTACAGACTTGACTTTTCTACCTTGTTTACATTTTATGCAGAGCTTTTAGAAACATGCTTACTGTGAGGCACTCTGTGGGAAAATATACTTTCAGCATCAGTCACCATATTAACAGGGGGCCAAACCCTGGGGCCTCGGCTCTGCACTGAGACAAGCAAACTTCAATCAGGTTAAGGACTGAGAGAAGCCCAGAGGCTTAGGCAGTGCCTTAGCCACGGACCCTTAACAAAGAAAACACTGCACAGCTGTGTTGCTCCAGGTTCAGGAGCCGAACACACATCTATACGCTTACGTGTCCAGCCTTGGTCTGCAGGGTAGACACTCTGTGCCTGCCTAGCAAAGCTTCTCCTTTTCCCCCAGGCCCACCCCTCTTCTTGGGCTCCTTCCTTCCATTGCCACTGCCCAAAATTTGCGTCCCGTCTTTTTCCTGGAAGGAAGTGACTGGCAAATTCTGGGTTTCAGACACGTTTATCATCATGTCATGCCTTCCACAGATCAGAGCCTCAGACAGCAGATTCTCAACTCTTTTATTTGCTCTAGTTTTCCTTCCATAAGCTCTGCTCCCAGCAGGAAGGCTTAGGGAGGAGCATGGGGGTGCATGTCCTGCTGCCAGCAGCAGGGATGGTCAGTTCTCACCACCAAGGCTTATCCTCACACATGCCCCTTCTGCAGCAGGGATGTAAAGCCACAAGTAAGGGGGCACCTTGTTCCTGTCTGCTTTCTCTCCTTTCCATCCAGATTGGCTTGCTGGAATTAAAGTTACCCTTGGTGTTCAAGTTACAACTTTGTAACAAATGAAAACAGCAATTAAAGCTGCCACTTCATTCTTAAGTCACACCATTTTGTCTAATTGCAATATATATAATACATAAGATCATGCTGTGCTGGGGAATGTATATGCAATAACTGAACACAGTGGCATGATTTAGGACAGGCTGGCTTTGAATTTCTTTGTGTGAGCAGGTGGTGTTTCTACACTGCCTCAAATATATTCAACATGACACTATAAGGTCAAACTTACCCCTTCTGAGGGCTTGGCTTTATTAGTAGCCCAAATAATAAATAGCAAAACAGAAACTTCAATCAAAGCTCTCTTTCTAGAGTTCCAAAAGAAATTCCTTGGATTTGCTCTTTGTTTGTTCAGAGGTGTTTACATACGCCTTATGTTTAAAGGGATTTCCCAGGACTACTTCAAGAAAATTGCAATAGGTAAATTTGTTCCTGCTAAGTTACTGTCCATCAGCTAAGATGGGGGAACTGCAGGTTTACTCTTCATTCATACCATCTGTCAAAAAAATAAAGTTTCATCTTAAACCCACATGAGCTTCAGAATGGAAGACAAATACAGTGCATACGACACCCATTTTAAGAAAGGGGAGAAAATGCTTGTGGCAACTACATGCCCTACTTTAATATAGGCTCCACAGCAGGCAGTCCTCTAGGACAAAGGCACTGAGGTAAGTGAAAGATGGGACAGACTGCACTGTACACTTGCCAAGGCTGATTGTGGCAGGGTACCTGGATAGTTTCCTTCACTGCAATGACAGATTTTCTTGACTAAAGAAATGCAGTAGGTCTCATCTCTGTGGACTTCTGAAAAGTAGGTAATAAGGTGCCACATGGGAAATTATTAGTGAAGCTGAAGAGGATGGGAATTAGTTCAAAAAGTATAACGTGGATAAGAAACTAACGAAAGGGAGATGTCAACTGCTTGTGGTGAAGACAGAGCTTCAGTTCTGCAATGAGGTTACTTGTTGCAAGGATCTGGGCTTACAAGGTTACTAGGACCTAATCTTTATTTATGTGCTTCATTTTGAACATGCAATGAAAAAAAGTAGGGCTGTGCTAGAAAAAAAGTTACTGGTCACAAAAGTCTGGGAGATATAAAAACTGCAGAAAGAACTAGAAGAAGAAAACCATACAAAGTACAGAATTTTGTACTCTGAGGTCATTATCACATAAACTTTTGCTCTTCAGCTTGAAGGAGAAAGAGGGAAGACAGAGGTTCCTGTCAGTCATGCACAAGATTTAAACTGACAGACTAATGAAAATGGCAGACACAATTCCCAACGGGTAATAGATCCCATGGAGGCACAGTAGTGCAAGCACCTCTATAAGGGCCCTCCTCCAACCTCTGTGGGCAGCTTTGGGGCTCTGTTTCCAGGAGGGACAACCTGTGAGAGGGGCATGGAAAGGCCTTGGGGCAAAAGGTCAATGATAACACATCCAAACAGTGAGCCATACAAAAATGTCATCTGTGCAGTCCAGTAAAGCATAGGCTGACAGGGAATACAATTATTTCTTGTAGAAACATCAAGGAGATAAACACTAGGCACCAAGAATAACTACTTAACCTAAAGGACAGTGTTGTCACAAATATAAACGTATGTATAAACTGAATAAATCTAGGCTGAATATTAGAAGCAGATTCTAAACACTAAAGACTTGAGATTCTAAAACAGCCTTCCAGCAGAAATTGTGAACAGTGATCTCCTTACTTAGAGGGATGGGGAATATGATTATAAAATGAGATTACGTGACAATAACCACTCATGTTAATGATATGAGAATAATGAAAAAATATCTCCTGATAGGGCTTAGGGACTGCAGAGATCTTTTCTAGTTCTCTGCTCCTGTGAACTATTTGATTTTCCCAGGTTTTAGGTTCTCTTTTTCCAGCTTAAACTTCTCAACAGACTCAATTCCAAAATTCTTAAAATATGCACTGCATAAGGTAAAAAAAAAGTAAAAGTTAAAAATGTACGGTGTCTTACCTATATACTTGTTTGGTGATGATTTGTTTCTTGCCAGCTCTATGCAAAGTTACTTGTGTTGAAGGGATTCTTAGTCTTTTACTCCTACCTTCAATGCAACATTAAAAACTGAGGGCCCGAGGGGAATAATGTCATTCTACTATGAAAAATATACTAAATAAGGGTGGAAATATTCATGGAGAGAACTCTCCTAAATGCAGATGCCATGGAAATATCTCCTTTTAACATTTGTGTCAAATGTTTCAAACTTGGAGCAGTGCAACTTCATGCACATTTTTGTCACTTTGAAAGATTATATTCTGCTCTTTGCTGTATCTGTACTGATTTTCCCTCCCCTGATTTTTCAACACAGTGATCCACATCCCATCCCCACACATTGCTGAAATGAGCCAGTGTCAAGGCAGAAATCTCAGAGGCAAACAAGGTGGGTAGCAATATGCTGAAATTTAACTGTTCTGTGCTGGTGTTACTTCCAGTCAAAAAACAAGTGAGAAGAAAAAAAAGAAAAAGATCAAATATCTCAGTATCTTCAGGCTGGTTTTAGCACAGGTTGACTGGTGGACATTTCAGTACAAGAATGGTAAGTTTGGCCCAAAGACTTCCACCATGCTGTCACCATGACTGGTTTTACGCAGCAGTGTGTCAGTGATGAGGGAGTGAGGCAAGCCTGTCTGGTAGGAGACAACTGAAAGAAGGTCTTAAAAATTTCAAGGCCCCTTCCCATGTGTAATTTTTCCTACAGGACTTCAGTGTCCTCCTCCCTGAGATGCTTCATAGGGCAAAGGTTTAAGGTTCTCTGAATTGAGTGACGTAGTCAGTGGGCATGGTGGTAATGAGTTGACGGTTGCACTAGATGATCTTAGAGGTCTTCACCAACCTTAATGATTCTATGATTCTTTGATAATTCACATGTCATTGCTGGTCAAAATCAAGATCCTTTGTTTTCTGTACATTACGGGAGATGTAAGGGAGAAAAGAGCACCCACTCACACATACATGCACACACAAAGTGGGCCTAGGGCACCTCATATGTTATTCTCATGAACAAATTATTAAAATGTAAAGCCATCCTGTGATATGAACCAGTTTGTTTGCCAGTTTGAGCTGAGGCGTTGGAATGACTGAGGCAAATTGGATTCCAGCAGTTGCAAGAAAAAACTCAGGAGATGTCTAGCTGTGCTCTACAGTTATGGCATTAAAGTCCAAGCCAACACTAGTGAATGAGCGTCTGAGAAATCTAATCAGAACATTAGATACTGAACTTTAAATCTGCACTGCACAGACTTTGACCCTCACTTTTCTCTGAAGATTTAGTAAGTCTAGAACATCCACAATGTATAGCAGAGTAAAATTCATTATAAAGTGGAATAGGTGATCAGCAAAGCATCTGGTTAAAGTGTTCCTGGCAGAAGAGTAAAGGTAAAACAGAGATGCATATTGGGATTTTATTTCATACTGCTCTGTGCAGAATGAATGCAACTTAGACTGCTTTATCTTCTGCATGTTTTAATGTTAGTCCTTTCAAGACACACTATGCAGTGACCACAGCTTCCATGGAATGATACAGGGAGACATACGAAATAATTATTGATGAATATACAGAATCACCATTAAATGAGTAAACCCATCCAATTTGCAATCCATATGCACAGAAAAATCACAATTCTGCCCCTTATTTTGATAGCAAGCGTTTATTTGAAAGAGCACTGTTATTAGCAGGCTGCTTTCAATTAAGAATCTGTTCCTTTATGACAGTTTTTGAAGACTTAACATCATGGCTGCTGCATAAGTCTCATCGGCTTTTTGGCATAAGCATTCCAAGAGCAGATGCAATAAGGTTTCATTTGGGTAAATAGTGCTTTTTGTAAAAGATGATTAAAAAATAAAACAGGTTTGGGTCTTTGTTACTTTTAGAAGAGAAACAGAAGAAAATTGTAAATTTAATAATAGAAAGTGATGGTGATATTTACAAAGATAATGGTAATTTTTGCTGTGCACTCGAGAGCTGCTGTGAGGTAAACATTTGTCTTTTATGGCCAAAGCAGAATCATTAAACCTATTTTACACGGGCTGTCCACCATCTATCCAGTGACAATGCCTTTTAGTCACAATTAGCCAGGTCACTTTGAGTTTTGTCATTTCTTTCACTTAAATAAAAGAAATAAAGAAATCAAACCTTGCTTGCTAAAATGAGTTTGCATAGGAGAAGCATTTTATTGCTTTTTTGGGTGATGCATCAACCCATTACGGCTTAGGACAGCAAGAAGAATAGTGGAGAAGGGAGATCAGCTTGATGGGGAGAAGCATGAAAACTCACTGCCCAAACGTGTACTCTCAGCCCCTTCTGTCCCTTCTACACCTCTCCCCAGTTCACAGCCGCATACCTGGCAGCATCCTCCTACAACTGTTGCAGGATTTCGGACTCTCTGCACTCCTCTGTACTTCCAGACTGACATGGCCAACCCCTTAGGAGCGGGGGTGAGCACAAGGGGGTGCTGAGCCAGCAATGCCACCTTGTGCTCTGTGCAGTTCGCTAACAGCAGAGAAGGGAATTCCTGTGCAACTGAGTAAGGCAGCTCCCCAGCTCTCTGCTCTGCTTGGCTTTCACCCATTTACTGCATGGAGAAACAAGGAAGGAGAGAGAAGGCGGAAGAGACACAGATGCCCAAATGAATGCACTTGCTATTATTATCATGGTTTTATTGACAGCATATCAAGCTTAACTGAAAAATTCAAAGATAACGCAAGTATCATGTTAATGTGCAGCTCTCTAGTATCTATTACACGCACTGTAAGGCTGCCAGAGCAAATCCCGTTCCAGTGGTGAATTGGATAATCTGTTGCATTTTTAAAGGCCATTCGTCCTGAGAGATTATGAATTTATATCGCCTAAGGTTGTATTCCATCATTACAAAAGTGCTAGAATCCTCCTTAAAGTTTGTTTTACCTGTAGCTGCGGTGGGAATTTTGTCTCCTGCATTACATTCACTAACACTGGTGTTTTGACATTTGAGAGTTATCTTTTAGTTCTACCTGCCTCAGGAATAAATTAGAGACACAACTTCTTTTAATAATGCAACTAGTGGTTCTACTTATTCAGTAGCCTCAAGCCAGTGACACCTTTCTTTACTTTGTATAAGCTCTTCATGTACAAAGGTCTACTGTTAAATGATTAAATTGGTGATCAAACTGTGATTTGTTTAACTTAACTGAGAATTTTCTCAGCAAAAGGGAGACATCATTTTACACTTTCTCCAACAAAAAATTGTATGTAATCTATTCTGCTAGTAGAAGGAAACATAAAGTTAAAAAGTAATTGGAATTTCCGTACATTACTGTTGTGCAGTAGTCCTACTATTTCAACGTAAAAAATAATACCACATATTCCCAGCATATCTCTTTTTAGCATAGAATACCTTTCATTTACTGTAATTCTAAACCTGGGCTTGGCAACCTATCAATACTGTTTGTGTGAATTCAACTTAGGAAGAATCTAACAGCTGATGTAACTTTGCTTGTATGGCTGTTACATTTTTCTGTTACATTTCCCTCCGCTTCAGGAAGTTTGTGGAAAAAGTACCTCAAAAGAGCAAGAGGAAGAAAAGAAGTGAAGTTTATGCATTTAGATTTGAATACAAAAGAGCAGAAAGGACATGACCCAGGAAGGAAAAGCCCCAGCCACAATGACTTGCCAGCACAAATAATTTGCCACGAGGCAGATATTGCATGCTTATCAACAATTGCCATTCTCTTCCTAGGCTTGGTTTCAGACAAAGGGTTGTTTAATGTTTTTATACTACCTCTAAACAATCCCATCTTTCCTGCATGTATTCGACCTTCGAGGACATCTTCTATAGCATCCAAGTGTGTCTGTTGAAATACAGACAGTGCATAGACTTTTTCAGAGGCTTCTTGTCTGGATATAATCTTCCTGGGCACTAAAAGCATTTAACAGTAGACTTTTTAAGTAGCACAGTGAAGGCAACCTGTGCCTGCAGTTCTTACAACCATGCTTAGTTTTGTGTTTTCTTTACCTTTGCACATCAGTTATAGAAAATGATAGGCAGTATACTTATTATATTTTGTACAAGTATTATATCAAGATGGCAAAGGAAAACTCCCAGACATCCTAATATATTCAAAACTTCATGAAAAAGCTTTTCGTCTTTTGTGTGTCAGCTAGAAAACTTCTTATGTCGTCTTTTCAAAGACCATACAGCAGAGGTTTTCAAGTAACTTCTGATTAACTCCTAAAGTTGACCTGACAAACGGAAACAAGCTTCTGTGAGATGACTCTATAAGGAAGGGAAGGGCTCACAACTTGAAGAATCCTGGAAGATTCATACCTGAAAATCTTGGTGTAGTTCTACAGAGGAAAGCTACAAAGGTGCTGACCCTACCATGCTGGTTGTAACCCATGTCCAACCCATCCAGGTGATGGAAGTTGCTATCTTCTGTGCAGTCTGAGGGAAAAAATAGTGACAAAAAAGTGATCTTCAGCATCTCTCCAGTGCATCCCCAGGTCAGCCGCCAATAAAATGGCATTTTATAAATGGGTTTGAAAGAATCTGTGTTGGAAATAAAACAGTTCACTAACAGATGTGCAACTGCCATCTCATCTAGAGACCCCTGTAAATACAGTCATTGGGGAAATATAGTTTCCCGGGGCCAGCACAGGCGATATCTAATTGGAATCACAAGTTTGAATGAAAAATAGGTCTTGTTTATAGTAGAGTAAAATGTAAAGCTGGGGACTATAAAGTTCTGTTAGCTATTACCTGGCATTGCTGAAGGTTAAGACCACAGTGGTAGAAATAGTTAACATTAGTTTGAATAGCACATAAAATACAAAATCATCCAAAGCAGGAGATAGGAAGACCACTTGATAACAGAAAGAAATAAAAAGCATTCGGACAACCTAAAAATATCCTCAATTTATTGCTCTAATCTGCTCAGTGAGCTGAGAAGTAAGGTTTTGCTGATGACATTAACCATCTTTTAGGTTTGAGCTGTTTTATTTTTGTTTATAACATTCTTGGGTCTGCAGAACCTGGTGGTTGTGATAACTGATGTATGTGATTTCTAAGACTTCATGATGGGGGGGATTCCTTTGCAACAGAATATTTACCAGAACTTGAACAGGATCTTGTAGCACTTACACTTGAGAAGGCATTAGAGGTGGGGAGATACATAAAACCCCAGATCTGTGGGATGTTGTAACAGTCATTCTGATGGTTGGGGAGCGCTAGCGACATGAGCCTGTTTCTCATCCTCTTAACACCAGATGGAAATGCCAGAAACAAACAAATGTTTCAGTGCTGTATAAAAGTCCTTGGGAAAGGCCAGGACAGATAAAATATTGGATGGGGGGAAGAAGCACAATGGAGAAAGAACCAAACAATAAATGCGACCATGTGCACTGTGAACCACCTGACTAGACCAGATGCCTCTGGAGAGGAAACAGCAAAATACCTTCATTTTCCCTAGAGCCATCAAAGGAAGCCTGCAATGCAGGGCATCAATGTTATCCTCTCAGATTTAATATCTGATGTGTTTGCATCTGTGATGGGGGAGCAAGGCAGAATTCCTGTTACAAAAGTACAATAGTTACAGCTCTCCTACAGGCTAGCACTGCACAGGCTAGTAGTTATATTGTGGCGTATGTTGGACTGAAACATGTCAGGAGAAAAGGCTCAGGATTTTTTTTCCCTTGGTGCTGGAAAAGAGCAGTAAATGGATTCAGAGTTATACTCAGTATCTGCTGTACATACAGAGGCAAGTTTCAGCATTGTCTGAGACGTGCTGTTGTTCATAAACAGTGCTGTTGGTTCAGATTCATTCTCTTTATAGTTCATTGTTATTTTAATAACTCTTTTATTTGCAATATTATTTTAAGACAGCAAGACAGGCGGTAAATATTTAACTCACAGTATTCATTTAAGCTTGCTGAACGAAGAAGGTTTCTAATAACTTTACCGATGGGTCAGTTCATTCCCTACTCAAAACAACCAGCAAAAAGGACAGGAAACTCCCTCGAGGAATTTTCTACAGACGGTTCCATCAGGAAGGCATTAAGTGTATATTTATCTCTTGCCTCCCCCTGTTCGTCTTGGAACAGGCTATGCAGTTCAGATCTGGGAACCAGGATATCTCAAGGGATCTGCCAGAGGTCAGGCATTTCTGCCTAGAAACCCAAAGCCTCTGCACTACTCATACTCCCTGTGGTTCTCTCCTAGTCCTGGCAGTGCAGCTCCAGCACACAGCCAAGGCATAGAGAGGACTTCACACAATGTGTATTTACTTTGGTGTAGATTCCTGATTATTTCTGGAGGAAAATCACTTGAGACATACCATACATCCTGGCCTAAGCATGCATCCCACCCTTTTTCTACAAAATGGACAACTTTGGCATGGACTGAAACCAGAGAGGGGAGAGAAGAGCCTCTGGCCTCCTGTCACAATCTGACTCACACAGAAAATCACATATTGCAAAGGGTGTGTGACTTAAGCACACAATATCTTTATCAGCCCTCCAAAATATTTAAGAAAAAATAAAGAGTGATGAAAATGCTATTGTGTTCCTCTGATATATTCAATAGCATTGATTTGATTGGAAATTACTCATAGCTTGCTCATGTCCTTTGTCATTGACTCTTTGTTAACATTACTGAATACATTTGCAAGCTGTTGACTTCATTAAATTTATTGTCTGTGCTTCACATCAGTTAGGAAGGTTCTGAAAGAAGGAGGACCTGAAGAGGAACAAATGTTCCACAGTGTTTTGTTAGTCCTGAACACTTGGAGATATCAGTAGGTCAAAACAGTACAATACAAAAGACCAGTAGCACAGCAGCCTGAAACTCTGAGAGATACAGAATCACAGAATCATGGAAAGGCTTACATTGGAGGGAACCTTGAAGCCCATCCAGTCTCACCCTGTGCCATGGGCAGGGCTGCCACCCAGCAGCTCAGCTGCTCGTGGCCCCATCCAACCTGGCCGTGAGCACCTACAGGGATGGGGCACCACAGCTTACATGGGCAGCTGTGCCCTTCAAGTACTGGAAGGCCACAATGAGGTCTCCCTGGAGCCTTCTCCAATGTAGAGAACAGCCCTCTTCCATGCAAACTGCCGGGGTTACTTTACTGGCACAAGGAGCACAAGACTTGTCTTTTGGTCTTGGTAAAGCTAGAAATTCCTCAAGAACCAAAACCAGGTTGTGTTACCAGAGGAAAAGGCGTGTGGCTAAAAGCTGAAGTATTATCTTCTCCAAAGACAGAGCTCTGTTTACTCAAGGCTGATCAGTCCTTCATTCAACTTCATTTTCTTTTCCTGCAGCAAGAAGCTGTCACAGACAACAGGTATCTTATCATCATATAAATGCAACAGAGAATAGGAAAAAAAAAAACTTTGGGAATAAATAATTGATCGCTTGAGGAGATACTGACAAGGAACAACTATTTTTTGTGGTAATACATGATCTGTTAGAAAGGAAAAAGAAACTGCTCTGGAAAGGACAAAAGAGAGCTCCCAGCAAAGGATAGGAGAGAGCAGTTGTCAGTATTTCAGGGTTGTTTTTTTTTCACTTAAGGGACAAGAAGTTTCTTCCCGCAGATGTCTACAGGAAAAAGAGTATTTTGCTTGTTCTGTGGACTCCAGTTATATTTTTATTTAGCAGATCTGGGATTGCAAGCCAGGAAATCACCACAGTGGCAGCATTTAGTCTTCCAGTGCAAGGAGCAGCTGGAGGAAATCCTCTCAACACCCACATCCTTGCAGTTCAGAAGACATAGGGCCTAGCAGGTTGCTTCCCCCCCTCTGAGCTGAGGGGTAGAAGTCAGTGGCAGAAGGGCAGAACCCAGGCACCAGCACAGCCATCGTGCTGTGGCACAGCTGGGTGTCCAGGGTGTATTTGGCCAGCACCATCCCAGTGTCCGGATTTCAAAGTGGGACCCAGAAGCATGCACTTCTTGGGTTTGATCCAGTGCCAGCAGTCATGAAATTGAACTATTTGCTTTTATTTTGTCCCCACAACTGAGCTGTACCTAGCATTCAAGACAATTTCTTAGTATTGGCTTTAACTGAAGGAAAGCTCTGAGGGCAAACCTGTTTATTTGTGAGGACGCCACAACTGCAGGTTGACACCATTCCTCTTTTATAACTTGAATAATTAATCTGTGGAAAAAATGATATAAACTACACTGTGCATTATGACACAAATACTGTGCATTGGAAACAGACCGGTTCACAACTCATAGTTTTGATGGATTTTTTCCTCAGAAAGACAAGTATCAGGAATAAATATCATAGAATCATAGAATCATTTGAGTCAGAAGGACCGTGAAAGGGCACATAGTCCAACTCTTCTGCAGTGAACAGGGACATCCACAGCTAGTTCAGGTTCCTCCAGAGCCTGTCCATTGTGATTTTGAGTGTCTCCAGGGACAGGACATCCACCACCTCTCTGGGCAACTTGTTCCAGTGCCTCACCACTGTTATTGTAAAACACATCTTCCTTATATCCAATCTAAATTTCCACTTCTTTACTTGGAAAACATTTCCTTTTAGCCCATCACAGCAAAACCTGCTTAAGTCTGTCCCCTTCCTTCTTATAGCCCTCTTTAGATACTGAAAGGCTGCTTTCAGGTCTCTGTCCTGTGTTTTCCATAGCAATTTAGAGCTTACCTCTTACAATAGAAGAATATCTCATTTAGTTGCACACAATGGATTAAGATAAACTGGAATATCAAGTTATTTTTCTTGGAATAATTAATGAAGCAAAATACACTGAAAGAAGAAGAGGAAACTGCTGCCAGAACTAAAAATGCCCACAACAGGGAACTATTCAAAGAGACACTGCACCGCTGAGTCTGAATTAACTTGTCCCTTGAAACAAGAGGATGAGATCCTTAACACGTGAAAGCAGAAAAGAAAGATCCGAATCTGCCTTTTGTACTCATGTGAGCCTCTTGGGACCTTCCCTATGAGTAACATGTCTGCAACCACAAAGCATGGGAGGAAGTGCCTCAGTTCAGGTCCATAGGTGCTGTGTGGTGGGAGTTGGGATCATCCTGGCATGCGCGATAGGAAGCAGTGGGATGAGTCATTTAGCCAGCAACACCCCAGGCACTTTGTTCTCTCTTTGTTTTTGCAAAGTTTTACATTTTATTTGTTCTTTCTTTGTTTTCCATAATCACTCATCAGCCTGGAAGTAGCTGTTTTAGTCTAGTTAGGTGAAAGGAAATACAGTTGGACTCTTAACACAGAAAGGAATTACTTATCTGAGTAGAAGGAAAGTCTGACTGGCTCAAGCTTGAATTCCCAAAGGAAAGGCTACTTGTCAAAATTAATGATAATGATACCTTTCAAATTAAGGTGACAGTGAATGAACATCCTCTGCTGTAGCAACTGATCGCTATGTAAGGGCTTTTTCAAGCAAATTCCTTTGACTCCTATCTGTTCCTCTTTAATCCTTTAGTATTGGAAATGAGAATTTAGTAGAGGGCAGAATTCCTCTGAAGAATACAAAGCTAAGATCTGGAAATACCAGTCCTGAAACAAAATGTTTCATCTTTTACTTTTTCCGAATTCAGCTTGCAACGTATTTGCCGTCTTCTAATTGCATTTCTCCCTAGCAGTATTTGCATTATTGGCTATAATTATGATCTATCTGCCAAATGTATTAAAAATCAATAATGTGCATTTTAATTATGGACTATAAAAAATACTATTATTCTGGACTGCAAAGAGAATAGGAAGGCAGCTGAAATTCTTGTTTTCTCTTCTACATAAAATAATGGCCTGTGGACCTATTTATATTTCACATGATTATTGGTTTTGCTATTCTTAGACTAATACTCAAAATCATTTCATCTAAGGGTTGGATAATGCTGCCAATGAATGTAGTAAAAAATCTGCTGCAGAAAAAATGACACCTCTCTCTTCTTTGAAAGTCATAGTTAAAGGTGCTGATAGCAAAAGGGTCTTTGGCAAAGTGGAAATCTCAGCTGCAGATGGGAGGTTTATTGCCTTCCTTTGCATTTTATAGCATATTCTGTAAGTCAGCAGGGGAAAGCAATGGACATTTGCCAATGCAGAACCCCATTTGTCTAATCACCAAGTATACCCACAAGCTCCACAAGAGAATATGCCCATGAAGCTCTTTACATGACTGTCTCGAGTGCAAAACAGAAGAAATGAAGGAGCAGTACAGTTACTGTAAATGCATGAGTATTTCTGCAAGGTACCTTTTTTTTTTTCCTTGAAATAGTGCATGACACAATCATACTGCTAAGATCTCTGCACTCACTTTATCCTTTATTTTCCTTACAAAAGGAAAAAGGCAAAAAGTGTAAAGAAAAGTCTTTCTTAAGGCATGTAACCAAAAATAAAACATAAGAGATTCTCCTATCCCTTTCTTCCCCTACAAAACCTCATTGAATTTAATGTTGGATAAATTTACTGGATCCAAAAGCAGAACAGATTCTGCTCGGCACAACACATGCAATTACAGAGGGGCATCATCCCAATGCCCTGGACATCCTAAGCTGAAGAGACCATCTCTAGGGGTGAAACAGTGCTTTGGTCTCTGTGCTAATTCAGTCCTTGTCCTCTCTGCTGTGACTGCCAACAACCATATCAATTAGTCGTACCAATTGTGATGGTGATTTCTGTGATGTGAACACCTGTCCTCTAGGAACTGGGCGAAGGCGACCAAACAGTTGTCAGATGGTAAGTGTAATGCTAATTGATCCAATCCATAGATCTGTCTCTATATAACATTTAGTGCCAGAAAGTTACACAGCCAGACATCTGGCAACTAGATGACCATCTAACTCTCTATCAGTTTGACTTTGGCAGGCAACAAAGTTAGTCTAGTTGTGTATGCTGTGGGCAGCTTAAGGAAGTTAAAGCATTGCTTTAACTGTGGAAGGCCTGTCTCTGTCCTGAACTTTATTAAAATTATATGCTGAAGTGACTCTCTGTCGGTAGCAACCTGCCTCAGATGTGAACTGATGACCTCAGAGTGAAAGGTTCCTTATCTAGCTAATCCAGTTGTGCTGTATCTGCTAAAATACTGAAAAATCAATGAAGCAGTGATAAAGCATAGACTGTAAAAAAAGCTGTTTCATTGGTTTTCCTTTGTCTTGAATACATTCATTTTTTTCCCATGTCTGTAGAGCAAATGGGGCATTGATGAAACCTGATTACAGAGGGAACACTGGATAAATATTCACAATCAGTTTATTAGTAGTTGTGCTGCTATCTTAATGTTCATGAGCCTTAAGTTTGGGAGTGGAACTGATTTAAATGTAGTCAGAGTAGTAGAACTTGCCTCATATATTCAGTGCTACATGCAGCAGTGTATCTGGATGCTGTTCATAAAATGGAAAAATAAATACGGTGAGTTTTTTCCAGCAATTTCTTTTCCCTATTTTAACTGCTGACAGCTTTCTTTGAGCTCTAGATGGCAAAACCAAAGACAGTTTCTATCGTAAGGAGCTTTGAAAAGACCAGTAACACCACAGGAGTTTGAACAATCACAGGAAATGCAACATTTTCTTTCATTCCTTTCTTTATGATGTTGAAAGAGATAGTGAACTGGAATTAGTGTTTGCGGACCTGAAAACAGAAGAGAGATGTTCACAGACTGCATGTGGAAGATGCAGGTACTCCCTAGAGCAGAGCATGAGAAGATGGCTGAGAATGCACAAACAGCACTGCAAGGATTATGACACCTCACTGGGAGAAGCACTAGGAAAGGAAATACAAACCCTAGACCTGCACTGAGTTGTGAGATCTCATGAAGGCAGAGATGAGAAATTAGAGCTTGTGTTCAGGAACATTGTGGAGGAAATAGATTAAAACAGATTAACAAGATAATGTTGGCAATGGGATTGTGAATGGGATGAACTGAGTACAAGTTGAAGGCAGAAAGGAAGGGGTAACAGGGAGCGTGGTTGTGGTTACTGAAGAAAAAAGAAAATGATTTCTGGAGATGGAGGCAGAAAAATGTTTGTAACATGCTGGAAGTCTGGAAGAAATAAAAGAAATTTTGGAAATGGTCTTGTCATGGCATGAACAGTGGTAGGGGTCCACATATACAGACGAATGCAGAGGCAGGAAGAACACTTCAAAACTTCAAAACTTCTTTAATCTAATGACAATCATCTACCAGAAAAACATATACAGAGATTCATGGGAAAAATGGAGAAGTAAATTTGTTAGCTGTCAGCACTGAGATAAATCCTAAAGACAGGCCAGTCTAAAGTCACATAGGTGTACATGTGCAGACACTGACTGCTGGGAGTAGGAGTGGGCATTGCTGCCACTTCTTCCCAAACCCCATAACCCAACCCTTTTTTGGAGGCACTGTAACTATTCAAGGGCACGGAGCAAGAGCTGGTGCTTCCCAGAGACAAAAGGTAGATCCGATGAACTCCTCCACTCAAAGGGCCAGGCTCATCTTCGCCCTGTCCTGCTGACCAATGGATAATACCATGTCTCTGCATGAGGTGACGGGGTTTAGTTCTCATTAGAAGGAAACTGCAACCTCACACCTCAACAGCTGACACAGATAAAGATGAAAAATAAATCAAGAAGTCCTAAAAGATTCAGTTAAAAAGAGAAGTTAGAGGAGAAAGGCAAATGTAGACAAACTACTGTTAGCATTTCATTTCTCTTGCCACAACCTTCACCAGTGCTGTAAGGATGGAAGAATGGCTTGCTGCTTTTCCTGAGTCAGAAATCTGCACATCAAGACACAATTTACTGTTTCACTGTGCGCTAATCCAGCAGTCCTACCTTTGGCGTAGCTGTTGGAGGTGGGTGACTTTCATGAGAGATTGTTTTTCTTCAAAGTGCTCAGGAATGTGTCAAGGCCAACATCCTTTTCTCAGTAAATTATGGATAGTATCAGATGCCACGAGCACCCTACAACAGCAACTGGAAATTGGTTTTATTAAAAGGAGAATGATCCA
Organism: Lagopus leucura; assembly: GCF_019238085.1. NCBI lineage: Eukaryota > Metazoa > Chordata > Aves > Galliformes > Phasianidae > Lagopus > Lagopus leucura. The sequence continues at coordinate 46,679,745 of NW_024962263.1, forward strand.
AACCATGCCCTTTGTACTCTCTGCAGAACACAGATAATTTCAGGGGAGAAGTGACTAATCTTTAATGTACTCATCCAAATTAAATATTTGTCTCAGTGGTTTTGGAGGCTCTCTCTCCTACACCATCTGCTGAATAAGAGCATGGCAAAGCTCATGCAGAAGGAGATGAGTAGCCTAGGGAAGTGAATTCCCTCTGGGATTGCAGTTCCACACTTCAGCCCTAATTTTTGCAGTATGACTGGCACAAGGCAATAGTGGGGTCAGATTGTCCACCATCTCCAAGCAGGAGCTTGGGGAACACAGGGAAAACATGACTTTGCTTGCATAAAGGTTTGAAGGCAAAGCAGTTTTTAAAGCAACATCCCACAACACTACACTGATACAGGAAGTGGCAGAGATGATTACCCTGAGTTTATAGCTCTGAAGATAATCTGACTTCCAAAAGCTCTTACATTGTAAGGAATCGATGACACTATAATGATTCTGCTCCATCATCGTTAAGTTCCACATAGGCACAGTGTTGTGAAAATAAGACACATTCAGATATGTTGAGGATAAGTTCCTATCTTTACCTCCAATATGTGAACAAGAAGCAAAATGACAGTATAAGTTTTGCTTACCCAAGCTTCAGAACTGACACAGGAATATTCCGCAATCACCTTCACTGAATCTATTTTCCCTGAAGCTGTAGTGTCATCAGTTTAGAATATACAGGCTGACTACCTGGGCTGGGCTGTGCCCGCCTTTGCATGAGAAACAACTAAGAAAGACTGAAAATGAGATTCAGAAGGCAAATGCTCATCAGAATAACTAGTGAAGCATTCTGCTAAAGCAAGTATTTTTTCAGACTTCTTGAAAATTTTTTACAATTCTGTGGCTCATTTGACAAAAGGGAGATATTAACTTCCAACCCTTGACCTCATGGCCTCATCTCCATCTTTTATCTTTTTTAATTCACCACTTCTACAGCCCGAGTAAACTTTTCATACTTTTTTTTTGGTGTCCTACTATCAGTGCAGTGTGACTGTACACTTAACATGGCAACCACCATTCAGACTGTAATCGCCACTGAAGACCTATCAGCTGCCAATAATTTTCAGTCATTAGTTGTTCAGGCTTAAATTCAGCCAATGTCTTGGATGTTGTAATTTGTAATATTACCTAAGCTCTGGAACCATCTAGCCCCAAATATTTCAGATGTGTGTTTTGTCAGCAAACTTTGGGCTTTTTCTCTCTGTATTTGAATTTCAAGGGATGGTTAGAGCATTTTTTTCTATGGATTTTGAAATTACTTTGCAATGAATAAACAATAACACAAGAAGTATTCTCTCTGTTCTCTTTTCCACTTTGATTGAGGCTTAAATTTTGTTCAATATTTACAAATCATGTTGCTAACCAGCATTCTATTTAACAAACTCACTATCTGTGTGCAGATTAACTATCTTTCTGTCTTCACACAAGTCAAATCTGTTATCTCAGAAGAAGACATGCCGTAAGTCCTATCATTAATAACATTTGTCTGGTAAACAGCAAAAATTTTCACCTGCATCCTTCACATAACCACAGCAAAATCTCAGACACCCATCATATTCTTCCTTGTCAGCACTGGGTTCGGTGTCTCAGGTGGAGTGTGTGCAATCTATATGTCAAGGAGGGTGGAAGGCCATCTTGTCCAGCCACACTTGACAGCCAGGTGTTTTTGTATTAACAAGGCAGTGACAATTCTTTTTCAGATTCATCTGCATAGGAGTGATTAACTCAGCAACTTCTGTATGTAAACCTTTTCAGGAATGACTCAATTGCCAATCATTTGTTGGCTCACACAGAGCTTTACAGGCACCTCAGTAACTTTCAAGTGCTTCACAGTTGGTCTGATAACCGCCTGCCCTATGGAAAACAAGCCACAGCAGAATCAGAATGTCCATCTTTTTTTTTTTTCCAGGGATTGGGCTTTCTTTCCCAGAACAGAGGTTCTCAGCAGGCAGAGCCGCCCTGTTGCCATGTCCAGAGGCAGCTGACTCACTTGGCGTACCGGTGGGTGCAGGATTTGTGTGCACTGGGGCTGGGGCAGACAAAATGCAACTGTCTGTGGTAGCAGCTAGTAGGGTATGGTTTAGGAAAGGGCCAAACAATGGGACAAGGACACCCGCATATCCTAGAACTGACCTCATTATCTCGCTATCTCTCAATAGTCCCTCAGAAGCTGAAGCAAACAGCTGTTTTCCTCTAGCCTCCTAGCTGCACACTGTGGCTGCCATGCCCAGCAGGGCAGGCTCTGACTCATGGCTTCCTACTAGGGCTCACCCCTTTCTTCTGGGAAGATGGACAGGGCCTGTCACCGAGTGCCACAGCGTACCAACAAAAGGTCTCTTCATTTTATAACAGTAAGTTGCAACAACCAAGGTCATGTCTGTATAAGTACTTTTCTCTATATATATTTTTTCAATTTCCCAGTGTTCCTAATTCTGGCTTAGCTCCACCAGCATAAGCAACACAAAGATCCCTGAGGTAAACCAGTTGCCAGCACAACTAATACCACATAATTTCATCCCACTCATAGCAGTTTAATCAATACAACATTAAAAATTCTGGCAGTAGGGCTCCCCATATTACTTACATTGATGGAGATGAACTTGCGGAGAGCAGAAAGTCTTCAGAGGATCCTCTGAACATAAACAAGACCTAAGAGACATCACTTGTTTGTCTGAAGGAGCAAGGCTTGTTTTACAAGGGCCTTCATATACTGAATGTGGTGTGCATTAACCCAGCTCTTGCACACAGGACAGGGAGACCACAGCTAACACAGCATCACAGTGGATGTGGAAATAGTGTTGTGCTATCATGCACCTTTAGCATTGCCAAGATGTTATAAATCAGTCCCCAAAATGCCAAAAATTTACTCTCAGAAGACAATGTCTATTAGATGATAATGCATTATTTTAAGTTCTGATTTACGTGGATTGATTACAGGGAGAAAAAAGAAAGGAAATCATTTTGAGTAAAAATAAACAGACAAATGAAACAACTCCAGAGAAAGTCCCAGTTGCTTTCTGCATGTCTCAAACTTCACTGGCCCACAAAGCACGTGCGATGGGCAAGTGAAGACGATCATCCACACACCAGCTATTCACAATACAACTCCAAAAGCAGTTTTTCTCTGAGAGCATTGACGTCCATTTTATTAGTATGAATAAAGGGAGTTCTTTCACATTTAGCTATATCCAGAAGGGCAATAGTCCATAAATCAATACATGGCATGGCTTTGCTTTTCCAGTCCATCAGTATAATTCTTTTGGCTGCCAGTACTACTCTCAGGAGTCATCTCTTTTCCCATTTATTCAAATTATGTAGAGAGATGGTGAATTCCAATACCAGCCCTGCTGTAGCTTTGTCTAAATTGATTTCTAGGACTAACTCCATTTATCTACAAGCATCATTCCAGAAGCTGTTCTACGGAATTTTTCCATCTTAAAAATGGGGGTACTTTTGTCAGCACTGAGTACACAACTTTGAACACAGATTAAAGTAGATGAGTACGTGCAGATCTTTTAACCTGTTTTTCATATTGGGCCCTACTGCTTTGGTCAAAAGGTTTACTGAGAGATGGAAAACAAATCTTTTCCAATTCTGCAGTTTTCTCCCTGGCTTTTGGAAACAAGAGTTTGGCTAGGGTTTCTAATCTGAATTTGCAGATGAATACCCGGAATGAGAGCTTGCTCAGTATCCTTTATGGTAAAAATGCTGCTACACCTCTAGGCAAAGTAACTAATTGAGTCTTATCTGGTTGACCAGTTCTGGTGAGGACAATGAGAGTGCCAACTGAACAGAAATAATTTGTTGTAATAGACTGTCTAATCCACTTCTTTCATATTTTATTAATATAGACATCTACAGATCCTTAAATGTGTAGACCATTCAACGTAGGAATATACAAACATAATTTATAATATAAATGTCATATTTATGACCATGTGAGATTACTGAAACTAATTATTTTCTTTCAAACTTTATTAGAATTCTGTGCTCTTCTAAAACAGTTGTAAATGGAACCATGTAATCACCGTTATTCCAATGCAGCAACATTTTAGAAAATAAATTCAGGAATAAATTTCCCAAATTCAGTATTGCATATAGTAAGCCAGGCAAGTATTTCAAAGAATTATTAAAAAATGAGAATCATCATCTTTAATTTTGCTTGTAACACTAAAACCAGTGAAGCTGTAAAGCTCCATTACATAGCATGTGATTGTGTGCAGGCTTATGCTTGGTTTCTCTGGCTTCTTATCCAGTAGGTGTTTGTCTAGAATTGTCATTGCAATTTTTATTGCACTGCATGATGTGTGCAGATGTGCTTCATAAACATCCCAGGAGGAAAAGATTCTCTGCTCAGTATTGTTGCTCCCAAATGATGTCTACCTTATAGAATAACTTTCTGGGCTACCTCCTCTGGGAACAGGTAACCATTTAAATCCTCTGGATTTTGGTGTTTTAACAAGGATTTAATTACAAAGGTAAGTGTATGCACCTGCTAAGACAGCCCTAATTATTTGATAATGGGGCAATCTTTCTCAATACAACCAGGTTTTGTGGTGGTAAGCTACGCTAATGAAGCACACTGAGAGAACAAATCCTCTCTATGTTAAAAAGCTTATTGAAATTAAAGAAACCTGTGAAGAGTGAGATGGTGGATTGTTGGTGTTTTTTTTTTTCTATCACAGGTATTGACAAGTGTGAAGCTAATGTTCATGGAGTATACTCACTGCTACTGGAAGACATTTGGTATTATTTTTGCTTTGTGTGGTTTCATTAAGTAATATGTGGCACCATCTTTTAATGCCTGTTTCTGACATTTTTATCTCATCTATTGCTTTGAAAGCTGGTTTATATCTACAGCCACTCAGTTGGAACCAATCCGTAACATTTCAACAGCGCTACTGTATTTTCTTCATCCAGTACATCTGCTGCAAGCCTGTGCAGCAGGCACTGGGTCAGTATTACATTTTAGTTTTCAGAAACTCACACCTTATAGTTAGCCCTTTGCCAATTTAAAATTGCATAAGCCAGAAGCTAAACTACAGTGTTACAACTTTATAATCTCAGGCTTATAAAAAAAGTGGGGGATCCATAAGCCAGATGGGTTCCAATGCCCCTGTCAGAAGCTATGTTGATCACATACCACTTGTTTTTTTAGTTGTTGTTTTTTAACAACCAAAAACATGTTAGCATTAAAAAAGCAAATGCACTTGACAGCATCAATTCCATTATGGTTCCCAGTCATCTGCTTTATTGGGTTTGAAGGAATTTAGCCAGAGTGCTCTATTTTCACTAGAATGTCATTAAAAACTTTGCAGCTTAGGCAAATGCTAAACAATTTGGAGTGGAAAGATTTTCTTAACTCATACATTACTGAAGGATTTTTTTTTTTTTAATTTCTTTCCTTTCTGAATATTTTTGCTTTTTTTTTCTTTGTTCTTTCACACTAAACGAACATCACTTCTTAAAACACCAGTGTTTCTCAGCAGTGAGATGAAAAATATTGACAAATTACAGATGATGAAACATGGCCAAATTTTATTCCATTTGCTGCTGAATGGCAGCACTTGTGCTTGTGGAGCAAATGAAAACAATTTGAAGCCCTAACCCTGAGGCAGATCCCAGATTATTGGAGCCCAAGCAGAAATTTCAGTATTTGGCCCATAAATATCAGAAGCTAAAAAAATCAATTAATACAATTGCTTAGAAACCCTGTATAAAATCCACAGCCTAAACCTTCGATCTCTATTATCTCCATTCTTTAATTCTTCTTTGACAAGCCCTAATACAGCAAGTCTTCATTTCTTCATTCATCCTCCTTTAGCCCATCTTAAAGCATGAAGTCATGCACCTCCCCCCCCCCCCAAAAAAAAAAAGCAACAGAAGAAAAGGAACTTGTCCTCCTGTACAATCCAAGTAGCAAAGTGAATCTTTTCAGCCAATTCCTCAGTGTCCTAGAGATCGCTGTTATTAATGTGGCTGGGGGTGCATGCTGCTGATAATTACTGTTAGCTGGAATAATTAATAAGAATAATTGCTTGGTATGGTAAGAGAAGGGGAAGCTCTGGGAAGGGGAAGGAATAGGCTGGAAGAGTGATAGACTCCCTTAGCGCATTTTTATAGACAGGAAGTTCAGCAGAAAGCATCCTGAGAATAGAAGAATTGTCTGGATGCCAAGGACAAAAGTTAAGAGATATAAGGCTTAAATGAGATAGGGGCAGCCTGGAATGCTGGACTGAGATCCTATCATGGGTGTGTGAGAGAAAGGAAAGGCTTTAAAGAGATAGAATATATTAGGGATTCTTGTCTAAAATTTGTTGTGTGGGCTTTATTTCTGGTTCAGGCCCAGTTGAGACAGCAAGAAGTCAGGCAGAATAGATAGAAGTGGTGCCTAGGAGAGAGGTTTTGGGTAGTTTATCCCAGCTAGAGTGAGGACAAACTAGTCATTAGAAACAAAATATAGGTGCCAGGGGTGTGGGGAATGACCACAATTTTGGTATAATAGGATAAATTTCCTGCACATCTTGCACTTAGGCAATGGCAGGCACAGCTCCCAGAGCCATTAGAAGGAGTAGTGCCTGCAAGCAGGGCAGGATGCAGACCTTGGGGTTGGGGAAGCTGCTCACAATCCAACTCTCCCTTCTGTGCCTCTGGCTTCTCCAGACAGTAACACCCCCAGCCTTCATATCTTCCAGGAGCAGACTCAAGCTCGCTCTGTGCAAAATGCAGAGGTTGCTGCCCCCAGCTCACCCAGCTAAATACAGCTACTCTAGACACAGCCTTAAAGCATATGAAGTCAAGAGCAACTTGCCATGGGTCTGGATGGCCCCTCGAATATGAGCTTGGGAGGGATTGTGTTGAGCTGGAAGGGGCAGGAGTTTTCACCAGAGAGACAGTGGCACAGACCTGGACAGCCGTCCCCAGCAGTGTTCAAGAGGCATCTGGATGAGGAGTTACATGACATGGTTTAGTAGCTTGAGATAGCAATGGTAATGGTAGGACAGTTGGATTAGATGATCTTGCAGGTCGTTTCCAACCTTGTGATTCTATGATCCTCCTTGGCCATCACAGCTGGGACCAAGACAGAAGAAAGCAATGGCCCCTGAACTCCCTGCTGACACCCACCAGCCACAGCGCTGGTACAGGCAGCTTCTCTACTTCTTAATCCCTAGTGTGCAAGCTCAGGAACTACATATCCATGGTTTTTTTTTTGTTTGTTTTGTTGTTGTTGCTGGTTTTTTTTGTTTTTGTTTTTGTTTTTTTTTTAATTTATTTTGCTTTTATTCCTTGCAGACCTTCAGTTACAAGGATTTTGACTGCTCTGGTGTGATTTGCGTGAAGACGCATTCTCCTATCACTGCTTTTTAAGAGAAACTGTGTTCTCCCTCTCTTTCCCTGCTCTCTCCTGATGACCCCAGTGCTGTCAGAACACATGAATACCCTCCCTGCCTGCCATACACTCAATAGGATATATCTGTAGAAATCAAAGTAAGTACAAAAAGCAGATAAGAAAACTAATGCAGGACGGCAGAGGTTATCTAGCAATCAGAATGATGGTAATGTCATAAAGTACAAGTATGCTCAGAGTGACTTTTAGCTTGTTGCTAGCCATAAGGATATTATTGTTTGCTAGGGACCAAGCATGGTATTTAACGCTGTCACAGGAGATAGGAAAAGCATGTGCTGACAGGGTGTGACCATGTATGATTTCACCTTCCCAATGTAAGTCTTTTAGGGAAGAGCAACTGAACCTGGAAAAGATAGATGTAGTTAATTACATCTGCATGGCACAGGGCAAAATCCCATTACAAACGCTTCAGACTGGACCTCGTCTTCCCCCATGATGCTTACCATATAAATTAATTAGGGTTATATGACAAGAAGAGATGCCAGCCTATCAGTGCAGAAGAGCGACATGCTATCCTTCCCATAATAATATCGAATTTGCTGCTGTCTCCACAGGTCCCATTCTGCTCCTATTCCTGATTTAGTAGCTTCTCAAGTCTGAGATCAGTAGGAATGATTTTAAAGAGGCATTGCCCAAACTTTCCCTATCCCTAGCAGAAGAGGACAGAAGTTAATATGACATTTCCTTCAACTGTGGTCAGTACAGTGCCTGTATAACTCGGTTTTGGTCTCGTATGAAGCCTGTTGGCTGTTGCCTCAGTGCAAATAAGGAATCCTATGACCTCCCTTACCTTAAAAGAAGGCATTTTCTATGTACAGCCTCTGAAAAACAGAGAAGACTCTACAGAAAGGTGTGAACAACACTAAGGTGGAACAGCCTTTATGCAAAGAACTTTCAAGACCCACATCTGTGAAGAATACCAAAATCACTTGTTCAAGGGAAACTGATATTTTTTCAGAACTATCCCATTAATTTAGCAACAGCAGTTTGCTCATCTGGCCAAGCCTAGCTGAAAGCAGTGTCCTGAGGACTAACTGGCTCGGCAGAGCATGCAGAAGTGCCAGCCAGCTTGCTGTTATCCCAAACTCAGCACAACTAACGCCAGACAGTTCAGCTGGTAGAGGAGTCTACCATGCACAATTTTACAATGCATTTTAATGGTCTCATACATAACCAGAGCAGCCTTTCCTGAATGCAGTGTATTGCTTCAGGTTAACTTCTGAGCACACAAAATTCTACTGACAACCTAACCGCCGTGGTATGTCCATTTCCCTTACAGATCACATGAACCAGTCTGTGCCCAGGCAGGAAGAAGAAGCCAGAAGAAATCGAAAATGGGATAGTGCTGCCACAAAATCATAGAGTCATCCAGGTTGGGAAAGATCATCAAGATCACCTAGTCCAACCACCAACCCAGCCCCACCAGGCTCACTAACCATGTCTCTCAGTGCCACAACTGCATGTTTCTTGAACACTTCAGGGATAGTGACCCCACCACCTCCCTGGGCCAATACATACCCTCATTGTCCTTCTGCCCCAAGGTGTAGGGGATGTCCCTCCCTTGCCATCCCGTCACTCTCAAGCTGTTGGACTCTTTTTACTCCAGGTGTAGCAGGCAGAAGCTGGGATGGGCAACAGTGCCCTGAGTACACAATTGGGAAGGGAAGTTAAGGTTAGATGTTAGGAAGAAATTCTTCACTCAGAGGGTGGTGAGGCACTGGCACAGCTGCCCAGAGAAGCTGTGGTGCCCCATCCTTGGAGGTGCTCAAGGCCAGGTTGGATGGAGCCCTGCACAGCTGAGCTGCTGAGGGGCAGCGCTGCCCATGGCACGGGGTGGGCTTTAATGTCTCTTCCAACCTAAGCCAGTCAGTGATTCTCCCCTCCCCACCAAACAGAAATACAAAGAATGTTGGTGGCTGAAAGAGATAGGTCAGATAAGTAAATTAATAGAGAATACTGGGGTCTGGTCTACAAGAGGCTATGGCTTCCACAAGAGGAAAGAGCACACAAGGAGCTCTGTGAAGATGATGCAAGAAGCTGCATGCCCTTGTGAAATCAGACCCATGTGGCCTTCTTTGAATCATCTTTCTTGTTTTATCTGTTTTGGTTCCTCTATCCCATGGCCCATTCCTGTATTGCTTACACCGCTGACACCTCAAGGTCATAAGGTACCATGTGAAGAAGGCATGCATTATATTAAAATCAGTGACTGAAAATAAAGCCATTTTCAAACTTTTTGGAAAGAGCTGCAGACCTCCCCTCTCTGCTGTAATTGCTGCTTCACGTCGCACTGAGCTCAGTGCAGCCTCTAGGCAAAGGGGCTCCCAGGGGCTTTGGAAGGCCAGCCAAACAAAGCACTTCATCCTATGCTTAACTTTAAGCACCTGACTGGCTCCACTGAGCTCAATGCAGCCCCTCACGTGTCTGAAGTTAAGCACATGCTTAAAAGATTTGTTGGATTAGGGCCAAAAAGATTAGAGCTCCACAAAAGTAGCTGTGGTCTTTAAAATGACAAAATGGCTTTCTCAATGGTAAAGAAGAAAATATTAACAAGTCTGGAAAAATCTAACAGTAAAAGGAAAAAAATATCCTTTAAAGTCGTTCCTGTGTATGTTATGTATCAAGACGTAAGGAAGAGCTAATAAAATTTTTAGAGGATCTACAGCAAAAGAGAAAAAAAAAATAAAGATAACATATAAGAAGAGATCGTTCTTCTCACCTGCAGGAGAGTGGAAATCAGTCGGGGAGAAAGTTAGAATACAATGGCACAGGAAATGAACACAAGAAGAAGCTAGTGAAGGCTTTTCTTCACTCCCGCCTCCCCCCAGCCCTGTCTAAACGAGGTATTGACTGACTTCTTCAAACTGAATCTTAAAAAGGGAGATGAAGTTAACCACAGGTCAGTCTGTGTCAGGGTCACTGAGGCCAGGGGAGGAAATTACCTAAGGAAACTGAAATCTAGGACATATTCAGGACCTGGAGGAAATGATGCTAGATGTTAAGAGACATCTGGAAGGAAATCTTTGATTTACTGTCATAATTTAAGTGAGTTCTTAGAAAACAAGCAACCACAGCATAAAACACAGGAGGGAGAAGCTAAGCCCTTAAACCATCACCCCACAACCTTGTGTCTGTCAGACACGGCACGAGGCACACACTGAGATTTTTCCCATTTGCTGCTAAGGCAGAAAAGCCGTGATGCTGAGAGCAGGAGAGGAACCCGCACCGACCTCCCAAACTTCGGAGCAGGTTGCAGTGCACAGCAAAGGGGCACGGCTACCGCGGTGCTCTGGACAGCCCATGATAAAGTGCCACATGACAGTCGGCGACTGAAGCTGAAAGCAGCAGGAGCTCGGAACAGAAGAGAGGAGAAGATAAAAACACAGCTGAAAAACAATGTCACGCTGGAGAGGAGTGCTGAGTGGGGCCCCCGCAGGGACCCTTGCGTGGACCTTTAAGGATTTCATGTCCGCATGATTAACTAAGATGAAGAGGCCAGCTGCAGACTTTAATTTCCTGATGACACAAAGGGCCATGAACAATATATATATAGGGTTTGAATTTGTAATGGCATTGGGCTAATACATAGCAAAGGCTATTCAGCGTAGACAAAAAAAATAATGCTGTTCAGGTTTATTAGTGCTTCATAACCAAACAACATGGTTGTTTCCCAGGTAACTTTGCTCTTGGACAATCCCAGGGAGCCAAGGAAAAAGAAAAAAAGAAAAAAAAAAAACAAAAAACAAAGAACAGAATGCAATTATCAAGAAATTTTCTGTTACTGTCCGTCTCAGGTGATGATTAAGAATTCTAAGTACTTCTGAAAACTGATCAGGAACAGACACTTATAATTTAAGAGGAGTAAAGGCCACCACTAGACTGTTTTCATTGAAAGAAGCAGCCGGGTGAGTGATTACATCTGGCAGTCTTACACAAAGCCCATGCCCAGAGTGGGGCAGATACTGGCCCCATAAAATGACTCCTTAGGCCTGCTCTGGTAGCTCAAAGATGCTGTAATAGTGGGTTAGACATGGCTTTAGCCCTATACTTTCCAAACACTGCAGCAGCTTCCCAGTCAATCCAATGAACTATAGCTGGCATACAGGAATATCAATTATATTTTTCTTTTATGAGAAAGCAGACCTCATAGTATGCACATACTGCAAGAGCAATGCCAAGCACAGCTTGCCTTCTATATTCTTGCTCCGAATTCAGAGAGCATTCGTATCACTAGCTTTGCAACAGTAACTCCACATGCACAGTCCAAGGTTAGGGTGCCTTCCAGGAATGCTGGCAGTGGTTCTATTGGTAAATGCTACATCTCCTTTCTATTTTCTGTATTTAACTACATGAACTTCTTTAAAACCCCAAGGAAAAAGCACACCTCCATTTTGCACACATAACTAGCTCCACACAACCTAGTATTGTGTGGGAGGTGACACAAAGCAATTAACTTATTTTGAGAAAACATAGGAATTTATACAAGCAACATAAGTCATGTAGCAATAATTTAAAACTGTCCTCCTAATGGATTTCACCAACTTGGAGATAAACACAGCAGAATGTTTCAAATTATCCAGGAATCTGCCTTGATGTAAGTGGGCCGAGGAGTCAGACTAGAAGTATCAAACTGCAGTTATTCCTACTGCACTACTGACACATGGGGAGCAAACTTCTGCCTGGAAATTTTTAGAAGGAAAAATGTCAGTCGATGAAAAGCAAGCACTGCTGCAGAAGGGTGTTTGGAAAGAGTAACTGAAATATTCCTTTTTTTTTTCTTACTGAATGCTATATTGCATTTATGTTTTGTGAAGGCGCTTTTTCTACCATTTGGAAGTTTCTTCTCTTGAAGCCACCCAAAGCAAAATGGTGTATCTCACTTGTCAATGCATGAGATGCTGCTTTATGCAAAATGCTAAATCTTCCCTGTCTCACTGTACCCTGGAAAAGAAACACTGTCCCATTTCCATTTTCTCCCTCAGGATTACACATCCCAGTTCCTGGGGATTCTGCTGTCAGTGGCTGCATTTTCCAACCGCCCGAGAGACCCCAAAGGCTGTGGGTAGGTTGTCTGCGTGTCACCATGGTCTGCTTTTCTCTACAAAGAGGGTTGCTTAGAGACTAATGTACCCAAACAAGCTGGAAATGTAGTGGTTATTAAACCAGCAACAATCTATGACAGAGAGCAGATACCCACCAAATATTTCTTGAGCAGTCCTTGAAACCATCAGGCCCTTTCTGAAATTAGGCAATGGGTGAGCGTACTAAATGAGAGACAGAAGCTCACCATATACTGAAACCTAACACAACATTTTAATTGCCACTTAAATCACACTTAACTAAGTGCTGGGATTTGGGGCAGCAATCTTAGACTCTTAACCTATCCTCCTGACCAAATTATATGATGAAAAACAAGAGCTCTCAGATATTTCCCTGGAAAGTATTAAGGATAAATAAAAGGTACCAAGAAGGGAAGAAAATGTTATCTTTCTATCACAGGTTAATAATTGGCTGAAGATGTTTACCTGAGGTGTCCATAATGATAGCCTCTGGCACATCAATACAAGTGGAATACATGCTGTCTTGAAAGAAATACTGATGAAAAGCCTTTTATAGCTCCCCTTTCCCCCCAAAAAGAGTGACCTGATAGCAGGATGCTGTTAAAGGTAAAACACGTTCCTTGAGCCATTTATTTCTAAGCAGACCAGCTTGAGCATCTCAAAATTGGGGTGCTATTTACATCTGCACTAAAGGTGTCAGATACCGAAATGGTCAGGAGCAGTGCAGCCAAGGAATAAGTTGGGCTCACTTTATTTTCCCTGGGCCACTCTGCAGAGCTCTGCCACGGCGTGTGTCCCCTGTTAGGAGGGGTATTCCCTGCACATGGCACTCAGCCAAGGCACTTCTGCGTTGAGCTCAGAAGAAAATGGCCCATCAGGTCCTGAGTTCCTATTGCTATCAATAGGCTCCATATAATGGAAGTGACGGCAAGACTTCTGTAGTAACAGATGCTCCATATGTATACATGAAATTGCATCAAAGAAACTGTGCTGCTCCAACCCTTCCTCACATCCGCAGAGATTGAACTAATTGACGGGAATGAAAATAGCTGAACTGCGAATGTGAGCCAAGGAAGTGTTGGGGGTCCAAGAAAAACTGCTCTTGGCTTATGCCACTAAACAGCTTAAGTTTCAATTTTGAAAATTACTTCAGTTTTACTTAAATAATTCTGTCTGCCAAGCAGCCAATTTGGGGAACTGATGAATGACAATGTCACCCCATCTGCACTGAATGCAATATCCATTTTATATGACCTGTAGCAAAAAGGGAGGAAGGCATTATATTCCCAGCTTCTCCCTGGCACTCTCTATAAGAGTAAATGGGGCTAGGGTAGAGAATTAATAAAAGACTAGTTTGCTCACATGGGAAAGGAACAAAGGAAATGACTGCCTCCTGCACTGGAGCTGTGCTGAGTGCATCACTGTGCAGTTTCTTTTATCTGCATGCTCCGGGGCCAGCATGGCCATATGAAACAAGCCCGATACTCTTCTTCTATACAGGTCTTATATAATGCTAAAAAAGCAGCAGATGAAGTATGAGAAGGCTACAAGGTACTGCTTGAAAAAACTAACTGAATGGGAGTGCATGTGAGAAGAATGGGCAATCCAGTCGCAGGTTATCAATATGTCACCATGTCAAAAGTCTAAGCACTAAAATTAAACTTTTAAATTGTTTAAACTAAATTTGGTAGATTTTAGGTTGCACCTTTCCAATTATGAGGATAGCTCATGAGCCAGATATTCCAGCCCCAGGGACTCTAAGTGAAATATAAATATCCAGCTAGCTGAGTAAATCACTTTTACTTAATTTATGGGTTACCTGAACTGGGGTGCTACTACTGACATTCCACTCAGTGTTCTGACCTGATTTTTTTTTTCTTCCTATTTTGGTTTCCCCTCTTCCTAAAGACATAAAAAATTAAGCACCAGGACACCACCTAGGAGTGCAGACAAAGGCTTAGACCTCAGTACCTTCCTTCCTGATCTCTTCACAAAGCCTCAGTGCTGGGGGTGAGGGAACACCGGAGCTATTTTTTTTCTTCTACCACGTGCCACCATCATAGCCTTTTTTTTTTTTTTTTTTTCTTTCCCATTGGAAGAATAAGGGTGCCATCATCTTCTCACATGTCAGTATGATTGGTACATTGAGATGCCTTGAAAATATTTTAGGTTGTATCCTTGACATTAAAATTTTACTAGGAAAAAAAAAAACAACTTTAAAGCTTGCACACCGAGATTTACAGTGCAATAAATCCACCCAAGGTCAAGAAAGACAAGCACCAGTTTTGGACCAGAGACTATTGAGATGTATTCTTATTACAACTTTATTTGAGTGCACTGGAGAAATACTCACTGTGAAAAAGTGAACCCCACATGTAAATCAGATGACCGCTTTAAAAAGATTAAAATGTCAGTGGTTGCTGAAGTCCGAAAAAGGAGTCTGTGGAGACCTATAAAATTATAACTAAGAGAGGGAGTAGCCCTTAAACTTTTAACCAGATATTCTAGTATATGAATGACCACATTAGTTAATTTTCATCACGACAATCTAATTTTGTATTGATTATTTGCTTTTATTAGTTGGCTCTCCTAAGAGATTAATAAAGCCTGAAAAAGCTCTTCCCTCCTCCCTGAGGATATTCGTTTTAAAAGCCAAAGATTAGGCTTTAAAAAAGCAGGCGGTCAAAGAGGTTTTCACAACGCGGTGATGGTTGGAGTGGGTCACACGGTGGAAGCTGTGTCTGTGGGGCAGCCATACACCCCTAAATCTCAAGGTTCTCACTCAGGCAACTGGGAGTTTTATGAGCAAGGATTGAAAGAGGACTTCAGGAATTGGCCCCTGGTGAAGAACCTTATACAACAAGAGCATTGTGCTACATGCACTGCCAAAGGCCCGCAGAGAGCTGTCTGAAACAGCAATAGACACAAGGATTTACGACAAGAAGCAGCAATTGCAATATCTAGCGCTAAACATTTAATCTATGGTTACAGTTTTTACTTCGGATCAGAGCTGAAGTCAGCAGAATTAAATCTTCAAGTGTATTTCAGCAGCCCTAAATCCTTCTGATACTGTTAACAGTGGCAGACTTCCAAAATGCATTCTGTTAATAAGACAGTAAAGTATAAAACCAAGTTATCTTCCTCAAGGAAAAGAAAAAAAAAAGGAAAGTGAGAAGAAAGAGTCTTATAAAGCTGCATTTGTGGTGTCCTGGTCATTTTCTATCTGAATTTCTTTCCAATTTATTTTTTTTAGCCTACTGTCCTTGGCGAATAAAAGAAAATTCTACTAGGAGAGAAGTTCTTTCCCCCAAGCTTCAATATTTCCTCCAATTTTTACAGTTAGAAGAGGTTAACAAATCACCAATCAGCTGGTAACATGCAGTACCAATTCTCTCCTGGCCAGCAGAAGGGATTCAGCAGCTGTTACCTTCACTTTTGCACTTAACATAACTTTTTGTTCACCTGCAGCTAAAAAAGATTTATGCAGCTCACACTGGGAGGTTGTTCAACTCCCTAAGGCAACTCCATTAGCTTTCCCAGGAGCTATATTAAATGCATATTAAACCACACACACACACACACACACAATCCGTTCCGCTAATGCATTGTTTCCAGCTTTAATCTGAGAAAAGTGAGGACGCTCACAGACAAGGCCCAAATATTACCCTCAGATCCCTGCTCTGCATCCCAAAATTGCAGCATCTATGATAAGTGGGACTGCTTGCTGCTCTGAGGTCCCTTTGGGCAAAACTAGATATTACGCATTTCATTTCATCCTTAGGTCTAAATATCTTTGCTTCTGTGAGTGTCACTCAAACTCTTCTTTGGTTCATCCAACCTAAATCACCAAGGACACTGCATTTCTAAGATCTGAATGCTGTGTGAGGAGTTTTAATAGGCAGACAAAAAAAAAAAAAAAAAAAAAAAAAAAAAAAAAAAAAAAAAAGAAAGAAAGAAAGAAAGAAAGAAAAGATAACATCTCTCACTTGAATATAAGCAGTCAGACAAACTATTAATTTGTCTGTGGTGTGCGGAATGAATGGAATTGTGGTGTACCTTGAGAACAACACACCTGGGTCTTGAAGGATATTTTATAGGTTCATTAGCAAGTGCTCTCAAAAAGAAGCTGTGAAAGTCAGTGCCCCAGTATCATTTTCCTGAAGCCTCCTCCTTGCACAGGATGAAGGCAGCACTGGGAGCCACTCACTGGGAGCAAAAATCGAGGAGGAGCAGCTGTAAGTAGAATTCATTGCTATGTACCAAGATGCAAGATTCACCAGAAAGCACATCCTACTGAGCTTGTTGCATTCTGCACAGCCTGGGAATAGTGCTGTGTGTTTCAGCTTCCAAAGGATCCTACTCTGCATAGACAACAAAAGCTGTTCTCAATGGAAGCTGTCGCTGAGTTTGCTGGCTGATATCACGGTCATGACATCACATTACCTCATGCTTTCAGTATATGAAGATCCACAAAATGGGCTTTGCTGTCCAACAAGGTAAACTCACACAAGGGGAATTTGGTAAAGGAATGGAAATGGGAAGTTCTGCATTTTCACTCCCTCTTTGAACCACCACCAAGACTGCTGAAAAGATATTTGTGCAAAAAATTAGACTTCAATTATGTTAATAAACTAGTAAAACTGCGCAGTAAAAAATTAGGATGTGGGAGTCTGTCCAACATTATTTCCGCTACCACAGGTGGGTGCTTGCACATGATGTAGTCTTCAATTACCAGGCAAAATTTTTTCCACTAGCTCTCTCCTTTCCTTAATGCCACTCTCCTGCCAATATTTTTATATTCTCCTCACAATATAGGGACACTATACTTAAAGAAAAAGAAACCCCTGTCAACTGACTTGTGTATTTTGCATAAACATATTTCAAAAAACAGCTAACTTCTTCCAGATTAAAGTGACCCCTAAGAGTTGATATGAAGCAGGCAGCTACCATGGAGAATTTTGGTCTACAGCATTAAAGCTTGACAGATTTACAAAGAGCTCAACATGGAATTTTATAAAGTGAAGCGTTGGCCATTTACCAGATTCATAATTTTAATAGTTCCTAACAGAAATTTGTTTCCTGCTGAGAAATTATTAGAACCACTGCAATATCTTCTAGCACTTCATACCAACCTTCTGACATGGAAGCCTTTTTCTATGACAGCAAGAGTCAGATCATACTGCAAGGCAGATTTTTATCTGAGCAATGTCACCTTGACAAGAGAATATAGCCACAGCCCTTGGGGATTTGCTCTAGGTCAGTAAAACCTTTTGCTTGGAATACTGCCTATCAGCTGGTGCACTGGGAGACAAGGGGAATGACAAATTTCTCCAGAGGCAGATGAAGTGGGCAGTTGGTGATATCTGTTTGACATAAGGTTCCTGGCAAATCTACCATGAGTTAAACCAGAGTGGATCAGAACCAAGAAGCCACAGCCAGCTTGCTGACAATGTGTCTCTTCGCTGTGGATAGCATGGATCTCAGAAGTGTGCTCACTTATTTGTTTGTCCAACAGGACTTCCTGGCTTAGGACAAATTTTCACCAGAGAGCAGGACACAGTAAGTTTCAAAGCTTTTGTAAGGGAAAATGCTCAAGCCTTTAGTTGCTAGTGTTTTTTTTCATTTGTTTGTCTGTTGTGGTTTTGTGTTGCGGTTGGTTTTTGTTTGTTTTTGCAAGTAGCTACATGTTAGTGCCTTGAATGGAAATCAAAGGCATTCTTGTAGTGAATCTTCTGATTAAGCACCGTCTCACTTTTAACTCACTTTTAAGCCACAGATAACTTAATGAAACTTTACATAAAGGCACATTTTTTGATTGTTCTGTTGGAGAATGGCTCTTACAAGCTTGCAAAATTTTCTGACCACATCGTCTGACTCGTTTTCCATTTGACATTTAGTGAAACGTATCCAGAATTACAAGATTTAAATAAATCTCTCTATTTTAGGTGCAAAAGAACAATAGAAAATGTGTGAAGTTCTATCAACAAAATCCTATTTCTGTTCAAATAGTCAAAGATTAGTCCTGAAGAGAAACATGCATATAAAAAATAATTTGAAATGGGCTTAGGAGGAAGGGAGGCTAAAGTAATGCTGTAGGGGAACCAGGTGCAGAAAAGTCAATTTGTTTTTCAAGATGTCCATTTTAAAACAAATATTTTATGTCTGTTATCACAAAGGAATAGATTTCTACACAAAGACCTCAATGATGTTTTGCAGAAGGTGCTTCAGCCTTTTGCTTGGAAGGGTTTAACATCTCAGCACTACTGGCCTGAGCTTGGTTTTGGAACAGCAGCCCTCAAGACCCTTAAATAGAACTAGGTTTATGGGTATGAATGTAATTCCTGCAGCTGTGCAAACAGTAAAACAAAGATAGCATCTCTTCTGTTGCAACCCTGCAGATCTCTGAATGATAACAAGGCTGAGAATTTACAGTGGATTCAAGGAGCTTCTCTGCTCTGGAATTTCTTTGGACTTGTCAAAGAGAAGACAAACAAGTCCCTCACTCCTGAGGTGTCACACGCATCTTCAAGGAGTGTAAATATCCAGTGTCATTCCCCCCTTTCAGCAATTTACAGTGTGGCATATTTCAGCCCACTTCAGCCAAGGCACATCAAACCTTGCACCTTTCTCAGAACTGTAGACAAAGTCCAGTTTTCTGGTAAGGAAAGTTCTGGGAAATTCTACCACATTCCAATGGACTTCAAGTAAAAAAAGAGCTCTTCTAATGAGCTAAATGAATGGAAAATAGTTCTGCAGTACATGCCATTAGCCTTCTGCTTTTTATTTCCATGTGGATTTCTGTAGGTCTGGCTCTTCTCTCTTTTTGACATTCATATTACTCTCTTGAGTAAATAGAGTTACTCCTCAATACTGTCTTGATATTTCCAGTTTTCTGTATGTTACCTCTTTTATACTGAAGGAACCTCAGGGCACTGTTGGTTTTGGCAAGGGAAAAACAAAGGTTTTGGCAGTTTTGTGAAGTAGTTCTTGGCCCACAGGAAAGCACAATTTAGGACTCTTGAATAGGGATGCTACAGAGACATTTCTATTGCAGTTATGAGGCAAGTAGCTAATAGTGTTGACATTTACAGAGTCTGTAATAACCAAAGTCTACTTATCAACAGCTACAAAGAGATACTGACTCAGAGGGAGTTATGAACTAACACCAGCCACCCTTCATGGCTGCTACTCCACATTTTGCCAGTCTGCCTCCCCAGATGACAGTGCATGAAGTCAGCAGAAGCCATCAGGGGAGAAGCCTGTTGTGTTAGCACTGTGTTGCAAAATGCTCCAGCTGTGGTGATGCAGAGCTTTTGCCTGCAGTTTTCATGTTTAGCAGAGGGGTGACAAGATACCGGGGTGATAAGGTGAAATGGGTGGGAATCAACCAGTCCTTAAAGCAGCAGTGAAAGCAATGGATGATTGTTGACTTGCCACTAACAGTACATAACCTCTGGTCTAAATAATAACCAAAGGGGTGTTTCGTATTGTGCTGTAGATTATCTTGCAATAAGCTATGCTATAGTTTCTGGTTAAGACTGAGCCACTAGCTTACAACCAGACAAATTCCAGTTTCTAACTACGTTTGATTTCTGTTTGTAGAACTGTATAAAAAAGAAAAAAAAAAAAAGGGGGGGGGGGAAAGACCACCCACTGCTATTACAATGCTTTGATTCCAAATCAGCATAAGGATTCTTTTAGTTCATAAATTAAGAATGGAATATTGCCTCTAAATGTTTCAAAATAAAGCCAACCTATTGAAAGCATTCATTTCTATTAATCATGTTATATAATGGGCTGAATTCAGATGCTATATTTATTTCACTCCAGAGGAAAGATCTCCATAACTCAACTGCATCTTCGCCACTCATGAATTATCAAGTCTTGCTTTGCTTGTGGGATAAATATATCTCAGTTATGTATGCTCTCTTTTCCTCTCTGTGTATCTATATATTTTTGGTGTCAATTTTTATTTATATGCACATACCTACTATGCTTGCAGTGGAGATTGTTACTTTGCAATAAGTCGAAGCAAATCAATTTGGCCTACAAACACAATTTATTTTCCTACTGCAGCATTCTACAGTATCATCACAGGAGATACCTCTGCAGCCTTCACGGTAACTGTTAAAGCGTGCCATGTGGCAAAGATGCAAGGGGGTCTCACATTTGATCAAGCTGACAAGGAGTGTCAGGTTCCTGCTTTAAGCTGAAACACCAGCACAATGACACATATTTGATGTCATTTCAATGTAGATTGTGACATAGGCCAATTTATGGTCCAATTTATGTCTTGACTTCCTTACCAAGGCCAAGCAAGCTATAAAACGTAATAAGAATTTCTTCAATCAATGTCCAGAGGAAAAACAAATCACTCAGTTACTGACACAATATTGCATCAACACCCTGTAAAGTTCTCACAAGTGTGTGACATGCCCCTAAGCTACAGCAAACATGTGTAGGAAAAGGCTGGGCATGACAGCATTGTGTCCCTGGAATGGAAGACCCTCAACTTTACAGCTCTTGCCAGGTCAGTCTTTCATCCTTACAGCTCTTCACTTTAAGAGAAAAAAAAAAAAAAAATCTTCCTCTTTTGCTTCCCCTTCTCCCAGTCTTAGCTTTTCCTCCCCAGCACTGATTTATTTCTTTCACTGTTCCTTATGCACTGTAGCTTGTTACCTAACAAATCTCTGCTGAAAATGCCCGTATAAGGTTATGGCGGTCAGACACTGATCATATCAGCAAGTCTTTTAAAGGCTTGCATTTTTTTTTGTTTTTGGATTCTCTCAAGTCAGAAACTCTTGCTCCTCAGCTCTTCTAAAGTAGAGGGTTAGCACATTAACTATACCTCAGGCAGCCATTAGAAGAAGTTACCAATAGCAAATAGACATGTACAGCACATATTTTTAATTGGATATGGGATGTGTTTTTTCCTTCCAGAAGTCCAGTTACTGCTGCTATAATATGAAACAAATAGTCTTGCCTTATGGACAACATAAAACATAAAACAGGTATGAGAAAATTCACACATGGTCTACAATCTACACCTTTATTCCAATATTCTTGTGATTTTGAACATTTAGGACCAAGTATGAGTATTTCTGGTTTTCTGTACTGAACAAGAACAGCTAACAAGAGACTTATTTGTGAAGGTCTTTGCCCTGGTAATTTCAGGAAAGCTGCTGTGCAGTTGGGACCAACTCTTTAGGTGGTTACAAAAATGAAAAAGCAAAGGGACAGTACTCTACCCCTGTACTTCTCTGCATACAACAAAAAACTGCCCTCTGAAGCTCATCCACATACACCACAGGTACACGTACACTGCAGTTATGCTGCTGGCAAAACATCAACATACTTGCTGTGCAACAAATGGTCTTTGACCTGATGAAGGGCAGGACACATGGCCTTGTGTAGGTGCTCCCAGCCCATCTCAAAACCACAGCAGGATAGTGGCCAAGGCCCATCCTTAGCAGGCAGAAGAAACGCAAGGACCCAGTCAACTGCTGCAGCCACTCTGTTTCCCCCAGCTGGTGAGCAAGGTGGATTGCAGAGCTCCTACACCTAGAGACACAGATTCTGGCAAACTATTCCCAGCATTACCTTTGGGAGACTATACTGTGTGCACATCTCATACTATGACTATTCACACCTCCTTACATTTGATCATCTGATTATCTGCGAAGGTTTTCTGTAATGGTTCCCTGGTACTACTAGTAAAATCCCTTTGGCGACAATTCAAGGTACATTATACTTCTATTAGCATCCCCTTGTGTTCAAAAGGTAGATTTTGCTGCTCATTTCTAATTTTTTCTCCTTTCTCTGCTACTTTCTTTACTAATTTTCTTGCTCTACCCTTATCAACTGAGCTACGTCAATATAGCACCTCCCACTAGGGCAGTGAACAATTTATGAATTATGTCAAACATAATCCAGCCTCTCTCAACTTCTCCCATGCAACAGAACTATAAATGACCTTTTGTTTTTTGTACAGAGGTTGTTGTTTTGTTTGCTCGATTCTTTTCCTTTTTAAAAAAATCAGTATTATTTAGTGTTTTACAATAGAAAGACCTTACTAAAAAAAAGATGGAACTGTGGAAAGAGTAAAAATTTTTCCTGAAGATTGTAAAATGTTGAAATTTAATTTTGTCACAATTTAGAACAGCTTTCCAGTTTCAAAGTTGGCTCCCAGTGAAGACCATTTGCTTTCAAAAAGGCAATTCAATAAAAGTTATTGTAATAATACTTGCTGATGGATACTGCAATATATATTTTCATGAGAAGTGTTTCATTGAAAAAGACTGAATCAAACATTCACATAGTTGCTAGATCTCTTTTCTCTCATCCCAAAAATACACACTGGTGTCATTGTGATAATTTCACATATGGTTTTGATTGAAGCAGGTTCCCCAGATGCATTGCTAGAGTAGCTTTTCTCTTCAACTCCAGGATCCTTATGAACTAAGATGGCTCCTGTCTCAACTCTATCTCCATGAATCCGGCACAAGCGAATTTCACCCTTTTGGAAAAAGCATAGCTGGATCTGAAGATAAAAGTTCCTCTTGCCTTATTTTGTCAGGCAGGAACTCCTTAGCACTCTGTGCAAGCTTATTACACATCAACTTAGCTCGCACATTTCTTGGAGAAGAGTTGCAGGGCCATGTTAGAGATCACATCAGAGAGCCTAAAATTTCAAAAAGCAACAAGTAACTGGGACCATCTATTAACTCTACCAATAGAAAGCCAAGTTCTATTGCAGTATATTTTGGCCACTGTACGAACAGTAAAGGACAAAAAATAAGCATTTTAACATAGTACCGTAAATCCTACTGGATTAAGTGATACACACACCAAATAGAATGATTTTCACAGAGGAGACATTTAACGCAACAGACACAATGAGTTCTTTAACCACAGCTTAACAAACATGACAGCATGTGCAGAGTTACAATGGAAGTCATGGCAAACACTTGTAAGGGGAAAGGTGCACAGGAATTTCTTGCTTCAAAAATCTCTTTTCTGTCATTATAGCAACTAACATTACACTGCACATGTATCTAAAATTTGTGCCATGTCTATAATTACAGTGCTTCATGTAAAAGTGATTACCTATCCATAGGGTATATCACTGTGTACCCTTGATACATGGGGAGATCGTGCAATTGGCCCATTTCTTTTCCCACCATACCATACCAATTCTGTATACCCTAAAAACTGGGATGTGGCATAGAGATACTAAGAGCTCTTTCCAATCCCAAGTGAACTCCAAGGAGGAATTTGCCCTGGAAATTAAGTTGTGCTGACAGTACTATCCACAGATCCCCAGTGAACGTGTGATTGCAGCCAGCCTCCTTTAAAAGCTGAGAGTAGTCCAGTGTGATTGAACATTCCCATTCTACCTAGGAAAATCTGACAAAACTAAATCTAAGAAGTTATTTCCCCTTTTTATAGTCTCTTTGTTTATGCAGGCATAGGTCAGCTGAATTTTCAACCTTTAAATGCCACATGTGATGCTAGCTTGCCAAAAAAAGTTGGAAAAAAAAATTATCAGGACTTGTTACATTTTCCCTTCCAAGCATGAGGTTCTAGCAATCTATTTAAAAACACATATAGCTGATATCTACTTCTATTCAAAATATGAGTTTCCTCTCTCTAGTGTTGTAGCACTCTGAATGCTTCCATCCAAAAGTGGTAAACCAGAAGCTTGCTGTGCTTGCATAAAATAACTGCTACACTGTGCTGAAAGACATCCAACCTGCATTTCTGCTCGAGAAGTACACTGTCCCATTCTGTATGGTAAATGTATGGATGATCAGGAAGAGTGGCCTGCCCGTTACCCAGAACTGTTTTTCCTGAACTCTGTATGAAAGCCTCCTTTTGCACTGATGAAGCAAACTGGCGTTATGGGAAGTTGCTTGCCTCTTGAGATCAGATAAGAACTTTTCATGGTACCAGGCATGACACTAGCAACCAAATTAAAATATAAGCATAAAACACACTGAGGATGTGCAATAATAATTATGCGACCTCTCTCTTGCTTCATCAAAAGAGAGCTGCAGATGACTTCAGAGAGATACAGCTCCCACATAAGTCAAGATGCAGATTATGTGAAGAACCCCTTCTCCAAATGAAAGAAAAAGGAAATAAATAGTGGCAAAGTGACTGCAAAAATACATTGTGCATTGTTAGATTCACTCTTTAAATGGTGATGTGATAAAGCCGAGGTTTGTTGACTCTTATGGCAGTATTGTAGTTCTCACCCCAAAAGAAGCAACCTATCACCTCAATGTTAATTTTTCAGAGCTGGCAGAAAAAGAACACTTGGGGACAGAAGTGTCTTAGTAGAACACTCACCATGAAGAAAGCTAGAATCATGCTTTTTGCAGCCACAAGGGTAACGTGTTGGAGAAGAACAAAGATATTATTGCTCTGGGAGCCTTGTCTTTTCATGGACAGCTTGGCTCAGCTTTGAATTGTTGTCCATACAGTGATGTTGGAAACTATCTAGTTGCATTCACCTTGAACAGTTCTTTCCTGGTAAAGAGCCTAAAGACCTTCCCTTGTGGAATAAAGGCTTCTGAAAGTTTGTCTTATGTGAAAGTGTCTCAGTCAGGTAAGGGATTAGGATGAAAGTCATCTTCTCCAATTTCCTTTTACTAATTGGGTGATCTTTGAACTCAGACTTGACTGGGGGAAAAACTTAAGTTGCAATGAGAAAAGTGAGGAAAAACTCTTCTATCAAGTCATTTCGAAACACAAAGCAATAATATCACAGTAATAACCTTCTTGTAACAAACATGCACATTTGCATACACATTTTGCACATACAATCTTTTTAAAATGTCCAAACCTGGTTTTCTTCCCTGCTTGAACACGCACATTGGAAATTTTCCCACACTGCTCAAAGTTGCTCCCCACAAGAATTAACTGGGAGTTTCTCTGAGAGAATGTGGAACAGTAACAGTCGTTTGCTCTGCTTACTGGACAACACATGGTTTTGCCAGAATATGCTTGCCAACTGGACATGATTTGTTGGAGTTACCTTGGCATATAACACTGAGATTTTGGCTTCTTTCAGTGTGTGCTCAAGCAACTCTGCCTTCTCTTTTCTCACTGGCTTCATAGGTTAAAGCACAGCAACAGCAAATCACAATATTCCCATCACATCAGCTGATAGGCTAAATATATCCACTTGTGAAAACAAATGGGGTCTCAGGTGTGACTGCATAATTCAGGCTTCCCTGACCACATTCATTTTCTCCCTTATCATGTGGCCACTAGTATACCAACAAGACTCCTGTCACAAAGTTTCTATGATAATCTCTGAAAATGAGTTGAGGGAGTCCACATCCTCCAGACCACTACATCAGAATCTGTGCCAGATCTACTTCAAAACATCAACTGTCTTCTATCTGGAATCCCCTTTCACCCAAGAAAGAGAGCTTGAAGTGAATGACTGCAACACATGAGGGAAGAAAGAGAGAAAGATGGGGAGCTTATTACACAGCTGAGCACATTACTCCAGAATGAGTGATCTAGTGACTCAGAGTGTTCAGGATCTGAGTCTTTCTTGACTTACACTCAAATTAATTGCACAAATGTTAATGGAATCATGCCAGTGTAAAATTAGCCTGAGATCACAATCAGACTGGGAGACTAATTAAGTTACAGTTCCAATCAGTACTGAAATCTCTGCAACAAGAACGTGGTTTACAAAGCTGTTTCTCTATGTTACCACACACCTCTCTTCTTATGAATTTCTATGAAAACTCAGTTTGATTTATAGCCTGTATGAATTTTTTGTTGTAAAGCTGTCCTACACAGTATATAGTCTCATCTTCTCATCCTAAGGAGATGGATTAGACCAGATATTCTGCCTCTATGCAGGTTGGGACTGAAAGCCTATTAGCACACAAATGGACATTTTCTTCAATTTTTGACAAACATCAATTTTCTTTAACCTTCGTGGAGAAGGTTCGTGGTTTCACTAGTAAATCTTAATGCAACAGCAACTAGTTATTAATACTTGATGTTAAAAGACATAGATCCAGAGGTTATGTTTCAGTACATTTGAACATACAGGACATCTGAAAAGCTGTATTAGGCAGTATGTAGGCAGCTAAGAATTGGCAGAAGGAGAAGTTGTGTGTTAAACTAACATCAATACCACACCACCAGCCTGAAAGACTGAGGAGGAGGTTGCAGAAACACAGAACACATAGGCAGAAGCACAAGAGTAATATTCTTTCAGAGGAGAAGGATTTTAACTACAAAACTGACTCAAGGAGAAATAAGCTACCTGTGTACTG
The DNA here is from genome assembly GCF_019238085.1 of Lagopus leucura. Lineage (NCBI taxonomy): Eukaryota > Metazoa > Chordata > Aves > Galliformes > Phasianidae > Lagopus > Lagopus leucura. The sequence continues at coordinate 46,706,552 of NW_024962263.1, forward strand.
AAGAAGGAAGTTCTCCATGATTTTGAAGGTATTCTGTTCACAGAGAAGCAACATTGCTTCTGATAGGTTCTTGGCAGTATCTGGTAAAGTAGTCACAGGTAAGCCTACAGACATATATAGAAAAAAAGCATCAAACTCACCCAACTGGTGAAGGGTCTCTACAGCACTGCAACATTCCTTCTCAAGAAGCAGCCTAGGTCCAAGAGATACCCTCCCCTCAGAGGCTGACCTTTATACAAGCCCAGTGTGACTTCACCCTGGGCCCACTGCTTGTGGGCACATGGGTAACACAGGTGCAAACAATCTGCCTGTGCTCCCTGGGCCAGGCACACCCCTTTACCAGGTGCTTAATCACCAGTTCAAGCCCTGACCTGACAGTTCTCCTACAGAAAGGTAACCACTCGAAAGAAAAGGGAAGAAATTAGTCTTAAATGACATCTAGCCTAAGCTGAAAAGGTAGCCAGGAGAGATCAGGAAACGTACAGTAGATGTTATTTGTTTCATTAGAGTTGAATGCTTCTTGTATTAGTCAGAATAAATAGTAATTGGTCTGTGAAACCTTTTGCAAAGTCTCTGTGTGATTCTACTATCAACTGAAGAGATTGATTTCAAATCCAGAGTGCTCACAAAATTGGCTTTCTGGAAAAGGATGTGTTCTGGGTCTGGGAAATTAGATATGACCCTTTTTCTCCTGGGACAGAGTTTGTGTGAACTGTGAAGTCCTGATTTTTGAGAGGATATGAAAAAGATTCTGGGCCCATGATATGCAACAGGGAAGCTAAAGAACGAGTCAGGGCTATCCGCACTCAAACCACAACCCACGTCTCTAACTAATCATTGTCAGGGAGATTAAGCAGGGAGAAAAATGACAGATTCCTTTAGGAATATTTTGGAAAGCTACAGGACAAAGCTTCATTAGTAACGGGAAAACTGACAGGTGGGTTATGAAGACCAGAATTATACACTAGTCCAATATGTTACCAGTAGCCCAGCTATCTGAGGTTATGTGAAGATTACTTCATTCAATTTTCTTTGTATTACACTCATTTCTTTACATAACCTCTTCAATCAATGGAAGAACTACTTTTCACAGAAGAGCTTGAGAGAAGCAACCATCAGTTGTGATCATTAATTTTATGAATGATTTGTTGGAAACGGCGTTAAATGGCAACATCAACCCACAAATGAGCTTTGAAATGTTCTTATTCCAAGTCTGTGCAGATGGGCAATTTGCTGTGTAATCAGTTTTCACATCCACCCTTTCAATCAGGGTCACTTGTATTATAACTGTGCTCTTATTTTGTAGGTTTATATTTCACAACATATCACAAATGCTGCATGTACAAGTCCAGTGACCAAAAAAGAGATAATTCAGAAAATATAGCAAGAGTATGTCCAAAGACACTTTGAACAGAGATTTCAACAAATATAACACTCTGGGATTGTCAATAAAAGAAAGAGATATAGCTAAAGAGGAGCTGCTTGGAAACCAGTGATTGATAGAGCTTAAGACTATTACTTTACCTACTCCATGAAACATATGTCTGTGCTGTAACGAAAGTAAATTACAGCAGCAGTATTCCTGTATGCAATTAAAAAGAAGTCTTATGTAAAAGAGTGATATGGCAACTCTAAATCTAGGACGATGCCACCCAAAACACTTTATGGTTCTCTTAGTGTGTAGATGTGACACTGGAGAAGACACAGAGATTAACCACCAAAGTGATACAGAGATCAGAGTATAAAACATACGGGAAAATATCAGAGGAACTGACTTTATACAGAGATCACTCACAGGGGACATTACCATTATGTAGAAGTGAGTTTAATGAAGTAAGGGAATTCTTCACATTAGTACAAGAAGGTAGAACAAGAAGCAGCAGCCTCAAACAAAGGCAGAAAAAGTTTAGGTTAGATACTGTGGTTTTTTTCCTTTCAACAGACAACTTGGGTATTAAAATAGGCTGTTGAGAGAGTATCTCATCTTTGAAGACACGAGTGAGAGCAAATAAAACTTCACTTCGTATGGAAGGGGATGGCACAGTCACTCACAGTGGAGGTGTCAGTTTGAGCCCTATCAGCTCTCCTAAATCAATAAGTCACCTTTGAAATTAGTGGTGGCAAATGTGCTGTGTTCCTCAGCTACCCACAGTTTGAGGAAACTGGTGTCTGCCTGTAGAAGAGGGGTGGCACTGGCTCACCAGCAAGTCCTACAGTCCCCACACATTTATGAGGATTTAAATAACTCAAGAGTTTTCTTGCAGTCCTTTGTCGTTGATTCCCAGTGGCCTATAAATTATATATCTTACTCTGCTACGTAAAGGCTAAGATTATGTTAGTATCAATTCAATCTGTGATGCAGCATAGCAACAAAAGTCCTGGAGGTATGGTCAAAACTGATCTACCTACCAAAAAAATAAAGCGTTACATGCAAACTCACATTGAAATTTCTCTTGCAGGGATTTCAAAATACTTTAAAATAGTGAAACATTCTTGGTTGGCAAGGTTTGTGGGCATCTTTGCTATGAGTTTAGGATGCTCAGATTAGTTATAAACAGCAAAAGAGCAAGCAAATAACCTCAAGAGGAACAGCGGATTTTTCCTGTGGCTGTGCACCATGCTTACTTCTAAACACAAATTATGAAGGGCATTTGTAGATTTTTTGTCGCTTCGTAACAATGTCCACTCCCTTAAAAAGAGAGTTTCCCTTTAGTTTTCACATCTCTAGATATACAGAACTCAGAAACATAACTTCTACTGTTGCAGAAACCTCTAGAAAGTACCAAACAGTATTGTATTAACGTGTGATACCTCTGAACTAAAAGCTAGACTATGCCCCATTAGAAATCTTCCATTTCCAGCACACTGCTCAGCAACCCTTTCTAGCCCAGCTGAGCTGTAAAATACTGGACCTTAAATGGGTCATTCTGAGCATGCAGTTTGTCCTGGGACTTGAGTTGGTTATATTTTTTTGAAGGTGGTGAGGAGGAACAAGGCAGTTTCCGCTTAGAAAGGAGGAAAAGAAATGTCACTCTGCTTGTTTATTTTTTGGTTGTTGTTTCAGTGGTAACCTTTTAGAAGCTACTCTCAGAGGTTCAGAGCATCGGAACAAATCCAGGCAGAGAAATGAACAGGCAGGATAGTGCAGGTGGGGCATTGAAAGACACACGGTAAATACAATTTATCACATGAATTTATCCGGAGCTACAGGGTACCTCTCTGCAGACTGTGATTTGATTCATGTGGACATATCTACATGTATGCGTGCACACACAGAAGAGAATGTGCATGTGTGTATGAAAGAAATTTCTTCTGTACTTTGTATTGAGGGTATTCACTGGAAATGATGTATGAAATGAAATCCCTATGCTCTCGGCACACAGGGAATATCAGACAGAGCTCTGCAATCACTGCAAAGATGGGCTTTGCTATTGGCAGATCAAATGCAGCCAGAAGAGCAAACCAACCTGAAAGACTCTGGGGAAAACAAATATATTTTTTTTAAGTTATAAAAGAACGTTCCCACCATTTTAATATCATTTCTCCCGTTTTCTGTCCCTCTGGCATTCCCCTGGGCAGTCAGTTACATTAGCTAGTGCCACAGAGAGATAAGAGCCCTCCCCACACAGATTTCCCCTTAAAAGCCCTTCACAATGTGTTAAAATTACATTCTGAATAACACTTTCTAGCTTTTTTTTATTAATTTTTTAACATGTTTTTACCAAATGAGAGTTTCTACATGGCAATAGTAGAGAGTGGTCACGGGAAAAGCAGAAGGGGTTGCACTCTTTTCTCCTCCACTCTCGCAAGTGCCATGCATTCAGTGCTGTGTCTGAGAACTCCCCAAAACTGAATTGTCTCCCAGCCATGCCATGAGTCGGAAGGGGAATCTATGACAAAAGGAGTGGCTTCCCCAGGCCTTCCTGTCAGCTGATCCCTGGGCAAGAGCAAGGTGGGAGGGATGTAAACATTCCCCAAGGGATTGAACAGGAATTGACATACCCTGGGGTGGTGGGTCTTCTCTCCACACAACACTGATGCTCCGATGCACCTTAGCACTTCTGGACCTCTCCGTTCGTCGTAAGATCATTGCAGTTTGGCTATAGATCGCTGAAGAAGGACATTTATTTATAATACGGAGAGTAGGAAATTAGGCCATTGTACTTCTGCACAGGGGAAAGATTCATAAAAAGTCACACAGAATTATTCTTATATAAGTGACAATGACATCGTTGTAAGGAGGAAGCAGAACTTTATTTGTCTTACTTAAAATGATATATAGAGCACTTGTCTGTTTATTCCACTGCAAACAGCTTCTGCAAAAACAGCAGTAATTCCCTAGGGGGTTCTGCTGATAGTTATAAGTTACTTGAGCAAAATCTCTCAAGTGAGCTACTGCCTTACAGGTAGCCATTATTCTAGATTCAAAGGGCTTTTTGTTGTTGCTTTTTTGTTTGTTTGTTTGTTTTAAATTATGTTCTGTGTAATATTGCTTTTTAAAATATAAATTGTGTCATAACATTGCTACTTTTCAAATAGGTAAGTATGTGTATCTAAATCAAAGGATGCATTGCCAAAGGGGGAACCAGTCAATAAATTGGCTTCCTAATCAAATCTGGCTCAGGTTAAAGCAAAGTTAGTTTGATGGATTCAGCTGAAACCTAGTAAATAGCAGCCTACATAATTAAGCTACTGTACCTTCGTGTAGTCTCCTTGGAAGCTTATGGGCATCTCAAAGGCACAAGAGTGACAATCAGTAGCTAAGCCGAGGAAATGAACAGGCAATATTGCCCACCCAGCCATCATTCCTTACCCCCTATTACCATTATCTTGCCTCTCAGAAGGATTAGCAGAATTTGTCTTCGATTCTTTGATGGGACCATAACATCTTCCTGTAATTTAAAGGTGGATTCTGGGCCTGAAAATCAAATAATTAATATTATTCTACGTCAGAAATCAACACTGAAACTTGGTCTTGATCTCTTTTTCTCATTTATACAAGCTTATGAACCTATTGTCAACAAAGTTGCAGTCTTCAGCCACAGATTTTGAGGGTATTTTGTAAACAGATGACAGGAAGGAATAAAAAGTAGGAAAGCAGAATACTTGCAGCTCTCACAAAGAGTTTACGTTTACTTGCAGGAGGCAGGAAATAGTGTAATGAATTATTTGATGAGGCTTAAAGGAATGGGAATTGGCACTGAAGCTGACACGGGTTTGCACCATATTCTTGGTATTAATCAAACATAATCATCAAGCTATTTCTTTCTGTAGACAATTTTCATTCATGATTGCTATTTTTGGTTGTTCAGCAAGCAAGTGAAAAGTGCAAGGTTTGTACATTCTTTTTAGTGTTTTAGTTCCAAAAAAGGAGGATTTCAAAAGTCTGAAATGTGTGAAGTTTGGCTTATTTTATACACTGGAAAGTAAAACAAAATCAAATTAATTTTCAGGAAATTGATGCAACGTTTGTAATTTGCCTGGAGAAATCATCATTTCTCAACTAGTTTTGGCTCTTTGGTAACTCAGAGAAACTCTCTTTGACTATGACAAGCTTCTTTTTCTGTAAAAAAAAAAAAATAATAATAATTACCTGCTTCACTGCTGTGTGTTAAGATGCTGTTAATTAGTGTTTTCAAAGTGCTTTGAGATCCTTGGATGGAAGATGCAATAGAAATGCAAAGTATTATTATTATTCAGAGTTAACAACCAAATTTCAACCATTTGCACTTATCCATCTTAACAGCATGTACTCAAGGGAAGAAAACACATAACTTGTCAGCAGACAGTCCTCTTAATGTGGGTTATAAAACCACCTTCTTGATTACCATCTGGAGTAACATTCACAAGTGAGGGATAGCAGATGTGTGCGCATGGAGAGATGCATCCCACTTTCTCAACCCATCGGACACATCGGCATTGCCATACTGTATTTATTCAGCCCAGTGCTATGCCTCTAATACCAGCCAGCACTTGGTACTTAAGGGCAAACAAGAGCAGCTTTCGCGTGTTCCTCCATCAATTCAGCAAAAAAAAAAAGAAAAAAAGAAAAAAAAGGAAGCCAAGCAAACTCCCCCTTCCTTCTACCTCCCTCTTTCATAATAACAACACAGCAGCCAACTGTGCAGTGCTCTACAGTGGATGAAAATGTCTTCCTGACCCCTGTGTGCAATTAGTTTCCTCCCAGGAGCATGAGATTTGATTATTTTTGTCGTTATCTTCGCTTGTACAGCCACAAGTGTTATTATCTCTTCCCCATTTTTCAGATAGGCTGTTTTTTTCCCTTGAAGATTAGCCTGAACCTTCCAGAGCCCTTGCACTTGGAAGGCAGAGCCTGAAAATGGAAATCCCCCCCTCCGTGTCACGGGGGTAGGCTGCCAGGACACGAGATAGCCTGGAGACCCTCAGTGGTCTGTGGCTGGGTCCCCCAGAGGCTACGTTTCTCCTTGCTACTTTACGTATTTTTTTTTGTGCATTTTATAGACAGATGGGGCCAATAAAACACCTCACAAATTCAATGGGAGCCGTTATGCTGGCACTGGGGGTCTTTGGATTCAGGCCTGCTGTGGTATACTGTAGTCCCAGCACAGGCACTTCCAGTCAGGTGCAGAAGGGCTGACAAACTTCACTGAGTGGCATGGACTGCTGTTAGAAGTACACTAGCAAGAATATTTCTAAAATGAGCTTCCTTTTCTTACTTTCTAGCTGCCATAAAGAGAAAAATACAAATTGGTGGCAGAAAACAACATCAAAGTCATAGAATCACAGAATCATTAAGATTAGAAAGATCAATAAGATCATCTAGTCCAAACATCAGCCCATGCCTGTGACTGCTCTAGACCACATCCCTCAGTGCCATACCCACACAGCTATTGAAAACCTCTGGGGACAGTGACCCCACCACCTTCCCAGGCAGCCTGTGCCACTGCCTCATCACTTCAAGTATAAATTGTTTCCAATATTCAACCTGAACCTCCCCCCTGGAACATCCTGAAGCCATTCTCTCTCCTCCTATTCCTGTTACCTGGGAGAAGAGAGTGACCCCCACCTTCTATAACCTCCTGTCAGGCAGTTGTAGAAAGTGATAAGGTCCCCCCTGAGGCTCCTCTTCTCCAGACTGAACAACCCCAGTTCCCTCAGCTGCTCCCCATAAGACTTGTGCTCCAGACCCCTCACAGCCTCATTGCCTTTCTTTGGACACACAAGTCAATCAAACGCACAGAGCCTTCAGGATCCTCAGGAGATGTTCAGAGAACTTCACTGCTTCACAGCAGAAGACAAGAGAAGAGCAGGTTTTAGCCTAGAAGGCCTCTTCGCATCGCCATTTGTTTTTTCCAATGGTGAGTCAGGATTCAAAGCTGCACAGTGAATCTATCACTACCATAGTAATCCTATCACTAGAAGATATAAACAACTTTCTTCCACATTAGCAATGTTTACCTCATATTGCTATAGCATTCATTTTCACTAATATGATACAAAAGTGTAATGATGTATAAGTGTTTTTTAATGTTAAGTAAGTGAAAACAGGTGGGTAATTTACCACTGGCTGTACAGATTGGAGTTGGCATTTCGTACAGGAGCCACTGGACTCTCTTTTTTTCTTTTTTTCATATATAATTCTTCTATTTTCCTTGTGTCTGCTGCTTCTGCTTACAGTTTATGCTACCAAGTCAAAGTGATGGTTGCTACCAACATTTTGGAGCCAGCAGAATGAAACATTTGTTTTGAAAGCTTTCTGCCAGCCATAAGAGAGGTGATGTTATGTGGATACAAGTGGTTTCTACTTGTACATTGCGGTCCAGCTCTTGACCTTGAATGTCTTCAGGAATGGGGCATCCACTGCCTCTCTGGGCAACCTGCTGCAGTGCCTTATCACTCTTATTGTAAAACACTTCTTCCTTAAATCCAATCTAAATCTCCACTCTTTCAGTTTGAAACCATTTCCCATTGTCTTACCACAACCGATCCTGCTATAGAGTCTGTCCCTCTCCTTCTTACAGCCTCCCTTTAGATACTGAAAGGCTGCTATGTGGTCTTCCCAGAGCCTTCTCCAGGCTGAAAAGCCCCAGCTCTCAGCCTGTCTTTGTAGGGGAGGTGTTCCATTCCTTGAATCATTTTTGTGGCCCTTCTCTGGACACACTCCAACAGGTCTATGTCTCTCCTGTACTGCGGACTACATCTGGACGCAGTACTCCAAATGATATCTCACAAGTGTAGAGTATATGGGCAGGACCACCTCCCTCACCCTGCTGACTATGGTTCTTTTGATGCAGCCCAGGATACGGTTGGTGTCAACGGTTTATGGGCTGGTCCGGCCCAGTTCCGTGACCAGCAGGGCGGAGGGATCTGCGGATCCGCGCCTCTGGGAAAGGGGAAGCAGGGGACCCCAAAATACTTGAAAACAACAGCACTGATCTGAGGTGGAACAAATGATTTTACTAAATATAGTATTAGTAAAATACAATGAGAGAGAGAGAGAGAGAGAGTCTGTTTGAATTGTATAGACCTCACCACAATGCTGGGGTGAGAAGTGCAGTCCAGTTGAGTGACTGAAGTACAGACGGCGAAGTGCAGATGGTGAAGCACAGACAGCGAAGAGCAGGCGAAGAAGAAGGATCAGGTGACCTTGCTTGGAGTTATATCCCCTTGCTGACCGCAAAGTCTCCTGGGGAAATGTAGTTCTTCTCCGACGGACGAACATTCGGCAGATATCAAACCCCACCCCCAGTGCATTACATGATGTTATGGTGTGGAATACTGATGACCAAAAATCATAAAACCATGACAGTTGGCTTCCTGGCATACAAGGGCACACAGCTGTCTCACGTCCAGTTTGCCATCTCTCAAGTCCTTTTCATCAGAGCTGTAATCCATCATTAGGTACCCCAGCTTGTACTGGCAGCAGGAATTGCTGTGATCCAAATACAAGACCTTGCACTTGGATTTGTTGAACCACATGAGGTTCTCCTGGACCCATTGCTCTTGCCTGTCTAGGCCTCTCTGAATGGTATCCCATCCCTTGGATGTGTTGACCACACCACACAGCTTGGTGTCATCCACAAAGGTGCTTTCAATCCCTCTGTCAATGTCACTGATGAAGATGTTAAAGAGCATGTTAATGACCCAGTTCTGACCTCTGAGGGACAGCACTTCAATCTCCATCCGGACATCAATTCATTGACCACTGTTTTCTGGATATGATCTCATAACCAGCTCCTTGCCCATCAAATAGTCCACCCATCAAATTCATATCTTTCCAATTTAGAGAAAAGGATGTTATGGAGGAATGTGTCAAAGGCCTTACTGAAGTCCAGATAGATGACATCAGTGGCTCTTCCCTTGTCTGCAGATGCCGTGATGCAATCAAAAGAAGTGACGAGGTTGGTCAGGAAGGACCTGCCCTTGATAAAGCCATGCTGGTTATCACATATCACCTCCCTCTCTCTCATATGCCATTTCTACTTTCATCATACAGTATGTACGTTATTATTCATTTATCCTTATGAGCACAGTAATACCAAGAGGGAGTTGTGGTCAGGAATCAGATCATGTCCATGTGGATGCTCCTTATGCCAGGGAAGTTGTGAAGTGCATGGTTATGGCAGGGTCACTGGTCAGACCCATAAGGAGACCCAGTGCTCCTGTGTCCACTCCCTTATATTACGTGGTTCCTCATACACAGCATTGAGCTTAATTTCCACTTCAAGAGAGTTTTGACTCCTAAGCTAGTATTGCAAGATGATTTCTTTTTATCTTTGTTCCTTTTTTAGAATTCCTTTCTTTGAAACGTTTTGCCTGGTAGTAATTGCTGCTAAAATTTCACAGAACATTTGCAAAACTGACAGTCTAATTCTAGAAAATTTGAAACATTTAAAAGGCATTTGTGCAGAATTTGCTGTTGAAAAGCTTTATTGGTGAAGTTTTGTTCACTGAAGTTAGCTGTGTAATTTCTGCAAAGCAGGGACCTTAAATGTGAGCGTGCTCTGCTTCCATGCATTTCCTTGCTATATTTGGCGTAACTGGAAGAAAAACTGTATATCAGAGAAACTGTTTTAAGGCACCAGACGGGGATTTCATAGATCTTAGAAATAGTGTGTAATTTGTCTGCTGAAAGTTTAGAAATTTCCCGTTAAAACCCTGAGAAAGAAAAAGAATGTATCAGAGAACTTAAAACAGTTATTAACATTTTCTTTTACACTAAATCAGGGCACTAATTAGCTCTCAGTGATCAAAAAAAGGTGGTGTTTTATGGAGTTTCCCTCATTCCTCCTCAAAATAGATCTCAAAGTTTGCACAGGGGCTGATCCTGCACAGGAGCCGATGAGAGCTGCAGGGACTGGAAGAGTTCACTCATGAGGGACTTTTGCAGCCTTCCACAGCAAAGCTGCTGTGAAATATGTCAGAAGTAGATTAAATACATGAGCGTCCACTCCTGAGAGAAAGAAAGGATGTTAAAAAGGCAAGAAAACCATCTGGGTGTGAGTTGGTGAACACTTGACTGTGGGTATTCCAAGCATCCCTTCTTTTTGGACAGTGGGGAAGGATGCACAGCTCCACATGGTAAGTGGGGGCTGCAGACCCCTTGCAGCCATCCAAGCCCCAAGCCCTGCCTCACAGCTCCGTTCCAGGCTCAGCCCTCTCCTTCCTTTCCTTCAGTCTGCAGTCTTTCTTCCTTATTTTCCTCTGGGGCTGCAATTTTTCCCGGTTAGCCACAGACAGTATATAAAACACATTTTACTAAAGTTCTTCCAACAAAAACTTCATTGAAACAACTTTTAAAGTTGTGAAAAAAATAACAGGAAATTCACACTTAGGCCCTTGAGGATGAAACATGACATATGTCTTCCAACACATAGGCACAATGGGGTGCACTATAAAAGTAAATAAGGATCACACCATGGTGCCTAGCTGTTGGAGGACATGCCTTTTGCCATTAAGTTATCATTTCCTTACTTTTTTGTCCAAGCTCCCATGTACTTTTAATTGTTTACTCCAGTGACTAAATTAATCTTCTTTGTTTCTTTTATTTTAATAAGGCAATGTGTGACCTGCCTTAAGGTTAGAGACTAAAAATTAGCACAAGCATTAACATTTAATATACCGACCAAAATGAAGATTTACATTGCAAACGGATAGGCAGCCTAAAATTAGGCTGCTCGCAAAATGAGGCTATACACAAATGTATTTCATTAATTATATATGTCTAGGAGAACTTAAATACAGCCAACATTTATGCATGCTGAGTACATGTGCCAAAAATGTTATAGTCTTATGTGGTGAATGCAGTTTTAATTTGCATGTGCCGTGTGTTTCTTCAATAAAAAGGGAAAAAAATCCCTAAAATCTGCACATGCTTTCATTCTCCATTTAAAATATTGGCAAAGCAGATCTTTGCAGTAATAATCATAGACTTCACTATTAATATCCAAGATGTATTTCATTCAGTTGAAAACTTCCCTTGTGAAATATTAGCACCCATTTGGACTCCTTTCAGTTTCCAAAATGATCAGCTCTTGGGATTTCCTCCCCTTTGGGGGCTCCAGTGTATTTTTAAGGTAAAGTCATTACTCGGAATATGATAGATAGAAACACCATTAACTATGGTGGTTCATTGGTTTGTTCTCCCACATGACAAAACAAGATGCAGCTCATCTATAAAGTTACATTAGTTATTACTGGAATGCATTTATGAATTTTGCTTTAAGAGATGCATTTACAGATGAAAGCGTGAACCCCAGGAACCTCAAGCTTCCGCAGAAAAGCCAGACTTGGTATAAGAAGAGACTCCCTTTAGGTTTGACAGGGATTCGTTGCACCTTGGGATTCCTTCGAACCCTCAGCCATTACAAGCTCCATTTTCCTGCCATATAGTGAACCAGCAAGTGTCACCCTTGGCTAAACTGAGGCACCAGAGGATGACCACAACTGTCAGATTAAAAGAGGAATCTCCAGATTCTTGCCTGACACTTTCCATATCAGAAGGGGTTAGCTGTTTTACCAAAGACCCCTTTCAGTTTTTACTTTTGGGGTATTTGTCTTTTTTTTTTTTTTTTTTTTTTTTTTTTTTTATTCCCAGCACCATTAGAGGTCAGCACTTGCTGGAATGGGAATAGGACTGCTGCATCTGTAGCTGCTCTGATTTCCATGCCTAGATCAGATCCACATATGGCTGCAATGTACCCTTCAATGCAGCAGAGGATTAGGGGGCTGGCAGAAAAGAAAACTGACAACCTCAACTAAAGGAGAATATAAACATACCTATGAATTGTGGAGTAAACAGCTGCTGAGTGATTAAAAGCTAAGTAAAGCTGAGCCACTTAATCAGTTTTTAAAGCTGTTTGTTGCGAGCATCCTGCAAAGTGACAGATTTTTTTCTGCTATATAACACAACATAAAATGAAAGGAAACTTTCTTCCCTCACGACAGTTTAAAAGTGCTGCGTTGTCTCTTTTTTTCTCTCAGACTCTGAAGTAGTATCACTTCAGAGGAATAGCTGTGCAAAAGAGGGACCACAGTATGAGAAGAACCCATCTTGTTCCTGCCCAGTGCCCTGTGTGACCGTGTCCCACACCAGCAGAGCTGACCCTATAGCAGAGGAAGCTTGAGTTTAAACCTGGGTGATAAAAAATCCTCAGTCAAGTCTTTGTTTTGGGAAAACATGTTTTTTAAGAGTAATATGTGCCCGAAAAGAGAAATACACCAACCAGCATGAGGAGACCTTGCTCTCATGCCCTCCTGAAAGCTACCCCTTGAGTGAATGCTGATCCCAGGTCGAATGTTCACTATAGCTTGCAGATTGAAGTCTAGCCCTGAATGGAAGTAGTGAATGTTTGCTGCACTGTCCTGAAAATTCCCAATACAATTTCCATTTTCTGTACAGTACACAGAAGAACTGGGACTCTCATAACTGAAGTAGTATGAAGTAGAAAAAAGTTGCTCATCAAAATAGAGAAATACTAGTCACATTATTTTCTGTAAACAAAAAGAGATTTATGTAGATAGAAACAAGGTTCCTTATCGATATCTAGCTTCCTTTGTATCATAAGCTCTTTTTATCCATTCCTCAGAAGTTGTTCAAGAGGGAAAAACTTAAGCCCTGGCCCTTTGACTTTCAGGTTAGCACAAACTCTCTCACCAAGAGAGTGAGACCTCTCTTCCGTCTTTGGTGGATGGGAGCACTTCCCCACAGTGATGCCACTGCTATATACTTATGCTGCCAGCAGAAAGCAGGAGTCATCAGATAAGGAAAGAATTCTCCTTCCTCTCCATGCCTGCAAGAGCAACGTGGAGCAACACACCATGACTGGGTTTGGCCAACTCTGTAGAAATGCTTATATGATATCTGAGGTGGAAATGAGTGAATCTAGGAAAATAGCTAGATCTCTAAAGAAAAAGAGTTTACTGTTGCCATGTGAAGCTGTTTCTGGGGAAAGAGATTAGCATGGCAGCAACAACTTCTGGAACAGCATGGTGGGACACGAAGCATCCTTTCTGAAACTACTTGAAAATCAAGGCATAGGGAGCCAACTGTTGACATTTCTATCTCATTGCTAGCAGATGCGTAGCAAGGCTAAGAGTGACAAAGGGATGAGCATGAGATAATGTAATTGGATGCTGTCCAATGGCATTTGAAGAGGCATTTGGAGTCGGAGAAACATGGCAGTTCCTATTTAAGAGGAGTTTGATCAGAATGATATCTGAAGCAGGTGGGATGTTAGAAAAGGTTTTCAATCTCTTTTTAAAGTTTTGATTCAAATCAGTTCCAGATCTGAATGAGCACACATCAAAAACTTTTACACAGACAAGTTCTCCTTAGTTTCATATTGAATCTGCCAGACTGCACAGTATCAGAATTTATTAGCCTCTCTTTCACATAATCTCTGAAATTTGTGACATCTTTCTAACTGGTTGACAAATCTCCTATCTTTTTCTCCAAGCTTCTCTTTAAGGTGAATCTATACTTTGTATTTCCAAAAGTTAGAAAACAGCAAATCAGAAAAATAGGTAAGAACAGAGGATATTAAGTACATCTGACTAGACCTACTACAAATCTCCTTGCATGTTTTCCTGAGAAATAAATATGTTGTATACTTGTCAAACAGATTTTTGTGTATTAGTCATCTTAAATTCTGTTATCTCTACATTTTAACATTTAGCTCAGTGACTAAGAGTTTTGTGCTGCTTTGTAATGGCTGGGTGTGAGATCAGAATTACTAGTACTTGCACAGCATAGGAGCCTTTCAGAGGGCGCTCAAGATAGGGCTGGGCTCTACAACTGCAGGGGTAGCATATCCTACTGCTTGTTCTCCTAATGGTGTGGCATGGAAATAGCTTTACCACCACTGCTGCCCACTCATTTCTTATAATCAGCTGTCTCTGCATGGCCCTATCTGCTCACTCAGCCTTTGTCCAGTATATGAGAAGGTGATGGGTTCCTCTATTTTTAGCTGCTTCTCTCTCTCCTATTTCATGGGAGTGACTTCTTCACAGCATTTCTGAAGCCATGGGACATTAGTGTCCAGCTCTCTGCTGGGTGCTGCCTCAGAGGCGATTGCTCACTCCACTGGCCACCCCATCCTTCCCATCTATCTGACATCATGGTCATCTCACACACAGCTCAGGTCCCCAAGCCTTGCTGCCTCTTGTTGCTTTTTCTTTTGCCAACTCTGTACTTTCTGTCTTTCCCTGGGTGGTGATTGGCATGGGCTGCAAAGGCCCATGCTGCTATTTTGTCTCATAAGATGGATTTTCTAGAGCACATCTTTGACCTCAAGTTGTTTGTGTGCATGAGAGTTGGTCTTGCTGCAAATGTGGCTTAGCTTCCAGGAAGACAGGCCTTCGTGGGACCTTTCTTTAAAGAGTTATCAGTTTCTATGCCAAACAACTGCTCTCGTATTCTGAATCACCAGTCTGCTCCCCTGAGGACATATGATTCTTCAGGTGAAGTGGGATGAGTATGTCAGTCTGACTCTGCATCCCAAGCATGGCAAGGTAGCATTATGACTGCTCTTTAAAACTGTAAAATAAATAAGATATAAGGAAATGATATTGACTTCACGTTCGATGTCCCTTTCATGAACTGGGTCTATTGTTTTATAACCAAGTACACAGCTCGTCCCTATAAATATCTCAGTGATCCAGTATGAAACAAGCATACATCAGAGACGTGAGGATTTTGTCTTCCTTGTAGCTCACCAAGAAAGTATGATTTATAACAAGAGCAGCATTGTTATACATTTAAAGCAGGCAGTCTTTGTAGTCAGCAACTTGTGCTGGTAAAATACGAGTACTGCATCCATATTCTCTGTGGTGCTAGCAGGCAGGCTGCAGTTCTAACCCATGCAGCAGGGATAGCAAGGAAACAGGAATGAAGAAGCATGGGATTGCATATCCTCAGCCCAGTCCAGCGTTCTCAAAGCCTTTCACTTTCCCTCCCCAGTTTCTGAGACTTACCTGAAGTTTTGGGAAGGCGATACTGGGACTGACAACAGCTGTACAGACAGCTGTGCTTGCTGGGTCTGAATGTGCTTGTTACCACAGATACCTCCAGTGCTGTTGCATCTTACTAATGTCTACATACACACCCCCTTATCTAAATAATTTCAAACCACTGGCAGTCTTCTACATTAGAAGACAGAAGGAATAACTTTGAGTAAGAACAAATTATAATACTTTCATTCCTCTTTCAGCTCAGTGCTAGATTGTAAACGATCAGATGAGAGTTGCTAATAACTGCCTTTCAACTGCTTAAAAATATTTGTTCTGCTTTTTGGAGAGTTGCTCATGGAATGTGTCTGTATTTATGGAGACCAATTAGGAAAAAACTTTCAACTTCACTGTCATTTCATACTTGGATGCCAAACTAGGAAGGTTAAACTATGCCTATGAAACTGCAATGATTTAAGGTGGAAAAACAATTACTGATTTATTAATAACCTTAATTCAACTGTATGAACAAGAGAACTGAGATACATCATTTCCTTCCAGAGCTCCTTTCTGAACTCTCATGCAGAAAAGGTGATTTGCTCTCATACTGAAAGTTTGTTCTTGCTTGCATCAGCTGGATGTGAGCTCTATATTAAAGGGGCTCCCACAGTACTTCTAGTCTTGGTGGGAGGTTTCAGAGAAGCCTGGGCAGGTAAAGTGCAGAAAAGTACTATAAAGAGTAGCTCACTTACCTAGAAATTTCAGTATAATTCCTTCAGAGTGCCACAAAGCTCAGTCTCTGAAGAAAGAACCTTTCATTTGAAAAAAGACCCAATCTCTCCATGCAAAGTCACTGAGCAACAATGCACCCAGAAAGATCTTGCAGGACAGCTGGCCAAGGCAAATCTGTCCCACACTAATGAGGATGCTGG
The DNA here is from genome assembly GCF_019238085.1 of Lagopus leucura. Taxonomy (NCBI): domain Eukaryota; kingdom Metazoa; phylum Chordata; class Aves; order Galliformes; family Phasianidae; genus Lagopus; species Lagopus leucura. The sequence goes on from NW_024962263.1 coordinate 46,722,913, forward strand.
TGCGCTGCACAGCTGAGTCACCCTTGCCTAGTGATGGTTCTGTGGGCTAATGCCAACAGTGGCATTTAAGCACTGTCTCTTCAAGAACTTCCATTTCTTAGCTTGTGCTCTGGGCCATTTTTACTTTGTGCTACTGAGAAGAAGGGAGGAAAGCGCTGGAAATACTTGAAACTTTTTCTTACTGAGATACGAAGGAAAATACCGCTACTAAGCAACGTTTCACTTTTGTACCCCACCTATGTTTGTCTTCTCTATTTTGACTGTAGGTATCTTTGGAATAAATCCCATCTGCTAATCTGTGTTGACATTTCCTTTTCAAAAAAAAAAAAAAAAAAAGCTTTTTTTTTTTTCCCCACCAGATCTTAAGCAGCATTTTCACTACACACAGCTAGGAATGAAAAAGGTAAAACCATGTTCACACAACATTTGGTCTAGTGGGCATCACACAGGAATTTCCGAGATCGAAGTAGATTCAATGTTTTTCAATATTGTAGTTTTGTTTCACTATAGATGCTGCAATACACACAGGTATCAGTGTGAAACTGGAAACTTAAGGATGGGAGGAAGTAAAGATGTCTTTGCAGAGAAGGCCTGAGGGAGTCTATACTCTCTCAGATGTTGCAGGACTGGAATTCATCCCACCTAACTTTCAGCACTTACACTGCATATGTACCTCTGGTTATTTCAGTATCCTTTATAGTCAAAGGGAGGAAACTGTCATTTCTGCAGTACAGTTCATTGCCCCTGTTTTATGCATCTTCCTCAGGAATTGGGGAAGTTTGTTTTGTTTTGTTTTTCTTCTTACAAAGTGGATCTCAACATGTATTTTACCTAAAAGTTGAGAAAGGGAACAACTAAAACTAAACAGAGAAATCTCATTTCAGTAAGGCATATATCAGCCTTCTTATAATTTGGAAAAATATGAACAGGATGAAGGAATGTAGGTTTTGGAAGAGAAACCATGATAACAACTTACATGTTCAATGCAAGGCTGTTATAGATATGGCTGTGCAGTGATAATGTTAATAAAGAGATAAATAAAGGTGAAAATAAAGATGATAATGGTAATTTCTTTGAGCCTGTTGTTCCCAGTTCCTGGAGGAGAGAGCAGACACCAACAAGGCTTTACCCTGTAATCCAGCATAAACATTGCATTAGGCAGTGCTAGCACCAGGAAATAAGATTTAAGTACTTGTGAGCAACAGAAAAACTAGGAATAGTTATGTAATGTCTGAATGTCACAACTCTCAAAAGTGGGGAAAAAAAAATACCTGCAGAAGCTCAAGGGCATAGAGCTGCCCAGAGGAAAGAAGCTTGTCTACCAACAAGGTATTAACAAATCCAGAGACTCAATTATCGTGCCTGGCAGAAGAAAGAATGTAGCCATTTGCAGCTACGCTATCAGACTGATGACCAATTAGATCCCAGCTGGATTTTGTAGCAGCTGCAAGATATTTCCATCGTCACTGATAAAGCACGTTACTAGTAGAAGTATGACCAAGTGTTGGCAACATACATTCTATATCTTTTGGACACCAAATTTCCATTCCAGCACACTGCTGATGATAAACCAACAAACATGAGTCAATAGCTTGACTTCCTTAGACAATATGCTGGGGGAGGGAGGATGTCAGTACTGCTAAGCAACTTGTAGAGCAATGCACAGGTTTAATCACTGCACAACACAAAAATACTTTTGTGAGAGAAGGCATGGCTCAAGCCAGCATTCAGACAGGGACATATTTCTCAGATATAAGCAGGTTTAGGGAGACATGAATTTAGATCAAAACGGGTAGCCTTTGGAAAATGTGAAAGTACAGGAATCCATTGGCTCCGATAAAACTTCTGCAGAAGGAAGTGGCAGCACCACAAAAATGCTTCAGTACAAACATTAAGATAACAGAGCATAGGTCAGCAGACCCAGGGTGATACAGACACTTAGAGGAAAAGTGAAAGAAATCGTTGGAAAGAAGTTCTTCTCCATTGCCAGAGAATAATAAATAATAAATTCTGAGTTATAAATGATACAGATGGTATCACTGGTGCAGTCAGAAGTCTGCTCTGACATACTCATGTGGGAAAGAGAGTGAGGTGAACTGTCCACCTACCTGACTATCTTTTGTTCACCTTTTGGCAGGATGTTATAAGGCGGGATCTCTGCAGGCAGATGCATGGACCTACAGCACTTCCAATGGGACCTGTACAGAAAAGAAGCTGCAAGAGGGAAGAGTTTGAAGGAGTCTCCAAGAAATCAATATAAGTTCACGTGGCTGTAATGTTAACAGAAATTTCTTCATTTCTCTTACTAAATCTTTAAATAAAGAACCAGTTTTATTTTGCAAGTGTGAACCCTTCAGATTGTATTATGTAGCTAACAATATGTGGGACAAGCTAACCTGTTAGTCTTAAATGGGTGCAGATTTTTTTCTCACTTCCAATATGCAGGTTTCCAAACTTTGGCAGGTGATAGAGATTACAGGTTACATTTTATTGGCTCTTCTCCTTGTTCACTATCTATTGAATTTCTTTAAAAGACAGCTAAAATGCATTAATTACTTCCCTAATATTCCTGTAATTGCTATTACTTTGCCAAAGGGAAGATATGTAATAGGAAGTGGAAGAGGAAGTGATTTTTTTGGACGGGAGAATGGGAAGGGAGGTGTTCATCAGTCACTTCTTCTATTAAGATTTGATCTCAGCTGATAAAGATGTTTAAGGCCCCCTGCTCCTTTAACACATCCCTGTGTTTTCAATATTGGAGCTAGAGAATGAACTGCTGAGCTCTTGGAGAGATTGCATTATCACTGAGCTGCTCTCCTACTTTGACCATCTTTATGTCTTCATAATACTACTGATTTGGGAAGAACTGTCCCTAACTGGCACCAGGAAAAGGGGAGAGGGAGTTTGTCGCACCACTTTTACAAAGATGGAAGTTGGCACTACCTTGCAATGCTGATTTCATTTTTTTCAAAAGGCGATGATGTAGAGCCATTATAGCCCAAGAGGTAACAACCTTCCACAAGAAGTGCTTCTGTCTGTTATGTGATACCTCTCCACTCTGCCCAGGAGGAGGTACCTGGCTCCTCACTAGGAGCATGGCAGCACAGAGGCAGCAGCTCTCACTGCTGCCCCTTGTTTTTTCTCAGCCCTGATGAATGGATGCAGTCTTCACGCTCCGTGTACATACTGCTGGAGGGCTGCTGAATCTCCAGCCCAGAGATGTGTCATTGCAGAACTTGGCACCAGCTCTCTATCTTGCAGTAGATGTCAGATGAAGAAGTGTAGAGTCTGAAGGCTCTGCCAACTGGCTCATAATTGGTCTTTATTACAATTAAAACATTAAACTGGAAAACATAAAATATAGGCTTATCTGGAAGGTTATACCAGTAAAACTCTATTAAACATTAAAAGGAGTCCATTTATTTCTGATAATGATGATTTCCACTGGTGGTGTAAATTCAGCTGATTATTGCTTTCTTGTATCTGTAAAAGCTTCAATACAGTTTTGTATGTGTGCTTCATCAGCTCTACTTGTTTGTTTCAGCAGGCTGCTACATCCTTGTGTTTGGTGAGCTCCTTGGAACAGGAATGGTCTGTATGTACAACTGTGTTTTGCTTACTTAAAAAGTAAATCGTTAAGTAGCACAGTTGTGAAATAATAACAAATAAAAAGGGCAAGCTTTGCAGGCCTTGATCCTCCAGGGCTTTCCTCTCAACCTATATTTGGCTCATGATGTTAGATTATTTGAGACCTCACCTGTGGCCATAAGGAAGCCTTATTAGCCATAAATGAATTTATAGATAACATCTATTTGAGTTGCAATATGAGACTATCAAAAATACTTTAGAAATGCAAGCATATCACAGGACCAGAGCAGTTTTGAAAATCTGACCATACTGGAGGCTTTTGTTTGCTTTATTGATTCATAGTTCTTTTAATATTAGTTTTTACAAATGTTGTAAACCATTCAGGCCCACTATTTTTACTGCACATGTGTACAGAATCCAATATAGCAGACCTTCTTATTGAGAAATATCGGGCACGAGTTAGCAAACAATAAAACCTAAGGGAAGTTGTAATGGCAGGAAGTGGCTGCCCAATATCAGCTAATTCCAAGCCCAATGAGTGACCCTCAGCTGCAGCCCAGATGCTGGTTTTTGAGCTGTGGCTTCAGAGAGGTCAAGAGAATGGTCTCGGGGCACTAAGCTGAGCCCAAAGGCTGCACAGCTCCTTCTGGTGGATTAGTGTGCAGGCTTGGAAAGCATAGTAGCAACCTTGAAAAGAATCCCGAATTGCTATCTGACTCTCACATCTGACAACAGGAGACCTTTTGAAGCTTTTCAGATTTATTTGTTTTAATATCTAGGTATTCATTCCCAAATCAAGCAGTGTGACAATATTCTAGAAATTAATAAACGTGAGAGTGAGGGAGGTTTCTTGGCAAAGTGCTGTGCATACCTATTGCATGGCATAAATAATACATTATGATAATTAATAATGATAAATAATAAATAATGCAGTCAGTTGCAGCACTGGGAACTGTAGATAGACCTACATTTATAAAAGTTGAAATCCTAAGGTGAAGAGATAATGTTTCAAACACTGAGCTGTGGCACACAATCAGTGCACAATTCAGACCTTTTTAGCATTTAGTGAATGGAATTGGTCACTGACCTCATTTTTAGTGCAGGTTTGTCACATCATTGATAGTAACACACCTGCATGCCTTCAAGAGTCACATTTACATGTGTGCAAATCAATTCCAGTGGTCTAAACAGCTCCCATGAAACAGGAGCAGGCATGCGGTGGCACCAACAGCCATATGCACCCTTAGAAGTAGGGGCACAGAAAGAGAGGGCTAATGTAGCTGAAAAGCAGCTGCAGAGCCTTTGCAAATTTTTGCTTATGTAAAATGCACTTAATATTTACCTTTGTTTACCATCCATAGCCCTTTATTGCCACCCCTCTTTCACTTGAACTAATCTATCAGTTCAGCTTATTCACACCCATTCTAATAGAGAGCGGGAGAGCTGATTGACAGTTCATTGAACCAGATACTTCTTAAGGGAAAAATTGAAGAGGTTAATTATAATATCTCTTACTGCTTTAGTATTTCGGAGTGCCACAGTGTAAATATAATGTGAGCCTAGAATGGGAACCAATATTTTCCTGACACCTCCCCAAGCAGGCACTCCAGATTTTATGATGCTGAAGAGTCAGAGAATTCAGATCCCATTCCCCTGTATAGCAAAACAGGGACTTTCAAACAGAAAAATAAATTCGTTGGCTTTAACAATATATATTTTTGGTTAACTTAGCAGTTTCAAAAGTCCCTGCTTTCCCATGAATTCAAATGGGAGCTGAATTCTGCTCTGCTGTAGCCTGTCACGTTGGCAATCTGTAAGTCATTTATTTATTATTTTTTACTGTAAGTGCAGCACCTTTTTCAGCTATTTGATATTTTGGTCAATTATATATAGTGGTTAGGATGGCTTTTGTATTCCAAGGCTATTTCATTTAAAGATACATTGCTTGGGTCTCCATTCAGCCAAGTACTTAGGCAGTTACCCAAAGTTCATCACCATCAACACTGAGTCATCTGTTTTAAATTAGGCACTCTAGCTGAACCAGGCCCTTAATTAGGCAAGTAGTTTTAAGGAGCCCTTTGCCTTTTGTCACGAAGCATAACCCGCCCTCATCAATGGAAAGTTTTTTGAGTGCAGACTTTGTCCCCAAGTATTTCCAAGGTACAGATCTCCCCAGTGATGCTGTTTTATGATGTGTTTTTATCACTCTGTCTCTAATGTCTTTCACCGTACAGGAAGAACAGAAATGAAAAGAAAAACACAGAGACAGGAAAGGTGGCAATTTAGGGACTGCACGTCTGTGCGACAGGCATCCTCAGGGATAAGAAAGAAAAACATTTAGAAAATTCTGTACAACCATTGCTCGACTACAAGACCACCCCACTGCAGATAAGAAATGAGAAATTTTGAGGGCTACTGAGCACTGACTCTTCACAGTGGATCAACACTCAGAGTTATTTAGCACAGGTGTTTCTGTAATTGTGACACATTGATACAATTCTCTGCTCACTGGCCCTCAAGCACCTCTTTCCCACCTGTGTGGTGGTCTGTTATTAGTATGCCGGGGGTGTAATAAAAAGTGTATTGTTAGCTGGGCTGTGTCAAACTCCGCATTTTCCTCATCTTCTGTATACTTTCTCTTTGTGTGGGTATTTCTTTGTGCATTTGTAGCATACACATGTGGAGAGGAGAGGAGAGGAGAGGAGAGGAGAGGAGAGGAGAGGAGAGGAGAAAATCAAAGATTTTAAATTTGTAGGAGAAACTCATAAATCTGTGCTGCCAATCCACACCTTTAAGAAAAGCCTACTTCATGAAGATTACTTCATATCCGACACAGAAGTAACAAACATCAAACTGAATGCATGTTGAGAACATTCGACTGATTCCGTTTGATTATGTTAATCAATTAGGTATGCCAGGAGAAAATGGAGGTTGGCACCAGTGTCACCAAGGGGACATTCCTAGGGATTAAGGTTTCCTGCTTCTGCTCCAGCCCTGAAGAGAGGTCAGTGCCCCCTCTGTAGGGGCAGCTGGTCGGATATTTTGTGCCCTCTGATGCAGGTCTGGTGGTCAAAACTTGAATGAAGCACTCGTACCCATCTCCCAGATGGGAGAAGGCAGAGCTACCAGAGCAAGCTCTGCAGGAGGTGGCTTGGCTTGGCCAGCAGCAGCCCTGCAAGCAGCCAGCTCTTGGCTTGGATAGCCCATACCCAGCCCTGCTGCCACATGCCACCCCCAGTGCTCCTGGGGCTGCTCTTGCTCCTCACAGCACCGCTGTGGGTGTCCCTACAATCCTGGCACAGTTAATCTACCACCTGATTCATTGCCTTGTGAATAAAGAGCTGGCTGAATTATAATGCCATCTTTATAAAGCAGGATTTTCTCTCTTTTTGCTCTTTTTATAGTATGGGAGTGACACATTTGTTTAATTTCTCTTACGCATAGGAGTCTTAGCCTACTGCACTCAAGTTTCTAATTCTTTCCCCATCCCTACCTATGAATCATAAGATTTTTCACCTCTTGTTCCACTTACGCATAACACACAGCTGGAATATTCCTTCATTTACACTGTTTGCACATCTTTAAGAAGTCCTGCCTATGCTAGCGAGCCAAGACACATGTCCCACACAGATGTTAGAGCTCTTAAGACCCGAAGAGAATGTGCCTGAGAAAATATAAGAGCAGGGCAAGGGAAGAGGCAATCTCTCTTCCCTTCACTCCTAAGGATAATAGCAGCAAGTATAGCAGCATAAAATTAAAACCAAAGCCAACATGCAGGAAAAATACAAAGCAGTTATCATTTGACAGATAGACAGGACTGACAAACAGACAGGACAGACATGGGTATGACACAGAAACCATTCTGATAGAGAATATTTATTCTAACATTTCATCATCACCATATCAGTCAGACACTTTGTTGGTGGGGAGAAGAGAAAAATAAAATTTATCTTGCCATTTTTGCTTTACTAGGGAATATGTAACAGTTGGCAGTGTAATACACTTTTTATTTTCATGAGTTATGGATGTGCATGGCCATCCCTAAAAAATTGAAATAAAAACTGTATTACACCACCAAGTCTCATATATTATATTTATACCATACCAGAGGAGGTGTCTGCAGAGCAACTATAGATATAAACTTTTATTATATCTATAGTTTCTCATGTTATTAGTATAGTTGTGAAAATAATAGGATTTACTGAAGGTTGTTATTCCCCCCAGCATCACTGATGTGGTATAAACAATATATTGACCTTTTGGATATAGTTGAACCATTGCAATGGATTTGAAAACATGGCCACCTGACATGAATAGCCTGAGCTCTTGTCCCCAGTTTAAGGTAATGGGCTGCTCATGCCTTTGCAATGCAATATTCGGGTTAGGCTCATAATATATATCCCAGTGCTACCAACAATGTTTCCCTTTTCTTCTGCTCTGTGTGTGGGGACCACTAACCAAACTCCAGCCCATTAAACAAATACAGAGAGGGCACGAACAATCTGCAACAGCCTGTAGTACGGTGTAGTGCTCCATCCCCATGCTTAGGGTCCTACAGAAGAGTGATTTGTTACTGATAAAGGTAGAGCCCAAGGACCTCGTTAAGCCCATTGGAAGTGCTTTCCAGGTTTTCCAGATGGTGTTCATGCTTCTTGACATATTTCTCAGCTTCTTCCCCGAGGCAAAACCTTTCCCCTGTGGGGTGTATTGGCTACTCCCTTTTTATTAGCCCTACAGAGAATAAATAACGGAACAGCAGGTAGGAACAAACACCTACTCAGCCCTGCCATGGGGATCCTAAGGCTCTCAGTGTGACAAGATCATGGAGAAGTCACACAGGAGGAGCCTTGGGGCACTGGGTCATCTTTGAGAATGGGCATGATGATAGAAGGCTGTGAGGAACGAAGCTGCCACAGCTGGTCACTGTAATATAGGTGTCTGCTGCCTTGCACGTATCACAAAAAACCTGTCTCTGACAAGTGAAATTTGTTTCCCATAGATGCACAGAGGTACCTGCTCAGGTTTTCTGAGATCTGAGGCACATGAAAAGCCAGAAGCACCTGTTTACTGATGGGAAATGCCATTAGAAATGGGTCTGGGAGAGTAGCATATTTATAGCCTTACATGGCACCATATGGTGCGTGGTAGCAGAAATCTTCAATTGAGATAGATGAACTAATGCAAATTTCAGCTTAGCATCAATTTATTACTATTATTATTTAGCAATCATTTTGTTTGGTTTGCTCTCCTTGTCTCTGAGAGCTCAGGCTGACTTGGATGTATCCTGCTCCTCATTTTCTGCAGAAGGCAGCAGGGGCACATAGCTTTAATTGTTTAAATAAGCCTATCTCTGTTGGAAGAAGGGGAGGGGAGACTGGGGAAGAAAGGATATGCCTGGGGATGGACAGGTTGAGAAACTGAAGTCAAAAGGACACAGAGCTCTGGCTCTTAGGATGGGAAAAGCAGCCCTCAGAAATTTGAGGTCAGCAAGTCCAAAGGCAAAACTGTTTTCTTTTCAATCAAGCTTAATTGTTTACATTAATACATGAACTTCTGCACAGTGGTTTAACCCACCATTTTAACAGATCTCTAAAGGAAATTTTTCTAAAACCTTTTCTTTTTGGCAAGGGTTCTTCTGTGCCTGTGTCTGTAAATTACATTTGGGTTTATAAAAGGCTGATGTAGTGCTTTGAAAATGCAGCAGTTCCTATGCTATTAATTCACATACAACCCAATGCGGAAGATTCTTAATTTCCTACTCTATTGCCATTTCCCTCTCCCTTGATTTAAAACCAGTGCAGCTCACCTCCAGTTCTTTTCTACATCTGCTACAAGTTCAGTCCTCACCAAAGTGACCATAGGTCCCAGCCTCTTAGATTGTACCAGGTCTGGCTGGTATGCCTCTATGCTGTCACAGTTTAAAGATTTGATAATTCCTAATAACACGAGATCTTCTAAACTAGCCATTCTACATTCACCTTTCCACCTTTCTTTGTACTCTAGATCAAGAGGCACCAGCTGATTAGGATGGAGAATGACCTTGTATATCCTGGTGGGACCATATTTGTTGGTCGGAAAGAAGAGCATGAGGAAGACTCATAGTAGAGAAGTAATGGCCTTAAGTTGCATCAGGGGAGGTTCAGGTTGAATATTTGAAAAAAATTTCTTCTCAGAAAGAGCAGTGATGCAGTGGCACAGGCTGCCAAGGGAGGCGGTGCAGCCGCTGTCCCTGAAAGGTGTTCAAGAACTGTGTAGATGTGGCACTGAGGGATGTGGTCAGTGGGCACAGTGGGATGGGTCAAAGGTTCGATTAGATGGACTTTTTAGTCTTTTCCAAACAATGACTCTATGACTCTATATCTCTGCAGCAGTACCTGCAATGGCCCCAGGCTTCTTTGGTGAGCATCCTTCAAAATACTCCAAAATCTTCCAAAATCTGAAGCTACCAGTCTGTTCTTACACTGCATGCCCATTGCAAGCCACATGCCAAAATGCAAAGGTTGTTCTTTCATTAATCTGCTAAGGCAACTAGTGGCTCACTGAGAGGCCTATGTAGTGATTGTAGTTTTGCTGATTTATTAAGTGCCAATGGTGTTTTAATACTGTGTGTGTTTCAGAAATAAAGACAGTCACTGCCCTGAAGGCTTACAGTCTGAAAGACAGATACATACAATACACAACTCCCTATGGATACTCTGAAGAATGATTTTTTTTTTTATTAAAGAGCTATTCAGATTTAATTTGCTTCCTTAATGTGATATTGGAACAGTGAAGGGTTCAGTGTCAGCCAGCTGATACTACTCCTGCGCTGGGCTGCAGAGACTGCAAGAGGAGGATCAGTGCATTGAGAGTGAGAAGACTCAGCAAGAGCTTTTGGACTGTGGGCAGATGGAATCCTTGGGACAGATTAAGTTGGTAAAAGGGAGCAAAACTCACCCAGCCCCTGCAATCCAGAGAATGCCTGCGCTGCCAAAGAGCAGTAATCTGGGGGTGATAGCTTCAAGAAGTCTCCAATCCAGACAGCTATGCCTGCACATGCAGACGGGTATCTGCACAGACGTGAGCTTTTGCCACCCTCTGTAGAAAATAAACCAACCTGGAGAGCCAGGATTTCAAGGGGCTGGCAATATCTTCTGCAGAGTATGCATGGGCTCCTCCACCACGGTGGGCATGGAGGAGCGCGCCACTCATTTTCCTTGATTACGCCCAGGGACTCAAACTCTCAAAGTGGGAGAGCTATGGGGGTGAGGCGTTAGTCCTCATTCCTTCACTTAAACTGGTGCCAAAATCAATTCTGAAGAATTATCTCAAAGTTGCTTTCAACTCGATCCGGGTGTTTCTTTACTGCTAGAATATCACCTCGTACACTGGAATCGTTATTACATCACACTAATCTAATTTAAATGCATTTTTACTGTACTTGGTTTAATGAATGTGGAATGTGTCACTATGAAATTGCACCATTAATTTGATAAATAGGACTTGAAGGTATAATTTTTTCCAGCATTGCAGACTAATGAAGCTAAAATACATATATAATAAGAAGTGTAAATAATAAATTATTCTTAGGAGCAAAAAAATTAATTAGATCTTACCACAAATTGCATCTCAATGTCAAAGTTTTTATACACTACTGACTTTCAAACTAGTTGGAACATGACTGTGATCCTTGGAAAGTTTCTCAAGTAATTACTGTATGTACACATATTTAGGAATATACCTTAAGAAACAACTTCAGTTCACTGCGATCTTCCAAATGCATCTTTCTCATATTCCCTGCTGTTACCTCTGAATTTTAATAGCATTTAGAGGAATTCCTGTTATTATTTGTTCTAAATTTCAGTATTTTATTTATTCTTTAAGACTCAGGGAAACTTTTCTTAAAATTTATGGCACTGATGAGAGAGCAAAATTAGGACATACTGCATGCAAATTCTCTGCAGAAGCAACCGTCCCCCTGCAGCTAGCTAGCTGCTTCTGCTGCTGAAATCAATGGGAGTTTTCACCACCAACTTCAAGAGGAGAAGAGACTACTGCACAAAGCACACTACTTTTCACCGGTAATGGAAATGTCACAGCAGTGCCATTCAGGAAGGAAACCAAGTGGAGGAAAATTAAAGAGGAAACTCCAGTCTTGTGCAGTTTAGTTGCTGATAGCTCATCTCGCTCAGCCTGCTGCACCCTCAGCTGGTTACACAGTGCTGCCTGGTTTAGCATTCTCTGCTTCTTTGTCATTTCTTATTGAGCCCACAAAGAAAGGTTTTATCTCACTCCTTTGGAAAAGAAAGCACCTAGAGATTGAAGAGATCAGGTGGCATTTCACCTCTAGTTTTCTTCATTCCCAGCAGGAGAGCTTTGAAGGCTTGGCAGAGCCAACTATTCTCTGACTATTCTATAGCTAGTCAAAGGACCATTGGCCAAAATATCATCTTTAAGCTAATTTTCTCTTCCTGGTCTGTAGTTTAACAACCAACATTTTTACTTTCTGTTGCTTGATTTGCAGCCAAAATTCTGACGTGTTATCAGTTTTGTTGCCAGAAAATGCATTAAGCCTTTCTAAGGGGTAAACATAATGATCTTCATTAGACCTTCCAAATGAACCCACCTCCCACTTCTTCAGGTGGAGAAAGGCATTGACAAGGAACAAGCTGAAGTGTCTTACAGCTACTTACTCCTTGCAAGCAGCAGGGAGAGGTGAGTGGCAGCTCTTAAAGAAGGAAAAAAGTTAGATAAACATGAAAGGTTTGTAAGATTTCCTTTCTTAATGGCAAAGTTTTCCAGCAATAAATCACAATTCAGTCAATGCCATTAGTTTTGGGGGCATTATATCTCCTCATTAAAGTGCATAAACAATTATATTTATTGAAGGTAATGTACTGTGTAGTGCATTATAACGATACTCATTAACATATGTAATCATCATTTGAATGGGCTTTACTACAATGTAAACTGATAATGGCATGATTACCCACTGGGTTATTAACTTTTCAGTCTTAAGATAATAAAAGGTGATACAAGAAACAGAAAGTACACGTGTCTTGCCCTTCACGTATGATTTATGTGTTTCACTGTGGAGCTATGAACACAGGTACCCATCATAGGGGAGACTGGCTCTTTATTGCACATTGTATTTGACAGAATAATAAATGTAGCTGAATGGTGCTTGGGTGGGCGTCTGGGGAAAAAAAGTCCTGCGAATAAGGCAGCCGCTGCTCCAGACTGCAAGATCCAGCAATGGAAATAATTTTGTCTGTCTCTCTGTCTCACTGGCACTCTGTGGCTTACAGATCTTCATATGCTCTGCCAGACTCAAGCAGATTAAGGGAAAAAAAATCCATCTTCTTTATATGGTTTTTCTCTTCCCCCCTTCTCAGCCCACTGCACGCTTCTCTGTGCCTAGGTTATAATCACTGGTTATAAGAAAATGAAGGGACGTGCTATGCTAAGGTACCTATGTGCTAGGTATTCATAATATGCTAAGCGTATGCCTGTATCAAACAGATGGTTTCAAGTATTGAAATGCAGCTTAGCTGCAGTATCAGAGAATAGATTTATCAGTTTGCTGGAGCTTCTCTTCTATAAAATGCCTATTTGGAGGCATCAGAGGTATTATAAATACAGCTTATTTGTGTAATTTATCAGCCCTCTCCGGGGTTTGTCTCTATGGAATCTTAGTGCCTTAATTTTAATGAATGAATCTGAGTTTGTTTTAGGAGGGGATGAGTTAAGAAATATTAAAATAAAAAAGGCTTACAAGCAGCCTCTCAAAAAAGCAACAGTCATCAGCAGACAGGGCTTCTCCAACGTTAGGCGGCATATATATGCTACAGTGAAAAATGATGCACAGGTCTGCCATGCCTACGGTAAATTGAAATGCATGGTATAAGCCTGATGAGATGTTGTAGTGGTACCAGGACTCATTTCTCTGCTCTACTCTGACTTGTGGACAGGGTACAAATATGTAAACAGATGATAGGAGCCTGCCATCATGGCATGCCAATGCAGAATTGTGTGGAGCCAGTGACTGGAGAGTTCCCAAGTGGCAGAGGAGCAGTATGATAGGTCTGAGCCAAAGTTTTGACTGTTTGTGTTGTAAAAGGTGAAACAAGGACAAGAACGGGGGTGGCCAGAGCACCATCTGGGTCCAGCTGCTTTGCCCACTGTTGGACCACATGCAACCAGGTGTACAGCTCTGCAACTGCTACCAGCCAAGTTAGCAGCCAAACTGACCTGGCTATGAAGACACAGACGTGACATAAAAATCCATGCCCAGCAAAAAAAACCCTGAGTTTGGTGGCAGATATGACCAAGCAAAGTGAAAGAGGGGAACACCACTGAAGAAGAGTTAATTCTGCCATTAAATCACACTTGTATTAATACAGTCATATCTTCCTTTGGAAATGGTTTGAAACTTCTATTAGCTTGGCATTCCTTTAAGGAGTCCTCCGTCGGTTCCTGGCCCTTGAAGAGGCTAAATATCTGCACTATCATCTCTCCATGGACTTCTAGAAAGCTCTGGGATGGTTTATGGTTTTCCATTAGCCAAGGGTCTAATAGAGTCCTGAGATCCGTTAAGTGGGAAATTCTTCTCATGGAAAGCAATATACTGTAATTCTTTGCTAAAATCAGAGCCTGAACAAGAAATCTGAGCTTGTTGTAAAGACCAAGGTGCGGTAAGTTTGTGCAGGAAATCTAAATCTCATTCTGATACTGCAAAAGACAATGCTAGTGGTCTGTAAACTGCTCAGGGGCTAAGTAGGATGAGTACAGCCTTCTCTGCTCTGGTAACTGCACTTTTCCAGATCACCTGTACTCATTTAGGGAATCAGTGAGGGCTGTGAACCTTGCACTGCTCTGACCTCCCTATGGCTTGGGCAGATTTCTGCTGCAGCAGTGCTACAAAGGGCAGACGTGAATCAAACCTACTGTTCTTTCCTGGCCATGCTAACTTGACTTACTCTTATGGCTGAACTGTTCCTACAGCCTATGAAAATCCACAATGAAAAATACAAAATAGGAGATATACAGAACATGATGCTAAAATGGCTGCTTTGTCAGTTCCAGATGATAACAACATTTATTCCCACAGTCTTTCTTTTCTTATTTCTTCTGTTCAGGTAAAGACAAAATTAGAGATGAAAATCATTGTACTTGGCAGCATTTACAACAGCTTGGAATTTTAAAGGTCTCAGCAAGGCATCAGCCACTATTGTGGGTTTTCAAATGCTTCACCGTTCAGGCACTACTACATGAAAACTACGTATGGTTTAAAAGGATAACTCTTAAAGAAGGGAAACTGGGAAGATTTATTACATACCATGCAGAAGTTTGACAGACTTTCAGTGCTACCATCTCTCTGCTGGTACAGGAATGTTAACAGATTTTGAAGGTCTCATCCTCCCCAAGGAGGTTTGCTCAGCCCACTGGAGAGGAGGAAACACCCGGCATTGCTCTGGAGGGATTTCTGCTGCTTAACTTTCACAGCAGGCCAATGGCTCTGGGGACAGAAGGAGCAAAACTCCCTGCAGCTAGTGCAGCAGTTGTGCTGATAGAGTCACTTGGAATGGGTGTGGGAATCCAAACTGAGGAAGGGACTGACTCTTGGGAGAGCTTTGTGGCACTGAGGGAAGTGCAAATACTGAATTTACTCGGCTCACCAAAGCACAACATGGGCAACCATTTACTGATGAGGAATATCTGCATCAGACTGGCATCTGGTCATGCCCTCAGATAGGTGTGTAGCCCTTTGTTGCAGGGAATTACTTACTGTCAAGCAACTTGAGGATTGTAGTTAATCCAGGGAAAAGTTGCAAATGAAGGAAGGGAAGATCTCATGACAGTTTCCACTAAGGAGATATTTTCTTTCCCTTTGTGCCGTTGTTCCTCTTGTTTTCAAAGTCTCAACACAAATCTAAGAGCTCTGCATGAAAGGTACAGTAGTGTGGGTATAATTACCACAGCTGCCACAGATGGCTCATTTTAACAAGAGACCCTAGGTAAACCTAGTTGTTTAGCCTGCAGCATAAACAAAAAAATATTCTACTTAAACAAGTGGATCTGGGTCTGCAGAGGTGAATCTCACATCTGCCTTGCTAAGTTTGTCATTAAGGAAGTGCAAAAGACGTGGATGGGACATGGGTCAGCTCAGAGTTCAGTTCTAATGTGTGCCTCTGTAGTCTCTGAGGAGGAGGTTGGGGTGTTGAGATGCACCTTGGCCTTGAGATGTTGTCCCCTAAGAACTGCCTGCAAAATACAAAGCACCATCCAAGCCCATGGGGAAGAAGGGAAGGGAAGGGAAGGGAAGGGAAGGGAAGGGAAGGGAAGGGA
>NW_024962263.1:46738837-46996122 GCF_019238085.1 Lagopus leucura
GGAAGGGAAGGGAAGGGAAGGGAAGGGAAGGGAAGGGAAGGGAAGGGGAATTTAAAACTTGTGAAAATTCCTGATGGCATCTACTCAGTCTTTCCAAAACCCTCTGGAGTAATACTATATAATCACATTCTGTTGTACACCATTATTGCACCCTGTCAGAGTGTCCTGTGGATGAACAACAGGAAAGCCCCTTCTTCCCTGGATAACCAGCAGTGCTTCAAATTGGGTCAGAGAAGATGGAGTGCAGGAGACTTGCCAGAGAAGACATTAACACCTAAAACTGCTTTTCTTGTTGGAGAAAATAACAGAGAAAAAATGATTTTTAGCTTTCTGTATCTGTTCACATTTGTGAACTGGAGCCCCAGATCAATACAGATATTCTTTCTGAACACTCACAAATTGTTATCTGCAGGATACCTCTGCTCCTTCCAGTCCCATATTTCACCAGTATCAGCAAAGTCTCCTTATGGAAGTGCTGCTGGTACTGGTTCATTAGCACAGAGCTACTAATTTTCTCCTCCCAGACCTGCCTGTTTTTTCACATACCTTTTTATAATGTCATTAACCTTTTAGTCATTTGGAGCCCTTCTCCAGAGTACCTCCAGTAACTGTTGCTTATGCCTGCATGGTATTTCCTAGGTAATTTCAGCTAAGCCTCTGCTTATTCTGACAACTGGGACCCTTCCCTCTGTCTCCCATACTGTGGCTACTGCCTTCCTACCCATGTGATGTGTCCTCTTTGGGATCCTGTCTCACCACATGCATCCATTGTAATGCTGATGTTAAGAAAGCCCCACCACAAGTCCTCCATCTGAAATCTACCAACCAACTCCTCCTATCAAAAAGAAATGACAGCCTGCACAGATTTTGCTGTGCATAGGACAAACAAAAAGAGGTTTGTGTTATAGTGAGGAACATTTGGGTGCGTATTAATGCAAAGTGAAGACTTCAGGGTAAGAAGCTGCCTGGGAGGGCTGTAAAAACTCAACCAGCGATCATTAGGAACAAGTTACAGAAATGTCTATGAGTGATTAAGTAGCTAGAAATGAACCCGCCTTAGGACAGAAGAGTGTATTGGAAAACACTGTAGGTCCCTTATCTTTTAAATATATGCCATTGTGTGTGCATTTATCTATTCTCTCTTTTATCCTATGCTTTCTCTAGTGTGCTTTTTGCCATTTACTGCTCCTTGGTTCTCTATTCAATAAACATTTGACTTATTTCCACCCAGGACAGGAGGGACCTTAGTCCCTTTTGGGACTTTCAGACATTTCTGTAGCAGAAACACAAAGATATATAAACATATAAACTTTTTTTTTTTTTTTTTTTTTCCCCTTTTTTTTTATTCCAGTCTTAAGCTGTTTTGCTAATGTTGCTGTGTGCCACTAAAGCAGCTACATTTTTTCCTTGGTGAGGGGATTCCTGAACATACAAATTTTGGAAAGTGTTTGGGCAGTCCTTTGGGAAGAACAGCACTTAATAAATGTAAATTATTACTATTATTTCACCAACAGGAGTTGCAGAATCTTCCCCTGGTCTCTATGTTTTAAGAATATATCCAAGTGGGAAATTATTGGGATGTGGTCACACTGGGCCATGTGAAAATTAAATTCTAGCAAAATGAACTGAAATGAGATTGATCATTATATGCTCAGGCACCACAGCCCTGCCATACTGTAGTTGTCAGCACTAAGACAGGAGAACTTTCTCTGACTTCAGCTACTCCTGTAAACAGCAAAGGCAACAAAAAGCTCATTCACTGTGATTCACTGGAGACCTCTTGAGAAATCAGAAAGGCAGTTGGCTACAATCTGAGTCATTTCTTTGTGTCTTTCTTTATACAACTCTTTTCTGAACTCTGCATAGCTGACCCTACCTTGACATCCAAGGCAAGAGTCTGGTCTTCTTCTTTTGCAGAATCTGAAGTGCAAAGGAGATTTTATCTTTAGGAGACTGTCCATCCCTGGCAGTTTCAGATGTTCTGTGGAGAGCTTCAGATACCTGGGCTCCCTGTGTGTGGCACCTGTGAGGAGCCTGGCCCTGGTGTAGAAGCCTTGGATACGACTGCTGTGATTTCAGTATCATGGAGAGTCTTCTCTGGTAAAATTACTTCTCAGCCTGGTTCTGGTGGGAAATTGAGAGGGACGCAGCACAGGGACTGTCCCCATGTCCAGCAGTGGTGGGCTGCTTCTGTTGAACACAGAGTGAGCGACACCTATGGAAGGAACAGAAAGGAGGAATGACCTAACTGGTGTGTCAACAGACCACCTGTCTGAGAAGGCTGTCTGTCCTTTATTCACAAAGATAAGCAGCGTGAAGTATGTATATAGATATATACGGAAATATTAGATTTTGGATATGTAAATAAGGGCTGCTGCAAGAGCCTGTGGACATTACTCCCTTTTCAGTTGTTATAAAAATGAAAATAATTGTGAAAGCAGAGAGAAATCTGCAGCTGCTCCAGGCTATTCATACCATAAGAGATCCCATCAGGCCTTCTTTATTGTTGCAGTTTTGGCAAATTATTTTCTTATCACACACAACCTATTCACTTCTGTTCCTGGATAAGCACTTAGGCTCATAAAGCAGTGGGTCAGCAACAGTTTAGCATAGAGCACATGGAACGTTTGACCTTGGGGACTGGTGGTGTCTGCCCCTCCAAAAAGCAGCAACTGGAGTCAATAAAAAACTGGCCAGGACTGTCCATTAGCGAGCCCAGCTCTGTCATTGCTTGCTTGGATTGCTCGGTGCCTGTGCAGCCTCCTCCTCCTCCTGCCCATTGTGTCTCACCTTATGAAATTCAATCATCCCTCCTTCTGTGGGAAAGTGGGATTTGTGCCTGGCTGTCTCCCATAAGAGACCCATTTTCCTAAAGGAAGAAAAGTATCTATTTTTGTTCATATATGGCTATATCCACTGCACGCATGGTCGCGCCCAAGGAACGTGCAATATAGATTAGATCAGCAGCAGTGCTGCGCTGTCTCCAGGCCAGGCAATGAGTTTATTGTGCCCAACACACATGTGCACTGGACAAATGCTCTGGCATCTTCAGCGTGGGCAGAGAGCATGCTGCTCCTATTATACCAGCCCATTAGGGAAGCAATTTGAAGAAAAATATTTAGCAATTTGGAAGGAATCAAGGTTCCAGAATGGCTTGTTTCTGTGTGACAGCCTGCCATGTACAGATGAAAGGGAAGGCTTATAACAAATTTTCATTACCCACAAATATAAAAAAAAGGAACAGCAAGCAGAGCAAGTGCTTTCAGGCGGAGAGGTGTGGCCACAAATCCCCCCAGGAGACTACAAAGGAGCCTCAGCAAAATAAATCAATCAATCTATCAATCACTTACACTTGCATAGTGCCCTTTATGAAAAATGGCCATCAGTTCCTGACGGCCTGTCAGACTTTGGCCTTCAAGTCTTTGCCTCAAACCTAGTCATTATGTTCACCAAAATACTGCTCCTGCTTGCAGCCCTTGCTCACCTTCTCTAAAAGGTTTCTCCAAGAAAACAATCTTTGCTCAGAGCAGCCGCCCCTGGGGTTGGTGGCACCATGCAGCAGGGAAGGGCTGACGAACAGCACAAGCATTTCTTTTTTCCCAATTTCACCTTTTCCCAATCTCTGCTATGAATTTGCCTGTGTTCTACCAGAAGTTCCACACAAATATGAGTAAGAAGTTTGTTACTGTGTGAGCGACTGAGCATTGGAACAGACTGCCCAGAGAGCTTGCGGAGTATCCTTATCTGGAGATGTTGAAGACCCACCTGATAACTTCCCTATGCCACCTACTCTAGGGAACTTGTTTTAGCAAGGGGTTAGACTGCGTGGTCTCCAGAGGCCACTTCCAACCCCTACTATTCTGTGATTGTCTGCCAAGGGGAGCTCAGGGAGTGGATAAAACACCTCTATGAAGACAAATATCCTCCAACACACCATTGCTCCTTGCAGTTGTATGGAATCCTGCCTGCTGTGTGTACAGATGAAGGTAGCCCTGTAGATAGACTGGCAGGTATGTCAGATGTGCAGCTCTCTCATGCTGAAGTGTGGCACAAATCTTTGAAGCATCTGCAGGTTTGCAGCTCCCCCCCTTCCCCCCCCCCCAAAACACTATCTGCAGCAACCCCACAGAAATAAGTATTCTGGTGAAAAGACTTTTCTTTAGGATGAGCTCGAGTACTTTAGTTTGAGATGGCCCTTAGCTTTACCTTCACTGATAAAAATGGGATTTAGGTACAGCTTGGAAGTCTTCAGGCTGGGGACTTGCACTTCTTGTGTTACATGGCCTTTCACAAACTCTTCTGTGAGTTTATCCTGTCACATTTAGGACCTAAACTGCGTATTACTATGTAATACTATGTATTACTTACAGCCTCAAAATCATGTGACTTTGAGTTCTTTTCTTCTATTTGTTTGCCTGATTTTTTCATTTGGTGACTCCTTTTTTTTTTTTTTTTTTTTTTCTTTCCATTTGAGAATCCATATATTCCCCATATTTTTACTACGAAACATAATTTTGCACCTCAGCAAACCTCAGCAGCATGTTCTTGGGATTCCACCAGTGTCATACTCCCTTTAAGAAGCTGATCAATTTTAACCTTGTTTTGTTGTTTTTGTTTGTCTGTTTGTTTTTTACATAGTCATATATATATATATATTCTTTTTCAACCACCTTTGTGACCAAAAACCATTACGTTGCCACAGTCATCTTAAAAATATGCCATCCTGCTGCACTTACCTTCACAGTTTGAGGTAATACCATGGTATTTTCAATTCTCCTTCCCTCTGCAAACCCTCAAACTGGCTGAAGACTACTGCAGGTCACAGAGATGGAGAACTAAGATATGGAGGAATGAAGAGGAGCCATCTCTTCCTCACTGTAAACCACTTGTGAGGTGAAACAACATGGTTGCTTGAATTCTCAATTGGATATAAGTGGCAGACAGCCCTTGTTTAGTGCTCAGTGTGTATTCTATTTTAATAAAATAGAAATAATAAAAAATTAATTATATGCAATTGTGCTGTGGCCCTGTTCAGACAGACTCGTTACTCCTTGCCTACTCCTAGTGGAGTCACATGATGTCCTATCCTACAGTGCTGCAATGTGCAAGGTGTTGTGCACAAAATGTTACCACATTGCTACTACTTAAGCCAAAAAAAGAAAAAAAAAAAAAAAAAAAGGTGAGAGAAAAGACTGGCTCTTTATTTGTAAAATGTCTATCAGAACTTACAAATAGCTTCAGTAATAGTTCCAAAATGTCCTTACACAAAATACACCAGTGGCCATGAACATGAATCAATCTTTTTTTTACCCAGTTCTACATATTCCCTCAGTGTTTTATGCAATAGGATGCATCCAGTGCACAGAATGGTTCTACTTTTCATAGGATCATAGAATCATTAAGATTGGAAAAAATCTCTAAGATCATCTAGTCCAACTGTCAGCCCAACTCCACCATGCCCACTAACCATGTCCCTCAGTGCCACATCTCCATGTTTCTTGAACACCTTCAGGAATGATGTCTCCACCATGTCCCTGAGCAGCCTGTTCTAGCCATTTTCTCAAAATTGAACACCAGTGAGACTCACAATGAAAATATTGTCGAACGTGAGCAGGTTGTGGGCAGATGGGCAGGTGAGCTGATTTAGGGTCCACATTCTAAGCTTTTGTAGTTAACATCTTTTCTTCTCTGGAGATTTTCAAAACCTTCATTAATAACTGAAAATTCCATTGAGATGGATTTTTTAAAATCTTTCTTAAGTAAAGAGGCAGAAGTCTCAATAGCTATCAATTAAACCTGAATATTTTTTTTCTTTCCCACTAATATATTGTTTTCTGATTATGTGAATTCCTGTTTCTTTGCTTGCCTCTTTTAGCTGGTGGGATTTGGCTTCCTTTCAGGCACTCATAGAAGATGAAATCATGTATATGTTTGAACAATATCACAGAATCACAGAATTGTAGGGGTTGGAAGGGACCTCCAGAGATCATCGAGTCCAACGCCCCTGCCAAAGCAGGTTCCCTACAGCAGGTCGCACAGGTAGGCATCCAGGCAGGTCTTGAACATCTCCAGAGAAGGAGACTCCACCACCTCCCTGAGCAGCCTGTTCCAGTGCTCCGTCACCTCACTATAAAGAAGTTCTTGCTCACATTTGTGCAGAACTTCCTATGCTGCAGTTTCCAGCCGTTTCCCCTTGTCCTGTCTCCACTCACCACTGAAAAGAGTCCAGCCTCGCCATTCTGCCCCCCACACCTTAGATATTTATAGACCTGGATCAGGTCCCCTCTCAGTCTTCTTTTCTCAAGGCTGAACAGACCCAGTTCACTCAGCCTTTCTTCATAGGAGAGATGCTCCAGGCCCTTCACCGTCTTCATGGCCCTCCGCTGGACTCTTTCCAAGAGATCCCTGTCTTTTTTGTACTGGGGAGCCCAGAACTGGACGCAGTACTCCAGATGAGGCCTTACCAGGGCAGAGTAGAGGGGGAGGATCACCTCCCTCGACCTGCTGGCCACGCTCTTTTTAATGCACCCCAGTAAGCCATTGGCCCTCTTGGCCACAAGGGCACACTGCTGGCTCGTGGCCAACCTGTCGTCCACCAGGACACCCAGGTCCCTCTCCACAGAGCTCCTCTCCAGCAGCTCATCCCCCAACCTGTACTGGTACATGCAATTATTCCTCCCCAGATGCAAGACTCTACACTTGCTTTTGTTAAACCTCATCCGGTTTTTTTCTGCCCAGCTCTCCAGCCTGTCCAGGTCTCGCTGAATGGCAGCACAGCCTTCAGGCATGTCAACCAATCCTCCCAACTTCGTATCATCAGCAAACTTGCTGAGGGTGGCCATTATCCCCTCATCAAGGTCATTGATGAAGATGTTGAGCAAGACCGGACCCAGCACAGACCCCTGAGGAACACCGCTGGTTACAGGCCTCCAACCAGACTCTGCACCACCAACAACGACCCTCTGTGCTCTGCCAGTCAGCCAGTTCTCAACCCACCTCACTGTCCACTCATCTATCCCACACTTCCTCAGCTTTGTTATAAGGATGTTGTGGGGGACAGTAATATGAGAAGGTAACGCCATTAAATACATGTTTTCTTGATGGTTCTCA
Source organism: Lagopus leucura (assembly GCF_019238085.1). Lineage (NCBI taxonomy): Eukaryota > Metazoa > Chordata > Aves > Galliformes > Phasianidae > Lagopus > Lagopus leucura. Next base: position 46,745,948 of record NW_024962263.1, read on the forward strand.
GTTTTATTCCTATTTTTGTAATTGGACACCTCTTCCCAAATATTGTTGGGAAAATTATTATAATAGTAGTTAAAACTAGGACATACATTTAAATACTATGCAGAGTGCAAGCTTTCATGCGTTTCATGTGTGTGTACATAGGTACAGTAGATAGGTAGGTTGATCAGCAGATTGGTGTAGCTAGCCTAACACATGAGATATTTTATTTTGGATGATGAAAACTTGAACCAAGCTTGGAGCAAAGAGAGTTAAAAACCAGAAAATTAAATAGCAGTGGAATAAAAGTAGACATAGAAAGAAGAAAGGACACAAAAGATCTTCAGAGAAAGTGACATAATATTTTTTATTTGTCCTTTAGTTCCAATTTGTTTTGAAATCGCAGAGTTGCTAGATTTTAATCACCCAGGTTCTCAAAATAACTGCAGGTATTTAAAGGAATGCACCTCCCGCCTTTCAGAGAAAGCTGACCCCTGCTTTTATCAGCAATTAAACAAGCTATTTTTAAAATATGTAGATTGCAATAAAGTAGCTCTGTTGGCTTTCAAGCCTTTCCTAATGTAGACATCAATAGTAGTCAGCTCTATCTCACTTATGTCTAACCTTGTGCCATATTTTGCATTGTAGAATTCTGATGCTGTTTTGGGTTTGGGCACTATGGCAATATGAATGTTTGTAATGTATCTATGTGTATAAAATAAATTCCTTTTTTTCAACTCAGAAGGCTGCATTTTCTAGGTTTTGCCAATAACACTTCCTCTGCATTTGGAAAAACAGGCATGTTAGCCACATTAAGGAGTGTGATAATTCCTCTGTTGTGCTTCCCATGTATGTGACATGTTGCTGGATGATGAGGTGTTTCAACAGGAAACAAGAGAAAAAATACTCCTGCCAAGGTTTGGAATTGCAATACTTCTACATTACAGTGAATGGCTCCTCCTGATATGGGAAATCTACATATGTGTACTGAGAATGCAGAAGCCTGGGAAGGCTTGGCATTGAATTCACCTTGCCGCATACTGCTTCCATCAGACTGAGAATGTCTTCTCAACTCATATCTTATATATATGTATATATACATATATTTATACATACACTTACAGAAATACAACAAAATATCTGTTCGAAATACAGACATATATGTGAACACATGCACAAATTCTTATACACTTTCACACTGTGTTTGAACTCAAAGACCAATATAGACAAACACTTGCATACGAAGGTCACTGTCAATTCTACAAGGCTAGATTTAGTACTGACCTTGTGCAATTGTCCCCAAAACAGAAAAATGCTTCATCCTTGAAAAGTTTGCAACCTAAATGTTTCCATTGTGCTCTCAATGAGCTGATTTCAGGTGGCAGTCCAGGCAAGGAAAATAAAGTATTAATGCGATTAACAGGTTGCTGGGATATGCTGTTTTAAATCTGTCTGGCTACAAATAATTGGAGAATAATTTCCAAGGGGCAAATGCTGCCTATTTTTGACTTCTGAATTCTCAGTATCTTGTTCAATTTGTTGTACATGTTACAAAAAAAATAATAATTTTTCCACAAGACTCCAATAATGCTGGAATTTCATTTCACTGAAGAGTGAAATGCAGTGGACGAGAGAAAATGGAAATCTGGCTCCTGCTTCACTTGTGGAAACACAAGGGTGTCTCCATGGCATGTTTAACATTTGAAGGCTAGCATATGCTACCAATGACTGCAAGTTTTTTTTTTCATTTTTTTATCTTGAATTATGAAGTATTTTTTTCTTAAAAATTCTGGTAGTTGCATAAAACAGAAATCACTTTCCGACAGAAGAGAATGGAAAGTTGCTGGAATCATTGGGGCCTTCTCAAAATTTTTGAAAAAAGAAGAATAAAACTCTACAAATTTTGTTACCATTTTCAACTTTATCATGCATTCAAATGAAAAATTGCACTTCCTGTGTCTGTATTTACATCAAATGTTGATGCTTCACTTTCCTCCACGATTTTTAATTATTTTTTATTATATTTTAAGCCAGTTTCTCTGTAATTTTGTGTTTTATGTTATACTTCAGCTTCAATGAACTGCCCATCAGCTTGCTGCTCTACATGGAAACCGATGCACTCTAAGATCTCCTCTGGGTCCTCCATATAGCTCTGTTCCAATGGTGGTGTTTTTATTTTTTTATTTTTTACAACGACTTTTGATTCATTCTGTACATCTAATTTTCCCCACATAACATCAGTGAAAGGGAATAGAGGAGAGGGATGGTCTCTTCCAAACAGGGGGTCTCCCCGTTGGCTTTGATTTTCTTGGCAATCAGAGATTTTGTGTACAGTCTCTCGCAGCAAAAGGTGAGAAATGCAGAAGCCTCGGCTTTTAAGAAAAATACGGATGGCAGCAGGAAGTCTTCTCTGCCCAATTACAAGGTGATCCCAGTTCATTTTTATGGTTTGATTTTTTTTTATCACATATGTTTCCAAACACAGTCCTGATATCCTGTGGGGATGCTTTTGTAAAGAGCCAGAGCTTCTGATTTAAGGAGCTTCAAAAATATCTCGCTGCCTCTTCTGTCTGGAAAAGAGCAGTCATGTAACAACACATTTATTCTCTTTGAAAAATAGTAAGATGTCAAAAGAAAAGTTCACAGTGAAATTAGGCTGATTTGTTTTGTTGGTCCTGTGATTTTGGCTTTAGATGTAGGACAGAAAAAGCAACAGTTTGTTTAATGGGCAAAAATTACTATTAAAATGAATTTTGTGCTCAGGAAATTCCTTTGTCAAATAGGCAATGACATCAATTATACAAGATCCTTGAAAAAATATGTGTATAACTGAAGAAGGCAAAGGAGATATCCATGGATGGATTTCTTTTCCCTGAAGTCGGCATACAGCTCAGCCCTCGCATTCAGAAAGGAAAAACCTCATTAATTTTGATATAAATGATCAGCATTTCCCACTGATTTCCTCTCCGTTGTGACGGATGCTAACTGGGAATCTTCTAATATTGCCCCTACCTACTGAGAACAGTTCCCGTTGATGTTGGTCGGGACCAGCTGCCACCTGGGACCTAGTAAGAAGTTGTCAAGGTGGTTCTAGGTGTGATTTTATTCAGACAAGGCCACCCAGAAGAGCACTATGCGGGGTATCAGCAGAATACACTCTGAAAATTCCGTGCAGCTTCCTCCCACAGCATCATCTGAATAATTATCGCCTGCATATCTGCATTAATGAATTCCCTCTCTACGAAACTCACAGAGTAAATTACCCAGATGGTAAAAGAGAATGGCAAGGCTATCTTCCTCCTCAGCGTGCAAAGTCAGCCCAACGTGTACATAATGATGCTAACTCAGGTGGGAGGTGGGCACCCAGACGGTGCAGTGCCTTATCCTCAGCACTTCCACTCGTGTGGCAAGTATGATTGCATATCCCCTGGAGACTTATTTCAGGCACAGAGGGTGCACTACGTTGTGCTTAATGATAGACAACTTTCTCCTAATGATGTGGCTTGCACCAATTTGTGTTTCTGCAGCAATATTTCCCTTCTAAGCAGTTTGGGCTCTTCTGTCCCTGGGTAGCATGCCATTCCCTCTCTCCTGCTCTCCCAAGCACACTGTCTCAAACCTCCACATTAGAAACAACATATAAATCAAGCCAAATCTGAAAAGCAGTCTGAAGGTGTTGTTTGTTGAAATCCAGACCAGAATGTACAGTGTTCACTCCATTCATCTGCCTGATGGAAAGCATCCTATGTTCTCCGTGCAGAACAGGACTGGTGATCCTTGCAGTGATCTGTAACTTCCAAAATGGGGTCAAAAGCCAGGAAACCTGAGTTCTGAGTTCTGTTCCACAAACACACTTCCTCCATGACTTTGTAAAGTTGCCAATATCACCTGATGTCTAACATCAGCAAGGTCAAAAGTCCTTCTATCATTAGGGTCAAGCCTATAATTTTTCCATGTTCTATACAATCTATCTGTGCAGTGGAAATGATATCATCGTATGTACTGTTACTGTTATTCTTGCTTTCCAGAAGCCTGTCTCCATGTGAGATCCTCCAACTGCAGCCAATAGAAAAAAGACAAGGATTAAGAGTGGGTTTTGATGACACTTAGGAAATGTAAAAGCAAACGTAAAAGTCCATCCTCAAGAGTTCCCTGTTGTTCTTTCCTTCCAGCTACTGATGTCTCTACGTTGCATGTTGAAGGAAAGCACCATGAGTGTGTCCATAAGTAATCAGTGGTTTATAATGTAAATAGTTGCAGGATATAGGGAAGTCATACAGAGCATAATCATTTACAGTGAAGAGTTATCATGCTTGCTAACTCTATGTCCTGATTTCTGAAATAGTAAAGCAAGCTAGAAATTTTGCAGTTAAGATTAGTAGAGAAAAAAATTATAGCAGTTCATCATTAAAAAAATGGAGAACCCTTGAAATGTCACTTCAAAATGTGGATGGCTGTGAGAGCTATACGAGGAGAAACAGCAAGCAGCTTTACCAAAATCTGGGACAACAGAGCTGCTGTCTGGGAAGCGGGAAGGGAGAAAAATATTCTAACATTTCAACCAGAAATGAATAATATAGTACTAGGTGACATTTCCAGTTGTGCTGCAGTCCACCCATTCATTCACAAGGTGGTATGTAGGGAGCTTGCATAGGAGATACCATCAGTTCTTCCTCTATGAAAATAAGGGGGAAAGACAGAAAGGCTCTGCTGCAAGAAAGAAGCGTTGGAGCTAATCCAGTGAAATGTAATTGTTTTAAAGCACATCTATTCAGTCAGCACAAAAAACAAATTCATTTATTCCTATAAAAGGGGAGATCAGAGTTTCTGTGCTTCAGATGTGCCTTGTATATAAACATCCATTGATTTTCTGCTACTTGTAAAAACAGGAGAGAACAAGGAAAAATATAGTTCCCTGCAACCAAAATTTACACTTCTGTTTGTTCTTCTCATTGTTATGGTATTAAATTTATTAGATGGAAATACATAGGAAGAACATCCTCAATAAGTTTGCAGATGACAAAAAGCTGGGAGGAAGTGCTGATCTGCCTGGGGATAGGAGGGCCCTACAGAGGAAACTGGACAATCTCGACAGCTGGGCTGAGGCCAATGGGATGAAGTTCAACAAGACCAACTACCTGATCCTGCACTTTGGGCACAACAAACCCAGGCAACACTGCAGGCTTGGGGCAGAGTGGCTGGAAAGCTGGGTAGAGGAAAAGAATCTGGGGGTGCTGATCAATGCTTGGCTGAACATGGTCTAGTAGTGTGCCCAGGTGTCCAAGAAGGCCAGCGGCCTCCTGGCTTGTATCAGAAATAGCACAGGAGGAGATCATCCCTCTGAGGTCAGCACTGGTGAGGCCACACCTCAGTTTTGGGCCCCTCACTACAAGAAAACAGTGAGGACCTGGAGCATGTCCAGATAAGGGCAACGAAGCTGTGAAGAGCACAAGTGGAGCAGCTGAGGAAACTGGAATAGTTCAGTTTGGAGAAAAGGAGGCTCAGGGAAGATCTCACTGCTCTATACAGATTTCTGAAAGGAAGTTGCGGTGAGGTGGAGGTTGGCCTCTTATCCAATGAAGACTGGATAAGAGCTAATGACCTCAAGTTGTGGTAGGAAAAGTTCAGGTTGGATATTAGGAAACATTTCTTTTCTGAAAGGGTGACCAGGTGCTGGCACAGGCTGCCCAGGGAGGTGGTGGAGTTACTGTCCCTGGAAGTGTTCAAAAAACATGGAGATGTGGTACTAAGATTATGGTTTAGTGGGCAGTATTGGTGGCAAGTGGATGACAGTTGGACTAGATGATCTTGCAGCTCTTTTCCAACTTTACTGAATCTATGATTCTATGATTCTATGAAGTATATTTTCTTGTGTAACACATTGAAGTGACTTCTCAAAAACACGAAAACACATTTTGTTTTTACAGTGGGCATTCCATTTTCTTGCGCGTGATTTAATGAAATAATAATGCCATTCGTTGCTGGGAAGGCAATGCCCTGCTTGAATGCAAGCCCTGTCCTTTGTTCCCTCCACTACCTGGTGCAGGATTCTAACATGCAGTCATCTCCTCTGGGAGCAGAACATAATCCAAACAGCAGAAGCAGTGATCTTGGAAATGTGTAACATATAAGTCACTGCCAGAACTGCAATATATGTCAGAAACGAATGATATGTTGTAAAAGGCCCTGCTTGATATTTTTATGATTTTTAGAATTACACACGCCATACTGTGGTACCGATCTTACTGGAGAGACATGAATAAGTTCTAAGTGAAAAGACCTCCGTGAAACTATTCTGTACCTTCTATATATTTATACATTCCCTTGCTTAATACTTGTTGCATAATAAAATGCTTACGCTTTGCCTTTCCAATTTGGGCACTACTCCAGCTTCTAGTAATGTCCATGGAAAATTTCAGATTGCAGGATCAAGCTGACAAATACTTGATTTATCAGATGGTACAAAAGTCTTTGTACAGATGTTCAGCAAAACTTTCACAGATGTTGAAAACCAAAGTTTCTTTGTATCAAGGCAGTGCACTGTGATGCCTAACACTGGTGTAGATTTCACCTTTATCTTCATGCTTGTGATGAAACTGAGTGTGTGTGCTGTTAATCTGTGTAGAGCTAAGAGATGAAATATGAAACCCTTCTTTCAGCTTCTTGAGTAACTGAGAATCTTTTACTGAAGTGGAGTCCCTTATAGGTTAGAATTACAATACATGAATAATAACACTTAGCACTGATACAGTCCTTTTTATTCTCAAAGAGCCTTGGAAACATTAACTGGCCTTTCCAGGCTCCCCAGTGAACTAAGTCGGTATCATTATCAGTGTTCTATGCAGGGAGAAAGTGGGACAGAGAATCATGCCAGTGGCCTGCGTTGCCCTTTCCAAGAGAAATATATAGGGATATATAACCCAGGAAATTTAGAGGGATTAGAGCTCCAGAATGCCCCACAACAGAGCTGAGCTGAAGCTCAAACACATGCCCATCAACTTATTTGCCCTTGGCTATTGAAAGGGAATGTGTCCCCAGATCATCACTGCGCTTTGCTGGGACTTGGTACAACTCGTTTTAACTGATTCAGACATTGCAGCTTACTTAGATCACGGGAAGTTTTCCTAAATTCCAAACAACTTTCAAGGTGAGAGGTTTTCCGTGATGAACTTTTTGCAGATTTTTGGAGGCATTTTCCAAATTTCGTTCCACTCCCCTTGCCTATATCCATCCCTACACATAATGACAGAGTCATAGAACCGCGGAATCATTAAGGTTGGAAAAAAAAAAAAACACTAAGGCCATCTAGTCCAATCCCCACCATGCCCACTAAACCGTGTCCCTGAGTGTCACATCCACATGGCACCTCCGGTGACAATGACTCCCCCACCTCCCTGGGCAGCCTCTGCCATTGCCTCTTCACTCTGAGAATGTTTCCTAATATTCAACCTGAACCTCCCCTAAGACAACTTGAGACCATTACTTCTCCTGCTATTACCTTTGTCTGGGATGAGAAGTTGAGCCCCATCTCACTACAGCCTCCTTTTAGGGAGCTGTAGAGAGAGCGATAAGGCCTCCCCTAAGTCTCCTCTTCTCCAGACTAAACAGTTTTGTTGCCCTTCTCTCAACATGCTGCAGGGCCTAAATGTCTGTCTTGTAGTGAGTGGCCCAAAACTGAGTACTCAAGGTGCAGCTTCACCAGTGCTGAGTACAGAGGAGCAATCTTCATGGTCCTGCTGACTACATTATTTCTGATACAAGCCAGGGTGCTATTGGTCCTCTTGGCCATCTGGGCACACTGCTGGATCATATTCAGCTGAATGTCAATCAACACCCCCCAAATTCTTTTCCTCCTACAGGCTTTCCTCACCTTATTTAACATAACTGTAGAAGTAATTGGCCCTTCCTCATCACCACCTGCCTATGCATACCTGTACCCAATTGTCTGGAACAAGATTTCTGTAGCCACTGCAACCAAGCACAAGTAGAACAAAGAAACCCCGCCTCTGTCCAGCAGTGGAGCATCTCTATCTGAAATTCTCCAAGCCACAGAACCGGGTGAAGCGTCAAAGTAATTTATATCCCGCATCCTGACAGGAAACTGCTATATGTGTTGCGGGATTTTTCCTGCTGCTATGAAACAGTTTGGCAAGCACTGCTGCTCTTCTCCAAGGTCTTTTCTGGCAGTGGATGGTCATGGTCCAGATCATCTATGCAGTAATAAGCTATGATTAAGGAGACGCTGCACCTCCAAAGTAAGCAAAAGCAGAAGCCAGAATTCAACACATTAAAAACTATTTTCTGCAAGGCTGTGCAGAACTCACTGCAGAGATCAGTGACAAAAACTCTCACAGGGAGCCCTTACCTGCAAGAGCATTGACTGTCAGCTGTGGGGTGGAATGCTGTATCACAAGAAGCTGGTGCTCCCGTCCAGAAGGCACAGCTGCACTGGACTGAAAGGTTGGCCACTGGGAAGGGATGCAGGGCTCCTGGGTTTTGCTAAAAACATGGAGGAGTCTGTATGTCTATTCTCTGCCCTCTTATATCATGATTTTAGAACAACTGATGAATATCTGTTGAAATAAGTAGTTTCCTGTGATGCTTCGCAGGCTTACTAGATGAGCATGGATCCTACCATTACTTATGTGGCCTTCATAGTGGCCAATAATACTGGCACCTGTAGAACCTCCAGGCTGTTTTGCTCTGGCAATCATTCTGGAAACCCAAACATTCTGGGGAGACCCTCCCTTACGTTCCTCTCTCCTACTCCAGCAGTGCATTCTATTAGTGAGACGTGAGACCAGAAATGTTTCCCACAAGTTGCAGATGGCATTTGCAGCATGATGGTGAAACATATATCTGAGAAGCTCTGAGTGGTAGACATCACAAGCTGGGGGAAGACAAGCAGCGAAAGCCTCCTGATACTATCTACATAATTTTGCACGACCTTTGTGAAGCCAACAAGGGGAATCTGGTGCACGCTGCTAGGATTGGTTTGCTGAATTGAAGAATATTTTATACAACCAAGGAGTTCTCAATGGTGGGTTAAGTTTTGCAAAATCAGAGCAATGGGGCTGTGTTTTGTTCTCCCTTTCTGTTTTATGCTGCTTGTGAAGACAACATGTGCTTTTACAGAGGGCTTCATCCAGGATTACTGCACATCTCTAATGCATGTTATTGTGCAGCATAGTGGTGCACAGATTTTACCATGATTCATATGTCCATTTTATTTATATTTTGTGGAGATTTTTACTGTACTGCACGGCTGGATTTTATCACCTTCAGTATATATATTTTATGGCAGTGCCAAGCATTTCAATGGGTTGTGCAAAACTCAGACCTACAAATGCAAAGACATCTTCAAAGATTTTTTCATAAATAAAAATAAATACAGTATATTCAACATTGTGGACAATTATTGTCTTTTACTGAGTGCACTATGCAAAATTAATAGTTACTAAAAGAAACAGTTTTGTGCAAGCAACTTGTGTTTCCAGGGCTTAGGTGCACTTGAAGCATGGTTACTTATCTGTCCATTGTCAACAACTTTGACACAAGAGCCATTTTCTCATGCCTGCCTTCTCTTTTCATCAGGCTGGTATTACATAAAAGGCACTAAAAACTGTGAGAAAGTGAGAAAGATTATTTTCCAAATAATTTTCCCCAACCACTGTAATGATGCTTTTGTCCTTGTTTGGAGTGTCTTTTCCACACATCCACTGTATGAGCTTGGGCTTGCTTTAAGTGCACTGGACCCATGCAGTTCTGCCCTCCCAGCAGTATGCTTCCAATGTTTTCTTCCCTGTGCCAGTGCTACCTCTCAGGGTTGCATACAGTGAGCCCAGGTAGGTCTGGAGCTGGAGGAAAACCAGTCAAGGATTTCTAGTGGGATGAGGAAGGGCAACGGAGTTTCCACAGCAAGTCTGTATTGGATTTCTGTGCCGGTGGGCTCCAACTAAGGTAAAAATGAGAGACTGATGGGATAATCTGGTGAGGGGATGGGAATGTATATGCAGCTGTGATTGTTGCCGCTCACCAAAGCGTGCCTTACAAAAATCTGGTAGGAATACGGAAATCAGGCACTGCAAAACTTTTCTCTTGAGAGGATGCCTGAGTCAAAGTAGGACCCCATCATTGTCTGAAACCCTTTTCTGCAATTCAGTGATCTGCAAAAAAATCTGAAATGGGAACCAAGGGTAAGGTAGGAAAAGTTTAACTTTCTTTTTCTTTTTATCTTGGACTCCTTACAGAGTGTGAGCAAATTGATTTACCATGTGATTGGCTCCCAATGGGGAATGTTAATGGTATAACATGCTAGATACACAATTTGAAGGCCTTTTCTGTTTCTAGCCTATCAATAAAAGTGTCACCAGTCTGCAACCATCTCCTCATTAAGACATTTGGCATTTCTGTCTTGGGCAGAAGTGGATTTTGGCTAGCAGGCAGGAAAGCAGCACAGGAGGGACAACAAAGGAGTACCAAGTAGTTGCACAACCATGAAGCACACTAGGGAATGCTGACCTGTTGAGAGAAGAGATATGGCACAGAAATTTGGAAATTCCCAGTATAAATGCTGTTTTTATCAAAGTACTATCCAGAGTTTTAAAAGGTGAAGACAGCTGATCAATATAGCAGCCCCCTGTACAGCTCTGTGGTAATGCATCATATGATACTCAGTAGGCCTGATCTCCTCCATGGCCTCTACTTTTCCTTCCAGCTGGTTTGATATAGCACATCCAGCTCCACCTGGCTTATCTAACTGAGGAAGTTTAGTATTTCAATTCTTACTTCCCTGTGAGGGTCACTTGCAGGTGGGCCTACTTCAGGTATATCTACACACACTGTTTTCCCTAGAGAGATCACAGACCAGGACCTGAGCAAAGGACCTTATTAAAGCACAATGTGTGACATCTCCATAAACATAAAAAGCCATGAATAAGTAACTCCTGGAAGCTGGAAACAAAAAGGGAGTTGTTCACTGTTCTCCAAAATTCAACAGAAAGGTGGCATCAGGCATGGCTGACCATGGAAAAATAGAGGATGTAGAGATAAACTATCAGGTTGACTAGGGAAGCTGGCAAAGCAAGGAAAGATATCAGCAAATATGCAAAGCAGGTAAATGACCATTGTTTTCACATAGGGATGCAGCAACTTTGTGTGTGTGCATGTGTGTGCGTGTGTGTGTGTGCAAGTGAGCTCATTCCACTGATCAATAAACTCCCTTCTAAAGTGAGCTTAATGACTCTTATGAAACTGCCAGAGAAAAACTGAAGCAGGAAACAAGGCATCCTAGCATGAAATTATTTGAATGGGGTCAAAACACATTTCAGTTGTATAAAATAATGAATATTTCTCAGGCAAAGGGCTTTCCACAGTAGGAACCAAACCTCACTCTCCACAGGCTGCATTTCAGCACTCCTTCAGTTTTCCAGTGTTTGAACACTGATAGCTCTTCATGGAGCTGTGAGAAACTCTTCAGGAGCCAACATTTTTCCAAGTATTGGCTGGAGGTTGGGTCCCTTCTGGTTTTCATAGAGATGCACAAAGGGATGGAAAGAAAAATGTCTTCCTGTGGAAGACTTGACTGCATTGTTGAGGGGGAAAGGACATGAGACAGGAGCAAACCACATAGCAGGGCATGGATGGAGAGAAGTACATGCTGTATCCCTCCGCAGGACCGAGTTTTCCTGGGCCATCCACAACCAGCATGCTTAGCCCCCAGTCATGCATCTGCATTCTTATCTGCTTTCCTTACAATAGACAGAAGCTCCAGAGAAGTCTTCCCACCAATTACAGACCAGCTCACATCTTCCCCAAAGCCATCTCCAGCATGATTACTCAATGGAAGGCCTCTGCGTAGACTTTTCCAATCAGGGTACTAAGCTCTTCTCCCACCACAACCAATGCATATCCACCCAGGTACTGACAAGGCAAGAGTCCGGTCTTCTTTCCTTTGCACTTTGGAATCCTCAGGGACTTTTCTGTCCAACGTATTTTTACTTCTACTCCACCCTGTTATTTTTCTTGACTTGATTTTTGTTCATTTGTTGATTTTTTTCCCTTCAGACCTATCCAGATTTCTCCTTATTCTGAGCCTTTGTTTTCTCTCTTCACACTCATACACTTGAGGCCAGACCTGCTGAGATACTGACTTTTGCTTTGACAATATGGTTTGCTTTTTATTTAAGACTCTGTGTTATGGGTCAATGCTAGTACACCCGAGATGATAAAGCCTCTGTTCTGAGCTTATGGCATAGAGCTGCAATGTCCAATTGAGGTTGCACAAAAGGCCATCAAGTTTGTGGTTTTATCTTGTTTTCACTGGCTAAAGGGCTTTTTATTTCCTGTTTTGTGCAAAGTTAGCAAAGCTACAAGTTTGATGGCTTGACTTCTCATGTAAGCTGTTTGCAGCTCCAGTACGAGTTTGCAATGCATCAGCTAATGCAATACAACTTCTTCCAAGAAGTTTGCAGGGGTCAGGTGATTAACCTGTGTATTTTATAGAACATTTAAAGACACTGTGGTCTGAGGCCTCATAAAATCATGAAACTACCACTCAGCAGTGAACTATGTGTTGAAGCACAATGCTGAAATATTGCTGCATTAGAAGTAGGAGGAAACTGTGAAATTTCCCCTTCTGATCTGCACAGCTGATAAAAACTCTGCAGAACAGCTTCCTATCTCATTTTCCACAGGCAGAGCTCATGTTAGGTTGTGTTCAGCATCTTTACAGAAGGCAGAAATCATCCTGCTGAGCCCTGCTGCACTTACACCATCCAGTTGGAAGAAATCATATCTGTTCTCAGCGGCAAAAGACAAGTCCTGCCGGCTTCTGCACCGCAAGGCCTCAAACTGGCAGGGCACTCTCAGAGACTCCTGTCAAGCTTGGAGGTTGCATCTTCCTTGGCGACTGTTCTGTCTGGAGGAGACTCAGGGGAAACCCCATCACTCTCTACAACTCCCTGAAAGGAGGTTGTCGTGAGGTGGATGTCGACCTATTCTCCCAGGTAACGGTGATAAGATGAAAGGGAATGGACTCAAGTTGCACAAGATGTGAGGCTTAGGTTGGATATTAGGAGCAACGTCTTCACAGAAAGAGTAGTGAGGCACTGGAACAGGCTGCAGGAGGTGTTCAGGTGTAGATGTGTCACTGAAGGACATGGATTAGTGGGCATGGCGGGGATGGATTAGTTGGACTAGATGATCCTAGAGGTCTTTTCCAACCTTAATGATTTGATGATTCTGTGATTCTCTCCTGCATTTCCCTGGTGCTATCTGCCTTCTCTGGGGAGCCCCAGCCAGGACAGCAGCAGGTTCCTCAGTTTTTCCCTTGCAAGCTGAGTTTCTGCATCACACCTTTCTCTAGGGGCTGCAAGCTCTGCAGGGGCTTCCAGCTGGGAAGCCTCGCAGCCAAACTCACGCAGCAGCCCTGCTTTTTTAATCTCTGACCCATCTTAGTATCATAACCCTTGAAAAGGCTTCCAAACATCACCTGTGCCACACAGCTTATCAAATGCCTGGCTGCAACTGCTGCTGGTGGGCAATGGTGGCAAATGAGGTAATGTGTTGGAGGCTGAAAAGTGCCCATGGCATGCAAAGAGCTCCACAGCACCTTCTCCCTTTAGGAGTGCTTTGGAAAGCCACTGTGGCCTGGGGACAACTGCCAGAAGGACTGCAAGGTCTGTTGCAAGTGCGCTCCAGACATATGGTTGCTATCAAAAGTAGGGTGGTGTAAATAATTCTTTCATTCCCTAAACCAGAAGGAAAAAAAAAAAAAAAAAAAAAAAAAAAAGGAAGAAAAAAAAAATTTGATTCAGATCAGACTGAAACAATTTTTTTGCTAGCCAAATGAAAAGCGGAGAAAAGCATAGTATGAGGCTGCAAGAAACATTTTAGTGCCTTTTGGGTAAGATCCAGAAAGACAGATATTTTCCACCTGTAAATAATTGAGCAGAAGAAAAAAGCGTTTGCAACTCACTTTTTCCAGCAAGACCATCAAGTCAATTAGGAGAAGCTGTATAGTATTGTAGCCCAAGAATAAGGAAGAGCGAAGGGCCAAGTCAGAAGAGCAGCACACATTAATGTTCTGGCATTTTCATGCGTGTTGTGCGTCCAAACTGCTTTCTACCATCCTCTTAGCATGGCCAACAGTGACTGTGCTGGGCACAAGTGCAGAAGCCCACCTACAGCGAGTAGCTCCCAGGACTGAGTCTGAAATCATCATTTGAAATTTCTTGGCCCTTTATCCCCCACAAGTACTGGAAGTTTAACCCTTCTGCCATTTCCAGACGTCAATCAGGATGGTTATATTCTCCCTTCTCTGTCCAGACCCTCCAGAGCCACTCAATCTGCCTTCAGATGGGACTGTATATCTGCCAAGAGAAAGTGAGTACTGTGCAGTGCTAATGGGGTGGATGCTGTGGGCAAAACAATCTGAGCCATTGCAGCTGTAAGGCAAACCACTCTGGACCTCACCACAAAACCTTTTCTTCCAGTCAGCCGAGCTACCATGAATGTGTGCTCTGGTACCACTTTTAAGCATCTTCAGGTAAAACCAGAGCTAGTGTGACCACCTATATACTTCTCATTATGTTTCTGTAGCATTTTACTGCAGTTATTACTATGCTGTTCCTAGCTATCAGAATGATTTTAATAAACCTCAGTCAGCATGCAGCTCTCCCCACCTCCTGAAAACATGCATTTTTGGGGGAAGAAAAAAAAATGAACAATGGATATTACCATTTAAAAGAACAACCCACCCCCCAAAAAAACCCCAACAAAACAAAACAAACAAACAAACAAACAAAAACAGCATTGGAAGGAGGACTGCAAGTTATATTTACAATGGGTTAAAAAAAATTGTTATTTAAGTGTGGTGACAAATATATCCAGTGTGAGAGATAAGATACATCAAATACAAATACTCATATTTGATTCCTGTCAGTCGACTAATTTTCTAAACTAAGAGAGTACCAAACAAAATAAGAAAGATTCGATATCACCAACTTGTAAATAAGGAGGATGGTTGTATCAGTAGACCTTGAGAATCTCATGCAAATACTTTTCATAATAGCGCAGACACAGAAAACCTTTAAATTTCTAGAAACCCTGAAAAAATGATCAGAGTTCCTAGATATGTCCGTTAAGATGCACTGAGTGTGTCATGATACAAAGGGCCAGTAGAATTTGAACCCATTATGTGTAGATCTAGACTTCTATTTCCCTAATACCGCATGTTCTGAAATAAGGTTACTTTATCTGAAGTAGTCAGTGGTTGTAGAAAGCATTTCAAGGGAATGGGTTTCAATTGTAAAAGCCCATTTTAAGCATTATTCTAAAAATTATTCCATTGATCCTTCTTAGGAAAAAAATACCCATATGCTTTATGTTCAGGTTAGTTGTTTGTTTGTTTTTTTTTTTTAAATCAGACCTCAGAGGAAAAGTGTTTTCACACTTAAATGATTCCAGGTTTTTAGTGGCCCCACCCACCTTTAACCTAGGGTGGGGAAAAGTCATTATTCCTTCTTAGCTGATCTGGAAATTGGAGAATGGAAAAATCCTGTGTGCTACTCACTTTGCACTGAAAATGGTGGAAATCCCTAATTTCCATGGATGACTGAAGTCACTGGCCAGCAACAAAGAAGGAGAAGGAAGAAGAGCCTAACAGAGCACAATTTATTCATTTCTGTAGCCTCAAAACCAGCTCCTTTTTCTTCATTCTGGTGCTATTCCTTCATATGGTTCAAAACTGGAATTTCCTTTGTTTTTCCTTTGTTTGTTTAATTGTTGTTGTTTGTTGGGGCTGTGTTGCTTCATTTTCACTTTTTTAATGCCTGATCTTTAGCCATCAGCAGCTTTTGTTCTTTGAGTCCAGTCCTGTACCACTGGATTTGATGACTGATTTGTCTCTGGGGAGATGAAGTTTCATGGGAATCAGACAGAGATCCAAAACCAAATAGATACAAAAAGTCAACAAAGAAAAGCAAGCTGAACAGAAGGGCAGGGGTTAAACCAAGTAAAACTGATGTGAGTTGCATTATATGGTGAGTGAATCATATGGATTATGGACCAAGGACTACATAATTAAACATGTAAGGTATCAAGGTAAAGTACCAGAATACATAAAGAGGATAATTTCTTTAGTCAGCAAATGGGCAATAACAGGAAAGAATTTTTGTCTTGGGATAGTGAGCAGTTGTATAAACATATGATGCAAAGGCTTTTTCAAATAGACATAACATTGCCATATGTTCCATCAAAAAACTGCAGAGGGACTTGGGAAAATCAGAATGATTTAAGAGGGACTATACACATCTCTGCCACCGCTTGGTTAGCTGAACGCAGGCAGCCAAAGGTAAGGAGTGCTGTTAAACAAGGACATGTTAAGAGACCAGAGTGTGCCCCAGAGATCCCTGCACTGAGATAATGAAAGCTCTCAAATGTCACCACAGAACTGCAGCTCTCCTTAAAATGTGGCAGAAAGACTGTGCTTTCTCTAGGTGCTGGGAGCTGACTGCATGTGGGATAGTTCTTCCCGATGGACACGAGAAGCCCATTAAAGTGGCTGCTTGTGATTGGAATTATAGTTATTGCGGCAGCTGAGACAAATCGTGGTGCACACAGATTTGCAGAAACAAGGGATGATGGCTTGGAGGTCCAGGGAACTGCACTGCATTTGCTGAATTTTGAAGCATAAAGTAAAAACAAAGGAGAGAGCCTGAATGATAAGCTTACGCTCCTTGCTTACTTCTGAAGCTCGTATTTTTAGCTTAAGAAAAGGGACCGGCATGTAGCCCCCTACTCTCAGGGACTCACTATCTCACAGTCCTTGATTGGATTTGCTTAAAGTGATGAGGAATTTGCCCCCCTCTGTTCCTCCAGCATGGGCACAAGTATCCAAATGTTTCCTGAGAAATATGAAAAAGACTGGGTCCAGATCGAGGCCTGGCTTTGAGCATGAACCCCTCTGTCAGAAGGCCTCGGCTTTACCCATATGAGCATATGCCATTACCTGAGACTTGCGCCCTCTGATTGTTCTCTAAGAGATGCATGCATGCAGCTTCCCAAATCCTTGGGAGTAATTTTGCATTTCAGAGGGACTATTAACATTAAAAAAAAAAGAAAAAAAGAAAAATCAGGATTTTCTTCATTTTCTGATCATATATTATACCCGTAAAGGCCGGTCTAGCTAACAGGTGGCACTGACAGAACGCACTGTGAAGACAGCTGTGGGAGAAACAGTCTGCAGCACCGAACAAAAGTTACCCATTTGGGGAACCATTTTTTTTCCCCTGTACTGAAACATTAATTGATTCTTTTATATTCAGAAGCTATTTTCACTTATCCCAGACACTTACCAGAAAAAATAAAAAAGAAATAATGAGGAGTTTTGGTGTAAAAACACATTTCACCATAAAACAGGTTGATTAACTTGCAGACTTTAAAAAATTAATGTCCAATGGAAGGAACTGCTGACTGTTTAAATTAGATCTGCTTATTACAGCACTACAACAGAAACTAAATTAATTTTAAGCTTCAGAATGAAATTTTTATTTTTAATTTTTGTGGGTTGTAGAGGTAGAGGAAGTGGATGCTTGGGAAATTAAAAGTCCTCTATTTATCATGAGCCATTCACAGTACAGGCAGCCTTAATGCAGGTTTTTCTCGGTACTCTAAACCTCTTGGACATTAACATAGAACTGCTGTTAGGAATTCCATTGCAATTCCATGCTTTCAAGAATTTCAGTTCATCTAAAAATATTCAATACAACCTCCCTAACAAAAAATCATCATTTTTAATCAAGATCACAGAAAAATCTACAAGTCAGTCTGAAGTCACAGGCGAGATTCATGTACGTTCTTTAAATTAGCTTTGGTTTTCAAATAGAAAGCCTGTCAAATCATTGACACCACACCTCCAACAACTGTATGTAGATACAGAAAATACCTTTAGAGACTGTTTGGAGTCAAGAAAGGCAGAGAAAGTTTATTCTGGCACAAACCCATGAAAATATCAAATTTATTCTTATTTAATTCCCTGACAGATTTTAGATGAGCAGAATTGTTTTACTGAGAGTATCTACTAAGCCAGTAGTAAGAGAAGGTTACATGAAACTATGACAGATAATTTGTCTACAGAGAAATTCCATCTCCTGTCCTCACTTAGTGCATCTTACAGCCACTGCCTTAGGGAAGGTCAGAGAAGGATTGGAGGGGAGGAGAGGGCTTACTGGGTCTCAGCATGATCTCAGTGGGTGAACAGAAAAACAAAACAGGAAAACATAGCCAGACAAAATGAAGTGGGTGAGCAAAAGTATGGGTTAAGAGAAAATCCAGCACCAAACAAGAAAATGCACAACTGAAATGTACTAAATTATTTCTGATGCCTTTTGTCTTTCTTACCTTCTCCTTGGGTTAAGCTAGAGCTACTGTAGCTTTTAATCTATTGTCTGAAAGACCTTTCTTTTGTTACAGAGCTGTGATAATGCTCATGGAGATGTACTGTTGCAGGGCTGTGTGGAGTGAGTGCCACATAGACTCTGCCAGGCTGTGGTCTCAGTGACAAAGGAGCCCTTTTAACTTCTGCGCATAATGATCACTCACCTCGCACTGACTCTTAAATGCTAGGTATCAAGCCTTAGCTGTGCTCTTGCCTCTGAATCATCACTAGACTTTTTTCTTTCTTTTAATATTTTAAGAGGTCCTAAGAGGTCCCAAACACACAGTCCAAGGAGAGGCAACCACTGCCTTTTGTGCCCAGTCAGATTTGGCAGGGAGGGTACCAGTCACAGCTGCTTCAAGTCCTGCCTTCACAGGGAAGGAGATGGGTTAGATCACTTCTTACACTCATTTATGCTTGGTCTTCTGTGGAAGTGCCAGTGGCAACACTAAGTGACAGCTACAGCATGTAATTTAAGCACCGGCACAGGGATTAGAAGGAGGTCAGGTATTTCCTTCCACAGCCATCACCTAATATTAACAACTTTCATTCACTGTCTAATCAGAGCCAGATCCAAACCTGTGACTGACAGATTTTTAATTGCTAGTCTCTTAAGTCCCACCATTCTTCTCTCTCACTGGGAGTTGTTTCCTTCAGCTCTTACTATGATGATTAAGGGTGAATTCTACTCTTTTAAAACAAATGTATTGATGTAGATATCTGAAGTGTTACTTTATATCTTTGATTTTTTTAATATTTTTTTAAGAGAATGAAAGAGATAAGACTATTGAAATGCTTTATTTTTTAAATAAAGAGAAGAAATATATCTTCATGTGAACTCATCTTCCTTTGAAATCATACCACACTCTCCTACTTTACTGCAAAAATAAAGAACATAAGAATGCAGGAGCAGTCTATCATGCCTCACCTCTTTTGCTTTCCAGTTTCTATTTGCTCCTTTATTTTCCATACTTTAAAATCTCATTTAGCATTCTCTTGAGAAGGAGAGCACAAGATTACAATCTAACGATTGTAATGAGAATGGGTTACGTTTGTGCCTTTTCCCATTTTCATTACAATCTTTGTGGCAAGAGTAATGTAACAGAATTTTTAATGTCTTATATATTGCATGAGCATTTTTTT
The DNA here is from genome assembly GCF_019238085.1 of Lagopus leucura. NCBI lineage: Eukaryota > Metazoa > Chordata > Aves > Galliformes > Phasianidae > Lagopus > Lagopus leucura. The sequence continues at coordinate 46,765,506 of NW_024962263.1, forward strand.
TTTTTTTTTTTTTTTTGCGAGCTCCTGCTACATTTCAATGGATGATGCTGTTGCAGAGCATTGCAACTTTGATCTTTTTATGGCTTGCATTATGATCACATTGGCCATTTCACCCACTTCACGAAAGTGGAAAATATTGTGGTATACAGCTTGCTGCTACAAAAGCTAGCCATCTACAGATACCATACATATCTAGAATATGGTTTTCCTCCAAATCCCATCCATGGCTGAGTATGAGATACTAACATCACCAAAGCTGCGTGTTTCTCTGAATGGCAGTACAGGACTTGTAGTTTGCAGAGTCTGAGCAGAAGAACAGAACATCTGTTTTGCTAAAAAATAGGAACAGCTCTTGGAAAAAGTGCGCTTCATGTGGCTGGCATGGCAGTGACTGAAAGAGGACTGAGAGATTTCCCAAAGCATGTAAACCTTCCTTTAAATCTTCCCAGACTGATCACTGTCTGAGAAAAAGAAAGGTGTTGGGTGAGGATATAATCTCAGTAGACAAAGGAACAAAAGGGTTCAATGAGAGAACTGATGGCTAAGCTATGCTATAGAAAAAGCAGACTCAAGCTAAAGCCTGTCTGTATTTATTAATATGAAAAATGGCTAACAAAACTGATTCTTAATACCAGATACCAACAAGGAAAAAGAGAAGAGTACTGAGATAGCTAGCTCAAGGGCAACATCCCTGAGGGGATCCGTATAGACTCTGTGTGACCAGCAAGGCTTCAAAGAGAAAGGCAGCTACAGCAGAGGGGGTGGTTCTACCTCTAAAGCTTTGCCTACTCCAGTGAGGTGAGTGTCCTTTTAGACAACACAGTCAGGTGAAAAAAATGAGAGAAGACATCGGGGAAAGGAATGGATTCAAATTTGAGCATAAAATGAAGTTCAGACGAACATATTGACGTATACAATATGTAGTTTAATACAAACTAACACTACTGAACTTCCAAAAAAGCATTTCAAGAGGCATATCTCCTTGCAAGATCAGAGCAGAAGACAATGTCAGCAGATCTCAGTGAGGTAGCTAGCACATTACAGTTTCATGTTCTTGATTAAGAAGCTTTATTTCCTTGATGCATTGGGTAGAATCTGGCATCCTTCAGAGAAATGCCTACAGAGATACCCATGGCTCAGCAAGGCAACAGATGAGGGAGAACGCCATCCTCATTATAATAATATTCAACAGACAGCCTGCAGGTTTTGAAATGGATGAAGCCATTCATGAAAAGACACACAAGGCTAGATTTCACACTTTACCCTTTGGAATCTATTTTTAACCCTATCACTTTTTTTGTGCAACTTCTTCTGCACTTGATATAAGCTGGGCACATCTACACTGAAGCTCATTTTTTTCCCTTGGAATCTAAATTTAACACTGCAGACCCTAAGGATAAAACCAGTTGAGCCCTTTAGAGGGAAAACGTTCATCCTCTTTATCAGAGTGGCTTTCCCGGTGGCTTTCGCTTCAGTGAGAAGAGTGTCTGGGATAATTGCTCTTTCCACAGAGGATCAATACTGTGTAATTAATCAAGATGAAATCATTCTTTGCACTTCTCCAGGTTTCATCCTTGAGACATATTCTCAGATTTGCTGGCTCCTGGAGATAGCAACACGCTCTTACCGCACAACGCCAAAACACCCTGGAGGCAAAACCATCACAATCCAGCTGTCCAGATCCTCACCTGACATATCTTAATAGAAGAAAAGAGACAAAGCCCAGATGCCTCTTTATTAGGATCCTCCTCTCTGCGGAGACAACAAGGCTTCAAAATCTACCGTCATCAGCATAATGTCGGCATCGAGGGACATTATTCCCTCCAAGGAAACATGCCACCAAACTTGCAGTGATTATAAAGCAGAAGCATGCACTGTGGAAATACACCCAGCAGAACCCCACATCACAGTGATAATAATTCAGCTAACATTTCTGTGGTTTGCACAGTTTGCTTAGCTGTGACTGATCACATGCATCTCACATTCCTGTTTCTTTTCTTTTACAACATAAGCATTTATTTTAATCCACTGATTTAAATGAAATGGTATAGAAAGTCTTTAAAAAAAAACTTTATTGGAATAATCAAAACGTAAAAATTTAATATTAAAGTCATTTTCATCTCCAATGGGTCAGATTTTTTTTGAAATTCAAAATGCCAGAGGGGAAAAACAAATGAAAAGACTATTGATTCAGTTCTAATGGAGTTAAGACAAAATGAAACATTTCAAGCACTTCATTTGACCTGGAAATGTTCCCCTTTTAATATATATGGTTCTGTTTCATCCTCATTTGGGCTGAAAATGCTGGAATTTGTCACAGTCAAATTTCAATCATCTCTACTTATGCTTAAGATTCTCCTTGCCTGTCAGGCTCTCTATTCCTCTCTACTAAACATAGTCAAGACAAAACATCTTCTAAAAAGGTTGTTGTCCATTCTGATATCATTGAAATTAAGTAGCTGGTGAAAACAATTATAAATAATATATCCAGTTGTGTTTATTACAGAAAGATATTAAAAGAATGACTGGAATTTTCCATTGGTTTGGGTAAGCAGTGAAGACATTTTAGGAGACTAAACAGCATTGGCTCAAATGATCATGTTTTGATTCAGTTTACATTAAATGGAATGATAAACAAAAGTAGGGTTGGAACTAATGTTCTGCATTTCAAAAGGGCAAACTATGATGGACTAAGTGCTCTGAGCACCCTAGCTGCCCAAGAAAACACTCTGTGTGCCTCCATGCCTTGAATGGGGAAGAGGCTGAAGGATTCTTAGAATCTCTGATGCTAATAAGATTTCAGAGCTGTATTCTTAGTAACATAGGAAAAAGAAGGATCATAGAATCATAGAATCGTAGAATCGTAGAATCATAGAATCGTAGAATCATAGAATCGTAGAATCATAGAATCATAGAATCATAGAATCATAGAATAGCCTGGGTTGAAAAGGACCACAATGATCATCCAGCTTCAACTCCCCTGATGTGTGCAGGGTCATCAACCACCAGACCAGGCTGCCCAGAGCCACATCCAGCCTGGCCTTGAATGCCTCCAGGGATGGGGCAAGGATCTATGAGCCTGCCAGATAGAGTCACTTACAGAGCCTGCAGATCAAACTTTATTAAAGGTAATGACTTTGAAGAGAAGGGCAAATGAAAGATAGATGGTGGGAATGAGGTTTAACCACACTAGAAATAACAACAAAAATCTAAGAGTTTAATCCTCTCTATTTGGGAAGAACTAGGTAATCTCATTCAGAATTCAGACAGAACTGGTATGTGAAACTACGGGAACAGTCACAGGTACTCATGACAAGCCTACCAACTCATGGGATTAAACTCAGTGTCTTCAGTTAAGAAGGAGAAGAATAAAAAATCTGACAATTACTAGTTAGACCTGAAATGTCTGAAGACTTTGGAACAAATTTTGGAAAAAAAGAAAAGTAATTTAAGCCATGGAGATAAACTGGGAATGTACTAAAAAAAAAATTACCAAAGGGTTTGAGTTCGCTAAAGATAGGTTTCCTTAGAATAACTTTGTGGGATTTTTATAAGATTACTGATTTTCAAGACAAAGGAAATGTGTTAGATCTAATTTAGCTGGGCTCTAGCAAAGCATTCAATAAGGCACCAGATGGGAAATAATTTCTTAAACTGGAGAAAATAGGGACGCACAGAGGAACTGTTGAGTGGGAGCCTGCTGAAAGGAAGACAACCATTGGTGATACTAAAAGAAGAAGCATTGGGCTGAAAGAGAGACATGAATGAAATTTCTCCAGGATCAGTTTTGGGATCATCTTTTTCTCTATGGGTATAAACAAGAAAGGTGATGACTTTTGAGGTCCTGAGCTGGACAATGATTGTCTATAGCTAAGATAAAGTGTCAGTACAGAAAGGATTGAGGTAGCAGGCAGAAAGAAGTACTTCAGAATATGCAACACAAGGTCCTGCCTTGAGAGACTGACACCATAGTTGCTGTAAACAGACAACTCATCGTCTGAAAATGACTGCAGTGTGGTTAAGCTGGTAAAACAGCTGATGACAGCATGAATGGCTCTAAACTGCCAATGGAACTCACCCCTGAGAAGGCAAAATTATCCCATGACAGGTAAGATAGTCCCAGTAGGAACAAGAACGTATAAAGATAATGGTACAAAGCAGAGCTGCAACAAGATCTGAAATACTGTCTACTCTTTTGGCTGTCTATATTAAAAAAAACAACAACAACAACAACAACAAAAAAAAAAAAAAAACAACCAGAAATTCAAATTTCAATTGATGAAGAGAAGAATACTAATATGCTTATTCAACAGTTTTTTCTAGAGAAGTTGGAGTTTGGCTTATTCAGCTAGCAAAATGAAATCTGAAAGGCTGCAGAACTGCCCTCTACGGATACACTGTGTGTAAATACCTCTTATAGGAAGAAAAGTAAGTCTAATTGAGCCATCCACTGGGCAAGAGCAAATGGATAGATATTGGCCTGAAATAAAATTGATCAGAAACATAGTGAAAAAACATCTAACCTGGTTTCTAACAGCCTTCCAAATGGAAAAATAAGGTCAACACTCTGACCTGACAATTTCTTTCAGTAGGGAGTTTGGCCCCTTTATGGCAGAATTTGTATGAATGACATGGTACCTGCAAAGCCTGATGTTTCCAACTCTACATTAGACTGATGTTCCCTACTTCCAGCTATGCTTCAAACTGAAAAGTATGCTTCACACCTTCAGAAAAGGATTACAGTTCTACATATACAGTCACACAAACTATAACATGCAGATTTCCCTTCTGACTGAGAAAAAAGTAGAAGGAATTTCTAGGGGCAGTGTGAGACAAGGTCACTGTGAAGATCAGAAAATAGATTTCAGAGACAATGGTGGGGAACACTGACGTGGCATTTATCCTGTCATCTCTTCTCATTAGCCCTCAGTACTGCAAGGAGTGAAATGCAAGTTATGTATGGTCCTGCAACAGACTGTAGAAACAAATTCTTTCAAATTCTTTTTAACCACATTATTGTGCCTTTAGAAACTAAATGCCTTTTAAAATTATTATTATTTTTTTTTTTTTCAGGTGGAGGAATTAAAATAGTCTGAAACAGGCAGGAATGACATTTGGTGTCATGAATACTGGAAACATCCATGAAACGTATTAGTTAGATGGTTGGAGGAGAAAATAGGTTAGTAGAGAAGTGAAAAACAGCTTGGAAAAAAAGCTGCTATTAGCAAAGAGGAAAGAAGAGGTGATAAAACAGTGAAACCAATTAGAAAAAGGGCACAAAAATTCTATGGGAGAAAGAAAGGATGAGGAGGAACAGAAATGAATAAATTAGAGGCAAGAGCAATGTCCAAGGTAAATCTGACATGAAGTACCTAATCAATGGCAATGTCCACTCCTGGGGAATGCAAAAGGTCCTGTCAGGGATGGAGTTAGTGAAGGTTTTGCAGTAACTCAGACGTGCTCCTTCATCCCGTTGGTAATTTAAGCTGAGATGTTGGTCTGGTTGTTGGCTTAGAGGTATGAACTCATTTCTGCTGATGAACCTTTAGCAGAGGGGTAGGACTGATAGCTGAGGAGGAAGAGGAAGAGAAATTGAAAGAGATATTAAAACTCTAAAGCAAGATGCCCTGAAGGTTACTCAACAGAACTGCTGATGAACACACCAGGACACAGAGAACTGGAGCACTGCCATGAGAACAAGGGAGAAAAAGGATTTTGGAAGCTCCGCTGAGAGTGAGGTAAACAAGCAGTCAGCTGTGACAGAGAGCCGAAGCAATGAAGAGGCATAATAATATATAACGCTATTTCAAAACAACAGATGGGAATAGGGAATTGATAGTGAAGCGATTAATACTAGCAGTGAAAGAACTAAACACCTTTAAAATGCACAATATTTAATAAGAGTGAAGCCAGACTCAAAGCAATCCATAAATTAACAAAGAATAACACGTACAGTGGCAAAATGGAGAAAAGGCAAAAGGAAACAAAATATACACCAAGAACCTGTTTATAGAAAGGAGAATGGCTTTAAGCTGTAAAGAAGGGGGTAAGACTGAACTGTGGGGTAAAACCTGTAGATGCAGTGTGAGAGCTGTGTCTCTCCAAGCTAGTCAACAGCTAGGGAGTCCCTGTAACAGCATGGAAATGAATGGGCAACCTGCCTTAGCTGTACACGGAGCTGACTACAGCAGCAGATGTATCTGCCCCAGTCTTCAAATTTAATCCAGAAAGTCAGGCTGACACTATTTATGTGGGGCCTGGCTTATGCCAAAGCGTTGCCCACCCATTCCTCCGAGCTCTCTCCCAGCTGAGGCTTGATAGGGATGCTCAGCCCCAGAAGCCTGGCAGCCCAATCTTCTCAGCAAAAGGGCATGTAGTAGAGGCAAGACTCAGGAATCAAGTGACTGATTTGTGTTGCTGATCCTTTAAAAAATGTTTCTTACATTGATTTTGGAAGTATTCATGATTTTTACTTTTGCATTCCCTAGAATTCATTTTTCCTGCACTGAGATTTTAGATTGCATTCATCTTTGAATCATATCATGGCTTGGGTTGGAAGAGAACTCAAAGCCCACCCAGTCCCACTCTGTGCCATGGGCAGGGCTGCCACCCAGCAGCTCAGCTGCCCAGGACATCATCCAACCTGGCCTTGAGCGCCTTCAGGGATGGGGCACCACAGCTTACATGGGCAGCTGTGCCATTGACTCACTGCTCTGTGGGTAAAAAATTTATACTGAGGTTCCAGTAGCTAATGTTGACATTATAAACTACATATACAAATTCACTGTTTCCATGAACAAATTAACCCATGGGTGTGCAGCTTTATACAATTTGATGCTTATTAACACAATCTATATAACTATTAGGGAGTTGACTAGGGAACTTGCTACAAAGGCAAGAAAGAGAGGGGGCTGGAGCTGTGCATTTCTGCCAGCTCCTGGTGAAACTGTGGGTGTCTCATGAGTTTTTACGTGGTTATTTTTGAAAACGTGTATAGAAAATACTAAATGTAGTTGTCAGCTAATGTTCAACAGAGAAACAAGGGTAAAGATGCAAAAGATTAGAAGTGATACATATTGACAGCATCTTATTAGAAAGCCTAAGGATAAAGGCTGTTCATCACAAGCAATTAAATTACAGATTTGAAGCTACCATTTCTCAGCTGAGATACAGCAACTGCCCTTTTATTTCCCTGACACTTCTAAAGGTAAAGAAAAAGATGAAGGTATACCAGCCAACTCCAGATAGTGCAATTTCTAGTTGGCTGAGGTATGCCTGGATTGTGAGATTTGGGGACCAGAAAGCTAGTATTTTCCACCCTTCTAAGGGGAAGAGAGGTTTGGTCAGATTTGTTCTGGTCTTCTTCCTTTGTTTTCTTTTCTTTTTCTCTTCTTATTTTTCCTCTTGCTGCTAGACAGCAAATCCTCCATCAGGTTGCTAAGATGTTCAATATGACAAGAGTCATTTTATGTCTTTGCGTGCTAGATGTGCTTTTATATTGCTGTAACCATTTGAAAAAACAATTGGGAGAAATTAAAAATATGTATTTAAGAAAGAATCAAAAAGGAAAGAAACAGATGCGTACCATGCATGACATATGAACTTTCAAATGCAAAGGAAACGCATTTTTCACAACAAAAGGCTAAGTAGTACATACACATCAGCATTTTCCTTTTTTTTTTTTCTTTAGACATGCATTTTAGATATACATAAATTATTTCTCCTTTTGTTTTATCCTTTTTAAAAAATCAGAATATTCAAACATCCTCTTTAAGAAGCAGAAGAGGATGAAAGATTGCATTTGGCAGGTCTCTTTTGTGCTGTAATTTGTTTCTTTATGGAAATGCAGCAAAGGGTGACTTTTATTATGTGTTAGGTAAGAATCTGCATAGAGCAACTTCCAGCTGTTGACCATGCGATTAGGCCATTAAAGTGCAAAAATCGCTGTTTACAAATACCCGTAATTACTGTAATTTTCATGCAAAAATCTACACTCACCTAAAACCAGACCACATGCCAGTTCTTTCCTGGCCAAAATGGCTATTTCTTTCTGTCTTGAAATCTCAGTCACATATTGAAAAAATATCTGCAGAATAAAATATATTTTGACTGCAGAAATAGATTTTGCATGAATAGACTCCTGAGGCATCCAACAGTTTCAATAATGTTTTCTATTCCAGGGGAGCAAAAAATATTTTTCCTTGATAGCATTTATTTTATATTCACTGCACTGGAATTACTTTTTCAAAATTCTGCCAGCAAAGACTTATCGTATGTGGGTGCCATTGCTGTAACATAAAGATAAGGATGGAGGCTTATTCCACTCATAAGCTCATGAGTCTGTAAATTGGAACTATCCTTCATAGTACAATGCATTTTACCAGTCCAAATATTTTTCTTAAAGACAAGACAGGAGTTTTTTTCTTGGAAGTATTTTCCTTCAGTGACTTAAGGAAGCATATTCATGGACTGCTTGTGAAAGGCAAGACACAAACAATGTGACACTGCTGGCTTCTCTGGACTGGGGAAGAGCCGGCATTATTTCAACAGCTTCAGAATCAGTCACTGAAGCAGCTGCCTTAAGCAGGAAAAGTGTTGTCTGGGGAGCTGGAGATAAGGTAAGATAGAAACAAGGACCTCAAAGGACAGAGATGCATCCTAATTTGATGATCCAGGTGCAAATAAATGGCTCCACTCATTTCAAAAATGGGACAGGCGACATATCAGGATCTGAATTTGGATTATATCATCAGGTATGCTCGGGCCTGTGATTTTGTTACTGGCCAAATGGCTATGATTATTACAATCAAACGTGGTAATACAATGACATTTTACCTAGGGGCAGGCACACAGGTGAGATTAAAATGAGAACTGACTCCAGCTTTCACCAGGAAATCGAGTCTAACCCTTTTTGAAGTTAAACATTTTGATACAGAATTTTTCAGCAAAAGGCTGACCTGCATAAAACAACTGAATCCTCGGTGTACTGTGAATGCTTTGTGTGCCACAGTTAAATGGTTCCAGAAATGGGAACCTGATTAACTTTGAAATTTCCATCCTCCCCTCACAAACAGTGGTTCAGCTCCTCTCATGGCTGCAGAAGTTTGCTGGCAGCCCATGGTATTTTGATCACGGCCCTGTCTACATGTACCAGGAGCAGAAATAATGATACAGTGGTAAGAGTCCTAGTGGTTGGCCAGCGTTGGATCCCTCTCCAATGCTATTAGTGATGAGGCTCAAACAATAGCAACTGTGCTGGAGAATTGAAGGGAAGAAAAGGCTGGTGATGTCAAGACCTGTCTGGTTCTCTTTAAGCCATTGTTCTCAGCATTGTGATATTAAACCTCTTCTATATTATGGGCTAAATTATGAGCTTCTCAGAAGTCTTTGCGCAGCAAGGGACAACATGTTCCACAGATTTCCAGTCAAAGGGAGTCATAAGTCATCTGGTCTGATCTCCCCTATAATCATTAAGATGCTGCTATGTTCCATCCACGTACCCTTGTATTTGCCCAAAGCCATTAGTTAGACAAAAAATACCTCTACTTTTAGAAGGCTCACCTGTGGCCTACTGCTCGCGACCAGCGCATGAGGTTTCCATATCTGCTGGATGCAGAGTACCAGATTGCAACAGAGGATGATAAAAATCCAAATCTTCCAACTTGCCAGTCTGTCCTGCAGGGCAGTGTCCTGCTGATAAATCTGATCATACAGCCAAGCCTCCTCTTCTTCCAGTGGGTCCTTACACAAGCTCGATTGGTCTGTGCCCATGCCCGCAGTAGAAGAGCCCACATTTGGAAGCTGAACAGGCCCAGTCCTGCTGCATGTCAGCACTCATGGCTCAGCCCTTTTTTAGCCCTACAAGAGTCAGGCTTTCAGAAGGAGTCATGTTTGACAAAGAAGCATTTCCAAAAGACCTGCCATCAAACAGTGCATCTGTTAGCACACTTTCCAAAAGCTGGATTGTTGTGGTTCCTATGGGCCTCGGTGCTGAATAAAGTCTTGTTGTTGTAGGGCTGAATCATTAAACCATCAGATCTGCCCAAAGAGCTTACAGCAGGCCTATGAGACAGGGAGAAAAGATGATAAACCAGCAGGGTAAGTCCAAGGTCGCAGAGAGATGATAATGATAGATGTAATAAGCAGCAGTAACAACATACAAACTATCGTGCCACTGCCCTTTGTTAGCTCAGATTTGAACCCTTGGGTTTTGCTAATTATAATGACACAGTAAGAGCTAAAAGGGGAAAATACCCACCAAAAATGGTTGTTAACCACTTCAGCTCTACATCCATGCTGCATATTCTGTGCTTTGCTCTAATGTTCAGTAGAGGCTCCATTAAAGTCAATGGAAAGTCAGGGTGTCCCTGGTGAATTAGACTGCAGCAAAGTAGTTTAAATTTAATCTAGAGTTGGATTTAACACATTTAAAAGAGAGCAAATTCACTGTTAAGTCTAACCATCCAGTCAATACTTCAAGATGATGGTTCTTACTCTGGCACTGCTTTTATATATTCTGACAGAAGGCAGAAATTATGTCCATGATCATACCATCATTACTGGCTTTGGTTGAGTTTTTCAAGCACAAAAGAAAGCCAGATGCCCTGTGCTTAGAGAACTACCATGGGATTTTGGTGCTTCTTTGAAAACCCCATGTATATTCAGCAAAAGGTAGAAAAGTACACCAGAAACACATTTTGTAGAATATTACATTCGAATGTAGAGTTAGAAGAGCTATTCCCTGGCACTCACTATCAGCTCCAAACCCCAACCAGTGATTCTATAAATAAACCAGTTCAGCTCCATCTTCAGAATATTTCTTTCTTTCACCACTCTAATTGGAAGACCATTTCTGAAGCTTGCGGCTTTGCTGTTCAGTTAAGATGTACCCAATTTCCAGCCTGAATTGATTCAAGTCCAATTTATGCCCATTTCCTCCCACATGAGTTTTGCCTTTTTGCTTTCATGGGTCTTCAGTTTTCCTGGTGTTAATCCTTCAGCATCTTTATGGATGAATGCCACTTGTGTGAATACATCAGTAACAGAGAAACAGCATTCCTGTTAATGCTGACCAGCAGAGGTGCCAGAGGAGGCACAAACTGAAGGGCAGCAGTACTGTGGGAACAGGGCAGGAGCTGAGCAGAGTCCTAGCATCACTGGCATGCACTCTGCCTTCATACAGTCCCAAATCTGGTGCATGGCTCCTGCTGCAAGTCAGTCACTGCCTCCTCGGGCAAGGACGCAGCCTGTTGCCCTAGGCTTGCGCCTGAAGATCGCTCAGGCTTCTGCCATCTGCCTCTGTTTTTCCAGACAAAACAAGCTATGTTTCTGGGTTTCCTGTAACGAGATAGGCTGCTTCCCCCGGTCATTCTGGCAGCTCTTCTCCGTCTCCAACCCGAAATTGCTCATCTTTACGCGTACTTCTGAGAGCTTCATCATGCCCCAAAGAGCCACATGCCTGATGTGCCCTGAAACCACCTTCGCTTTCCCACCAGCCCCTCCACGCTGGTGAGCTACACTGTGTGCAGACAGACATGTCCCCTTTGTCAGTGCTCTGCGCTATGCTTGCTCTGATCCAGAAGCTGTTTGATGGCGTGAGTGTTATATTATTCCTGAATTAACACACTCTGCCTCCCAGTGGGCCTTATTAGCTCCGGCACAAACCTCTCTAACACGGCTGTATGGTTTCTGTCCCGGAGACAGTTCATAATCTGGCCAGTTTGCAGTATCCATCCATCTGCCCCTTCCATATAGATATAACACAGTATTCCTGTGATTAGACAGGATACCTTGTCTCTTGCCTTTTCAACACCTTCTAGCTGATTATTTTCTTCTTACTGAAGAAATGGATATTACCAAAGCCTGAAGTGTATGGCTCTGTACTTTGCAGGTATGTGCTACACAACAGTGCACAACTCCATCCCACCCTAAAGTTTAGCTCTACCCATATGCCCCTCTTTCAGCAGCTACACAGTTAGTTAGACAATAATTTTCAACAGAAAACTTTACTGCTCATATAAAGCTATTACCAGTAAAGAGCTCAGAACTTCCATATGGGCTATCCAGACTCTTCTGTCTTGCAGTGATGGAATCACTAATTCTGAGTAACGAGCCACATGACTGTGCAAGGGAATCTCAAACATGAATACCACAGCCTGGAAATCATTCCAGGTATTTCTAGTCTCAGCCCCATTGGATCCTGCTTCACAATCTGAGAGCTGTGTGTTCAACCCAGAAGAATACCTGTGCTCCCAGTATGTATACCTTTGCTGTGATTGTTCCCGCCCTTACGTATTTCTGTACTGTTTCTGTTAAAGTTACCTGGGTTCATTTTCTCTCTCCCAACTTATATATGATTTAAGTGGCCAAAAGTATCCATGAAATGGAGATATACCTCTTCATTTAAAACTGGAACCTTTCTAATGACTACATTAGTACCCAGGGTCCTGTGGACACTTGAGACATCCTTGGTCCTAAGCAGTACAGCCTTGAAGAGCCTGCTAGTCAATAAAATAAAATACCCATTCTCTTTAATTAACATATGAAATAAACACAATCTGTGACACCTAGTGTGCAGCAGCAATTAAGAGGCATTGCTTAGTTAAACCTCCTAATACCTCATTTAAATATGCAATTAAGGGATAATTGCCTTCAATCAATAAAAAATTGAAATATTTTGCAGGGACCTCAGTCATTTTTTTGTGAGGCTTTCTACTTTCTACTTGGCCTGGGCTAAGCCTCCAAGTCGTACACCACTTGTTAAAGAAACATTATTCTTTTCAGCATTCCACTGAGTTATGGCTCTTATGCATCCTGCTAGTATCGTGAGAGTCTCTTGTTAAGCCTAAGCATTTATTTTTGTGTTATCAATAATTTCCACTTCTTTAAACTATCCATTTATCCAGTCTAAGCTCTCCTTGAACCATTTCACTTTTCTAGTCCACACGGAACAGAAGTGTCCCTTTGTGCATGCCTTTACATTCTGAGCTTCCTCTCAGACACCTTAGCAATTCTTTTATATTGTAATTGTTCTCCTGTTTTTCAGTATCTCCTTGCAAACAAGCAGTACTTCACTTGTGAACAAGTGCTTGCAATTCAGACCATATATCCAGCTCTCCTCCCTTCCTACACACAAATCAATCCTCAGTAAAATGAGACAGATCTATGAATCAAGCAAGAAACAAAGTCAACCATTGCCTTCTTTCTCAAAGCTGGAAATTAGCAATGCAAATATATAGGCTCATCTAAGAGGTCCTTGAGTGCACTCCATCATGGCACCTCACACTATCATCAGACACAGAACAATCAGAATAAAGGAGGAAATATTGTCATGCTCGATAATTGAATTACGTGGTTGAAGAGATGAGATGTGAAATGAATGAGATGAGGAAAAAGAGGTAAATCTTAACAGGCATTTAGAGGCATCTAAGGAACACCAAAGAAAACAGTGTACTGCCCTGGGAGGGAAACCTCAATGCAGTCTACAGTTCATGTTGTTTTACAGCTAGCTATGTAGGCTGCTAATACCACATTATCTGAACAATGTTTTGCCAACCATTGCAGAAGTCAAAACCTCCACCTGGACTACTTCTGTCATGGAGAAAAAGCCAGAAAGAAAAGGAAGTGTTGCTTGAGTTTAAGAAGGAGGGTTCAAATCTGACCTTCTATGTGCCTGCCAGTCAATCATTTCACCTCTTCATGCCTCTCTTTCCCATCACACCGATTCTTTTGGTCTGAAAGTCTGACCAAGCTAGTTTCAAATATGGACCACATATTACCAGAGCTTTTTATTTACCTGAGTGTTAAAAGTCACACTGGACTTAAGACATACCTTTAATTAAAAACTTCGCCTAACAAAATAAGACTTGATGCTGCCGCAGTTTCTTTCATGCGCACATACTTACTGCTGAAATTTTTTTGTGGTTTTCAGGGATTTTATACATAGCAATCAATACATAAGAATGGCTTGTATGACCACCTCCACATCTTAAAAGCCAAAGAGCATAGCTCAAGATTTTATACCCAGTTTTTTGATGTATAGATTCTTGCTGAAATAGTATATTAATTAATGTGTTCTGTCTTCTTTCTCTCTCCACCATATTATGCTGTCACTAAGCAGTTCAGAGACATTTACTTACTGTGCTGAAATACATACACAAATAAATAATAAGCATGGAACTGTGAATATGAAGATGATGCACTGACACTGCCTAAGGAGGAGAGGAGCTTCTGGATTGCAAGACATCCAAACTGTGATCATTAGGAGGACCTGTATATCATTTAAGTAATTATGAGCTCTATGACTTCAATCACTTTTGGAACACCCATTCTTTCTGATGATGTCTAACTAGGTCAGAGACTTACACTCCCTAGACAGTAGAAGATTGGCAGGTTTAGTCAGATGATGATTGCTCCTCTTCCGAAGACATTTTATCAGGATAAGCGACAGATTCGCTCAACTAATAGAAATATTTTTGCTCCCTTCTTGATTGTAACTGATGGTAGTCATTGGGCATTCATTCCTGTTCTCACACTCTTAGAACGGCTGATGTCCTGCAAAGAACACGTGAAGCTGTGTTATATGATCCACAGACAAGCAGGATACATAGATTCTTGCTCTCCAGTACAGGCATGGATATAACAGAGAAAATTAGCCTGCAATGGATAAGCATAGTCCTGTGTTACCTGCATACATCTTTCCATGTGTGAATTGATACATCAGCCAGGTAAATGATGTATTAGTGGAGACTGTAGAAGAGGAGAACATGTGTAGTTTTGTTCTGTTCTCTGCTATCAGTTTGCATCAAAAGAAAATTGACTGACCTGGAATCAAACCAGTTTTCAGGAATCAAATTGCAAATTATCATCATCCAACTCATCTCCCCAGTAACTCTCTGGGAGGATGCAGTAGCCTCAGAAAAGCTGTTTTCCATCTGGTCCTAAATTTTCAGAGAGAATCAGAACAAAAAATACTCAAGTATAGTAAAAATGCATTGCATGATAACAATGAAACTGGCAGTCACAGTGGAACTCAAATGTACTCTCTCTTCAGTACAGCACCAGCCTGGCATTTCCAATAGATGTATGGGACAAGAAGTAGCTCCTGGTCCAAAAAGGTATGAGTATCCTTTTGGTGATGCATTACATCTGCCAGCCTTGGAAGATGTCTCAGACACCATGGGGCACCTTAAACCACACCTGACATTTCTGATCAGGCAACTGAACTGAGTCACATGGTGAAACATCTTATGTAGCATGCTAGAGGAACAGGAAAACATGATGCCTATTCAAGGTTGGTATTCATGGAAAAGATAAACAAAACTGCATTAGGAACCCCTGGGCACATGGAGTGGGCCCACGGAGGGGACTGGGTTAAAGAATTGGTCTTTTGTTCAGCGCTGAAAGCATGGCTAGATTAGATGATTTAATGCCATAAGCCCTTTGGCAAGGTACATTAATCCGATGTCTTGGCCAAATTGTGTTTGTACTCTAATGCCAATTCGTGTTCAAATTTATTTGAACTAATTACTCGTCCTTTCTTAAAATGCTGGGTGGTATTTCTGTGCTATTTCAAACAGTTTTCTAATGTAATTCAAGGAATATGATACTATCCTCTTGTGTCAATATTCTTACCATGCCTCCTTCCATAGTAACTTCTCTCTCCGCATGAAATGTGCTATAAGAATGAGGAATTAACTCAAGCAGGCTGAGGGCAACGTTCTGTCTCCCTTTAGGACGAACCACAACTACTCAGTTCTCAGCCCTATGCCACTAATTGTACTTAAAAACAAGGATGATACTTTATAGTTTGAATGTACAGACCGATGCCTTTGAAGCAAAAATAATCTGCTTTGGTCCCCAGCTATGATTAGGAAGCTTCACACATCCCTGGTGCATAGCACGGTGGCAGGAAATAGCTCCTAAAGGGCCACAGATTTGCTGTTTAATTTTTTTAATTACTGCTTATTTAGGAAACATAAATACTTTTACAAATCATTACCATATAAGTATGAGGCGCACACTATTTTTAATTAAAATAGAAGCTAGCACTTTTTTACTGAGAGAAACACTGTGAGAGACATAAAGCCACTCTGTCTGTAAGGTCTTTGCAAGGACAAATATCTCTATCACCGAGGATGCCTTCGTTCCGAAGTATTCTTTGTCCTGACAGGCAATGCTGTCTGCGGTTCAGAAAATCCTGAATCCTGGTAAATGTCTGAATAAAAAGCAAAGGTGAACAACGAGGGACTACATGGTTTGTCTTCACCAGAAGAAAGCAGACAAGGTGTTCAGAAATCAAAAGCTGCCCTGGCATTTAAGTGCCTCCTTAGAGAGTTGCTACCTCTGTGTGAGAGGAGTTGATATTAGTTGCTATTAAGATACAGCTGGGCTTTGAGGCTTTAAGGTGTACACCTCAAAAAGATTATTCAGCGAGAATTAAAGTACTGCATGAAAATATGCAGTAAACACATGGCTTTAAGAGCCAAACCCACCCACGTGTTTGTTGTTTTGGTTTATGGTGAGTTTTTTTGGAAAACATTTTTCTTTTTTTTTTTTCCTTTGTTTGTTTTACTTTTTACCATTCTCATTCAGTTTAATTGATTGGAAAGGAATAATAAGAATGCTGGAGGTCCTAAAACCCTGAGGAAACCCAAGCAGTACCTAAGTTGGTGCCTACCAGCAGCTTTGATCTCAGTCCAATTAGTGATTGTTTGTTTATTTTTCTTATTCACAGCCAAGGTAAAAAACAAAACTTATCTCTGAGTAGTACTACTAAGGAGAAATCCAGCATCATTATTTGTCTTTAAAGAGCGGCCCCATCTTCAGTTGAATCTTCTTTTTGTTACAGAACCAATGACGGTTCAGGCCAAACTTCCCAAAAACTCTTCATTTTCAGAGTCCTAATTGAAATGGAGTGAAACAAGATAAAGGAAGTTAAAAGCCTAGAGATCTCCAGAGACACTCCCCACTGTCACTGGGGCCATGGTCTGGAAGGCTGCTGCTTGAGATTGGTGAGCTTCCTGGAAAAGTAGGGAGTTTCTCTCATATAGGTTCTTCCAACAGCCCCCACTCTACATGAGTGAAAGAGCTCAGCCATTCCCAGGACCCTGCTGCACAGCACATGTTTGGGGAAGACAGCAGGTCCCTCAAAGCTTTTGTGCCTGTCCTCCAGTATAGGAAACTGTGGAGTAAAATTCAATATCTTCCCTGCCAGGACTACTCTGTAGAAATAAATATGCCTTAACTTTAAATGATCCTTGCTGATAATAGCTCTGTCTTTGTACACATTTTATTTCACAGGAGAGTAATTGTTGGGGAGGACTGGGAAGGTGTTCCTTACTGTCCTGTAAGTAGAGGCTCATATCAAGCTGTAGGCATGGTCACATGGCAGGGCATCATCTGAGGAGCATTCAGGCCGTGGGTGGACCTCAGCAAATGTACCCTTCTTCCGCCTCTGCATAAAGCCTGTCCCCATGCTGCAAGAACAAGGCTGAGAGCTAGTAAATGTAATCACAACCCCTGATGGGACTGGATATTAGGAACAATTTATTCTCAGAAGGAGCAGCGATGCCGTGGCACAGAGGTGTGCAGTCACTGTCCCTGGAGGTGTGCAAGAACTGCGTGGCTGTGGCACTGAGGGACGTGGTCAGTGGGCATTGTGGGGATGGGTTGGTGATTGGACTAGGTGGTCTTCTTGTTCTTTCCAACTACAATGATTCTATGATAGCTGCTATAGCTATAGTCCAGAGCACACAGAGAACAACAGCCTTGCATTCCTATCTCTCACTCTCACAGGGAGTGCTTTTAGTGAGTTTGGCAAAGTCAAAATTTCAACTCTTCCACCGATTCAGAAAAGACCCTTCAGCAGGAGGTGAAATGCCATTCAAACTACTTTGCTGCAGAGCCAGATTAGCTCCCAGTTCCTGACACGCTAACATGAAGCGACTGCAGGACACTTGAATCCTGCTGGGGCTCCCCAGCCATGCTGGACGTTTACTGGCGTGGGCAAAACACCCACCACTGCCACTTCACACTTTGTGTTTCTTGTCCAAAAATTAAGAGCTCATTCTGTGTTACCCAAGAGCTCTTTTCATTTCTCCTGCCACCTCAGCCCTCCCAGCCCCACATTAATGCTCCTCCTAAAGCCCTTACCCTCTGCAAATTCTGTCATTCCTAATGAATCTTGTGCTGTAATTTAAAAGATAACTCACTCCTTTTTCCAGCATTTTAATGCATTTTATTTTTTCTACAAGAAATATACGTGTGTAATTAATAAACAATTTAGTATGTTGAGGAACCTAGGAACTTGGCAAATGTTCTGGGGATATGAAATCTCAGGAAAAGCAGCACATTATAAGAAATAGTAAGTAATTACTTATGTAAGCTTTTCTTTTTAAATTCTAAGAACATTAGCTACTAATTACCTACTAATTACCAGTACTTCAGCAGGTGTTTGCACTTAACTGTAGGCTAAAGCCCCTGTGAAAAACAAACCCCTCACACTCCCTCTCAAGATTAAAGCAGAATCCCACCGGACTCTGAAATACAGCATAGGTGTAGGAGCTGTTTACATGCCAGTCCTTTAACCACTTGGCTGCTTGAGGTGAAAAAAAGCACCAGCTTATTTCCCCTTGTTTTGCCTGCCAGAATCAAGGTGATTTACTAGAATGAATAATGCAAGAGCAAAGGAGCAGAATCTAAGGGTTAAAACTAAACTATGATTAAGACTTCTTCATCATCTGCAGATTTATCTCACTTGTGCAGTGACCTGGCAAATGTATGCTGTATTACTGATTGGGAACAGAGCTGGCTGAATGGGGTGAGAATAAAACCCTTTCTGTGGAAAGTTTCCTGAATTTAAAACAACAGATGCAGAGCCCTCAGCTGGTGTAAAAGGGTTTAGTTCCACCGATGTCAATACCTGAGTCAATACTCCGCTAGAGGTACTAGCCTGCACTTCATGCCTCTTTCGGAAGATTAATTCATGCAGCCTCAATTTTGCTCAAACAGGCATTTAAAAACAATGAATTTCAAGATTTTAAGCACAGGTCCAAGCTCATATCCTTGGCCACTTGACATTCAGAATTTTGGTTAAAGCAGTTACCTGAAAACATGTTGCTGTTGATGGAAGAAAAGCATCAGAGGTAGGAAATCATCCCACTAGAGAATGGAGAAGACAATAGTATCCTACAGTGACCCATCACAGCGCCTGGGCTGCTCTTTCCGTGGGGCAGCAGAGGGACCTTCATGACTCTATTATCAACAAAATGGGTCACAAGTGAATAATTCCACCACTGTCACTAACACTCTTTCTGTTCCTTTTTTTTTTTTTTTTTTTTTTTTTTTTGCCATTTGTCCTCTCTAAGATTTGCAAAAACTGCAGAAAATATGCAGTAGCTAATTTCTCTCTGCAAAGATTACTTCTGTTTCACTCAAAAATAAGACTCTAAAGGAGGCAGTGGAAGCAGTTCAGTTCATCACCATTTTTCTGTGGATGCCAGTTGGACTACCAGTCCCCTCCAGATCCCTTTTCACTGAGGTGATAGAAGTAGCAAGTGTGCTGTGAAGTATTAGGTCACAGCAGTAGAAGTGCTCATACCTACAGCTGGGAACTAAGTTTTTTGAACAGTACTTCTCTATTAAAACAATAGGAACTGCAGGAGACTGGAAACAATTGAAAACCTGACCCTTTCATTCTGGTACTTAAAGGGGAGCTTCTGGCTGGTAGTGTATTTTAAGACTTGAGTCCCACAACTGAGAAATTAAAAGCCGCTTTGACATACGACTGAACCAAATGAGACCATGAGATTTCTGAGAAAATTATACTGCTCAACCTTGGTGCCTTCCATCCAAGGTTTTCAAAACCATATATAAAAATTAACAAAACAGCACGCCTGGGAGGTAAGTCACTGATGTTTCACCAGTCAACAAGCTGAGGCTTTGCACAGCAAGATATCCTGATGTCATTAAAAAAAGGATTAAAAAGTCATTTGGTCTTCATGTAAAAATACTTTCTCTTCTCTTCTTTTTCTCTGCTGGAGGCTTATGCTTGGATTTTCAGAGGACCTGAACAGCAGGAAGAGCAGCAGTGTTCCGGTCACCGGGCTGCTTCAAGCTATCAGTGAGACTGTTTCAGTCCTGAGGAAGCACTCAAGTGCCAGACAACTGGTCTATTTTTTACCATTGTCTCAAGTGATCAAACAACTGGTACTGCTTCTCTTTGAATAGGCTTAACCTCATCAAACACTGAAATGACACAAGTGTAGCTGCCTCATACTATATATTTATAAGATGTCACTTTTATGTCCCTAAACAAGGACCTTACGAATACTTGCCATAAAAGAAGGGGAACCACAAACCAGGATTTTCCTAGGCAGAGCCATCTGACTAGCTGCTGCTCCCATAAGATGAGCTGAAAGTCCTCCTCCTCTGCTGCCACTGGATCTGGCAAATTTTGGGACCTGAACACACTTCACTGATCTGACCCTGGCTTGATGTCCAAGCTTGTCTTTCTTCTGGCCACACTGCCACCCTGTTTCCTGTGTCCCAAAACCCTGCTGTACCTCCTGACAAGTGGTGGGAGCGCTGGGGGAGAGACGTAGTGGTTGAAGTGGGAATACATATTGCCTTCTGCCAGAAATGAGCTACCTGACTGCCTCTGATGGTCCCTTTTAGGTGTCAGGCACTCAGGATGCAGAGAGAAGTACCCATAATATGAGCAAGGAGTGAAGGACCTTCTGAGATATGTCGACATTTATGGTTAAATTTGTTCAAGTTGCAGACATTTTGCTACTTTTTTTTTTTTTTTTAATCTATTTTGTTCCATTTTCTTTGTCTTCCAGCCAACATCTTTGGAGGAATTTCACCATCCCAGCAGCACCTTAATGATGTCAAGGCTGAACACCTTCTGCACACACTGTGGGTACTCTGGATGCCAGGGCACATTGGCATCATTTCAGGTGGTTCAGAAGCACGTTGTGGAGAGGGTTTTTCTCATCTCTTTTCTTCAGTCTCAAAGAGGAGAAGAAAAAATGCAGAGCCAGGATTTTAGCCCTTCATTTTATAATGTAATTGAAATGCCAAGAGACTGAAAAAATTCAATGTTGATGAAGAAACGGATGTTAGTGCAATGAAGAATAGCTCTGTCTTTGTCAGTCTGCAGTCTTTTATGTGTCACAGGCTGTCACTTTCTATTGCATTTCAACTGACTAATTACCCCAGTTTATTAAAAGTGAATATGAATTCACATTTTTTACTTTGCCGTGTTCCGACTGCTGGAGTTATCAGGAGCTATTACTGAATGATAGATCCCACAGTTCTAGGCTTCCTCATGTGAGCAAGTACAGAGCAAATCTACCTCAATATCAATGAAAACCAGATATATTCATTTAAGGGGAAAATATATACTCAGTGCAGTGTATGCTCACATCCAAGCATTAATCACCCTGGTGTGTCCCACATGGCTCAGTGTATTATTAGAACCTCACTCACAGAGCAGAAGAGTGTCTGTAAGTGATGGTGTTGGAAGGGTTGGACTTGAATTAAATGTACTCATCGCTTCCTAATGGGGAGGTATTTTCTGACAGCTGTAATGAAAACTGCTGCTCATCAAAAGGTACTCTGTGTCCTAGCTCGCAAATCCATCCTCAGCTGCAAGTTGCACATTTAAATTTCAAAGTTTTTATCTCTAGCCACACTGGAGTGCACTTATAAGTGCAGTGGAAGGGTCAAATTAGATGAAATCAAAGCCCTGCTTCTGTTGAAGAGGCAATTTTAAGCTTTTGCAGTTGGATCTATGTGTTGTTATAGGCTTAAAAAAACCTCATCATCAAAAACAGGGATTTCTAGAACACAGTAATTATCACTTTGATCTGCACAACTCAGTTCCAGCAATAACTACAGTGTTAGAATTTCCTTATTCTGTATAAAATAACGTATCCAGATAAACAGGTGCATAGATTTCAATAGGTATTATAAAACTGGTATACACATTTATTACTGTTGATCTTTCACACCCTATTCTACACTTCAGAGTGTGCAGTCAGATTTCTTGCGAAGACGTCCACCCTGGCTTTGAAGGAGATGGGTGCTGTTATAAGCCTCCTGTGCACTGGCGATATTAATCAATACAAGTAATCACAATAACTTAGGAAATTATGTCAGTAACAAGAGCTGGGAAAGAATGGAGCATCAAGTCTTGGAGGGAAATGCCATTTTGTCCAAAAGTATAGGATGGAAAATCAACAGGAAAAGGAAGAGGGTGGTATTCTTCTAGTGTTTTCGTAGTGAGCACTCATTGTTTACAATAAAATGCAGCCATTGTATGTTTTCCTATGATTTAAGATATTTACCTTTTCACAAGCTAAACAAAATGTTCTTTCATTAGAATGTACACATGAAAACAATGTTGTAAGGCTGGCCGTGGTGGTGGTGGTACCATCTTGTACATTTACAAAAACACAATTAAGTGTATTTTTAACAGAACGCCTGCACACAGAGAGGCAGCAGGACACATGCTCAAACTGTCTGGACTCCAAGCAGGACCTCTTGTTGAGCTAGCCATGGCACAGAAACCACAAAGCTCCCTTTCCCAGTTTTTTAAAGCACTCTGTATGTGACAAATTTTGTCTTTTAATTTAAAGGATCAAGTGAAGCTTTACGGGTTTGTGCTTTTGTTCAGAGGGCACAGCTGCCCGGAGAAGCTGTGGTGCCCCATCCCTGGAGATGCTCAGGGCCAAGTTGGATGGGGCCCTGGGCAGCTGAGCTGCTGGGTGGCAGCCCTGCCCATGGCACCAAGTGGGACTGGGTTGGTTTGAGGTCCCTTCCAGCCCAAGCCATTCTGGGATTCTATGATTAACACCAGATACCCTCTGAAGTACTTGTTCTGTTCCCAAAGAGCAACAGTCTATCTTTCAATCGAAGGGTAAGTTGCAAGCCATCTTGCTGCACTCATACTTGAAGAAAAGCTTTTTGAGGACATCTCCAAGCACAAAGAGGCTGGCTAGCTACAGCAGGGTGCAGCAACAGCAATGGAAACGGAAGAGGTTTCTCCACAGGCAGGGATGCAAAAGTTGGCTCCCTGCTGATGCAGATGATACCTGTGGAGAACAAGAACAGGTATGTTATTCAGGGAGCAAACAACATTTAAATCCCCATAAAGGGAAAGACACACCACACCCCAGCTGAGAGATTTGTAACCAGGCCTCCCCAGAACCAAAAGAATAGCTGAGAAACATTAAGACCCTCTTGCAACAGGAAGAGAGGAGGTGGGCCCCTGTGCTCTGTGCTACAGGGAAGAAATTCAACAGAAGAGGCGCTGCCTGCAGATGCTTGAGATGCTTTTTGGGGGTGTTCAGGTTTTTCCACTGCAGTGACTTCGTGCTGTTCATCCAACAAATTGCTAACCTAGTTAGAAGGGCTTTAAAGTAGGATCAAGGGAGGGGTTGAATGGAGAAAAAAAAAGTGAGTGTAAACCAGAGCAGCCTGATGGGAACCTAAAATTTTGGAGGATTTGGTATTCATAATAGAGTCACAAGAGATACATAGAGGATAGTGAATCAATCCACTGAAGACTTCAGAAATCTGTGTATTAATGCAAGAAATATTTGGGATAAACAGGCGGAGCTGGAAGTCTTAATACAAGATCAAAATTATGACTTAATTGGCATAACAGAGTCTTGGTGGGATAATTTACATGACTGGAATAATAATATGAAAGGAAGAAAAGGCAGGGGGAAAACAAGAGAGGTGTTGCCTCAGCCTGGATGCATGTATTTGCTGGAAGTCTGGCTCTTTGAGAAGGCTAAAACTGCTGAAAATTTTATGATTAATAATTACAGAGGAAAAGAACACAGGTACTTACCTGGTGGGAGGCCACCACAACTGGACACAAAACCAATTCAATGAGTGAGGCTTTCAGCAGTAATAAGGGGACTTTGACGATGTGGGAAATGGAGACACCCTGTAGTAGGAGACAGACTGAGCAGCGTGTGTATAGGGTGCACAGAAGGACCTGTGTTCAGCTACTAGGTACTGAATATGGGACACAGAGCTAAACACCATTAGCCAGAGGCACCATGGGTAAGAAGAACACATTCTGCATCTGCATTAGCAGTAAGAAGTAAGCCAAGAGTCAATGATCTAGAAACAGAAAAAGATGTGGAGAAGGCCTCTGTGAAGAGCATCCTCATCAATTAAAAGGTCAAATGTGAGCATGTGGCTGACATGATTAAAATCAGAACTTTCTTTTTTTTTTCCCTAGAAATGGGTATTTATTTAAGTTCATTTTTAAAAAAAACCCTTTGGGTCTGATGAATTCTGTATAGGACATTTAAAGAACTGGCTGAAGTTGTCTCAAAGTCATTAGTAGCTTTTCTAGGAACTTGTGGACAGGGATAACTAGAACAGCACAACACTGTGCTTTTATTTAATCAAAAGAAGGAATTGAGGAGTTATTAAAGAAGTCAAACTAATTTCAATTCTCAGGAAAAAAAAAAAGAAAAAAGGAAGAAGTAAAGTATTTGGAAATCAATATTTCTTCATCATACTATGTGAAATTGACCTTATTGTCTTTTTATGTCTATGTAATGCACTTTTTTGGATAATGAGAGTTAACAGATTACATGTATTTTGACTTTAGTAAGATTTTGACACCATTCTACCTGATATGTTCATAAGAGATTATAGGGAAGACAAAAAATATTTTCGGTTGTAATTATTATTGTTTATGAACAAAACAAAAGTATGTTTCATCAAATGCTGTAAACATCTGATCAGGGTCTGGTTCTTTTACAGTTGCAGAGGATGCTGCAAGTTGCAAGTAGGACTTCAGTACAATTTCAACAGTATGAAATAATTTTACAACCCTTATCAGAACTGATAAGCCTCTACTGAAATGATGGGTCTAATTTTGAGAAAAACAATGAAGATAACTTTTAGAAAAAGTAAAGAGAAGGAAAGAAGTGAGAAAAACAACTGGAATAAAGATTTAATAATCTGGGATTGTTTAATCTAAAGTAGGAATGGCTGATGATTGATTTAATATTATTCCTCAGGTATGTAAAAAGATGCTAAAAAGCGTAGGATTACTCTGTCACATGCATGGTGAAGGAGTTGGATAACAGAACCAGAGAGCTTCAGGACTGACTTTAGAAAATATGTCTAACCAGAACGACTGTAATGAAATGGGAGAAGTTCCTTGCTTAGGTTTATGTATTAAATTCAGTAGAAATCGCTAGATCCTTGTCAGAAGTGGTGTAAGTATGGCAAGATGCCACTGAGTTACAGCGAAGACAGAGGAATAGGATAGGTCACTTCCTGAAGTCTTTTTTCTGACATTTTTTAATGATTTTACATTGTTCAAAGTTTTCATCTATAGGAGAGCAAAGTGTTAGTCAGCTCCTGCAAAACTCTTACCTCAAATTTTGAAAGACTTTGTGGAGTTGAGTTGAAAGTTAAGGACAGTTATATTTACAGAGAGGTATTACTTGAGTTGCTCTGCAGTGAGACAGCATTGAATGTTGCTATCTGCTGTGCAAATCTAAAAGCCAGTTCCTATACTGTACAATGGCCATGACTTCTTTTTTCTTGGCAGCTGGAAGATGGGAGGAATCAGCCCTCCCATGACCTTCCAGAACCCAATTACCCATTAGTGTTGAGTTTTAGCTTCCTACAATGCTTCTCAAGCAGAATTGTCCTCTTTATTATAGCAATCAGTTCCAAGACCCATTTAATTTTTCTGTCTTGTAACAGTGCTTTCATGAAAGCTTCATGTCATAAATTTTTTTGTAAAAGCAGAGATTTCTAGGCCAGGTTTACTGTAGTCAGGTCTGTATTCACGCAGTAAAACTACAATGTACACAAGACAATAAGCTTTTTGTTAAACACTTGGTGAGAGAGGCATAGTCTCAAGTATGGGAGTGTTAGCCTGAGCCATGGGATTGGAAGGCCTGATGGTAAACTATTTGTGTGTCACTGAGCAACCATTTGTCTCCACTGAAACAACAGTACTGTAGGGATAGTAGCATAGCCTCACTCCTTGGAGTAGTTATGATGATAAGTTTGTGAGATGCCTAAATATGGTAGCAACTGAGGTTTTATAAAACCATGTGGTGAATTTGGATGTGCAGATGCAAGACAGTAGTTTTGATTTCCTCTCCTTCTATGTTTTGTATTTGGCACACTGGCCATTTAGTCCAAGTTGGAGTGTAGATACCAGACAGACCCACATTTCTCCTTGTAACAAAAAGTGCTCAGATGCTCACTCTTGTACTTACCTTTGAGCATCTGGGGACCCAAGGCCCATTGAGCAAAGTATTAATGAACATGGCATGAAATTTTTCTCTGTAGAAATCAAGAAAAAATTCCACTGTGGGCTCCAGAGGGACTGGGGTTTCCCTGTTTCCATCCCATTCATATTAGGGGTGTGCAAATGCATGCATTAGCATTCTACTGAAACAGGATGTTGTTCATTCTCAAGGGACTATACGTAGAATCAACAAACATGTTCCCTGCCCCCAAGCCTGTGCAAGTTCAGTGGACTACTGCCCTTGAGCAACCCAGCTGCACAGTGCTGGAGCAGAGGCCCTTCCAGAGCATGGAAGACCCTTTTGACCTGTATTAGGACTGTACAGCCTTTCCCTAGCTGATTCAGTAATAGTATGCTATGTTAGAGAAGACCTATTTAAATGTTATTAGCTAATGTGGCTTATTTGGGCTGAGGCAAGTCAGAGAACTGGAAAAGCAGATTTGCTGGCAGAGCCCTAAGGACAGAAGCTTCAGTTCTGGGCAGGCTGGACAGAGGAAGGGACAGTACCTGGTCTAGAAGTAAAAGAAATCATGGCCATAGTCACACAGGTATCCTTTAACTCCTCTGGCAAATTATTATCTTAGCAACTGCAACTGGAATATTCAGTTTTTAGAAATTTCTGCTAAAACTTTTAGATAAGAGTTTGGTTAGAGCTACTTTTAACTAGAGTTTGCAGTATGCAACTCTAATTAAAACCCGGAACTGCAACAAGGGAATTACCAGTATGCATCTCTCCAAGCGTATTGGCTAAACTTATGCATACTCCAGGCTGGGGCCTTTTAGGAAGTTTCTGTTCCATCAGAAAAGCAGTGCAGTACAACTCAGTGATTGTCCTTTGGTCTTCAGGCATTACTGAACACATACATTTCATGGTACAAGTGCACAACAGCAGTGCAAGCAGTTAGCTAGCAAGCATGACACAGAAAAGACAGATGTTGCGAAAAGACAGGCCTGAATGTATTTGACTTCTCTTCAAAAATGAAGTGTTTCACAAGACACGTTATCATTGCTCTGTCAA
This sequence comes from Lagopus leucura, assembly GCF_019238085.1. Classification (NCBI taxonomy): domain Eukaryota; kingdom Metazoa; phylum Chordata; class Aves; order Galliformes; family Phasianidae; genus Lagopus; species Lagopus leucura. The sequence goes on from NW_024962263.1 coordinate 46,792,832, forward strand.
AGCCTGCAGTTACACAAAATTTTTTCTTGGTATTATTGCTTTGGTAAGCAGCTCCTCCTTCTTCCTTCAACATGCTGCCCCTTTCTTTAATCTGTTTGCAAATCCCAGGAGTTGACCTGAGTTAAAAAAAACTTTAGAATACAAAAGGGCACTGAGGCTGAGCCAAATGCCCACGAAAGCACAACCTAGTATGATATTCTTTACAAAATGGTGCATGAGAGCATAGACCTGGAGTAATTAAGAAGATGTGACAAAACATTCAAGAAGGCAGTTTTCTGCAAAAAATAAAAATAAAATAAAAATAAAATAAAATAAAATAAAACAAAATAAAACAAAATAAGGAAATGTATAAATTTCAGTAAAATATGAATGGGAAAAATATTTTGGAAAGAGGAGAAGCAGAAGATAGAGAGGAACATTATGCCTGTCCATATATCCATATAACAGAATAAAGGCCATCTCATATGCAGTAACTCCCAGGTGGATATCATCAAAACAAAATAAGGACTGATTTGAATTGAAGTCAATCACACACACAAAAAAAAAACAAACAAACAGAGAAGAGCATCATTTTCTTTGCTGCCAAATAAAATAAAAATTCAAATTTGAAATCTTTACATTTTTTCACAAATAATCCACAATTTTTTTATTAAGTCCAAAACATCCCTTACATGACCAAACTCAGCAAAGTGATTTTTTTATTTCAATGGCAAGAGATACACACATATAAGGTGAACTAGTCATGAAGGGTTTTTCATTCAGTCTGATAGGTATCAGTATTCAGAGGTTTTCCAGATTTGGTGATTTTACCATATTATTTGACAAATTAACAAATACCTAAATATTGTCAATGTGTAAAAACATGCACAGACTTGTGAAATACTTGAATGGTACAGTAAATTAGACATCATCTGATAAATCTGAAGATGACTTTGGGAAACCTTGTCCTTAGAAGTTATTTTGATTAAAAGCTGTTTTACTTTTTACTGTACTAAAAATATATAGCTGGTTGCTTGTTTCTTTTTAATTGAAGGACAGTAATTAATGCTTGCGATAAAAGGTGCTGATTTGTAATTGCTGACATGAGGGGACAGCAGCTAAATGAAGTGCAATAACTTACAACATGTTTTGAGCTGGCATGAAAGCATTCATCTAATTATACCATTAATTTGCAAGAGTTTTTGTAGCGTCATGTTATACTGTTGGTGGGGGGGGGGGGGGCGGGGGTGAATTATTTAAGAATTATTAATATTTTATTAATTTTTGTTTCTGTTTTTCCCAACCTTTTTTCCATTTCTTTGCACAGAATTTCTTTCTAGAGAATTTCATGTAAGAATGAATTCATTTAAAGTTTCTTTCACATAACCTCCTACCTAGAGATTGTCATTTTCAGTGTCTCCTTGATTTTCCTACATAATTAGGAAACATTTTCATTTACTTTAAATTCTGGCAGCAACCTTCGGAAACCTGGAGTATCATTTTTCCTTTCCCTGACAATTCCATTGCCTGCATTCCAAGTCCATTTCTTATCGTTTTTATTCTTGTGTTTTTGTCACGATTTTACAGTTAGCCATTTTAAAAATATATAATTAAAATGCCAAAGCACCTGCTAGCCTCATGCATATGCATAAAATAGAATTATGTCCCCTCCGGGACACTGGTGTTGTGACTCTGGGGAAATGGCTAAGTAACCATGACAACGTGTCTCCACCACATCTTACTTCTAGTGAGGAAAGCATGATTTACCCTGTTAAACAAACCATATTACAACTTGCCCACAGCAAGTGGTGTCAGCTTTCCAGTAGAGGCAGCAGGTCAGGAGGGAGAGCAGCCCAGAACCATCCATCCAAGCCTCTCCAACTTTTCACTGCTTCATGGTTATGTTGATGTTCAGAGGCAAGATGAGATTCAGTGTGCAGTGTTCACATTCCCATCTTGATAAGTGAGATAAAATGAGAGTAAGAAATGCAGTATTCATCAGCTGCAGGCTCCATCCCAATCCACAGCACTGCAGTGATGGACGGTGCAGGAGAACCCAAGGGTAGGACGTAAAGATTGGTGGAGCCAATGTGCAGTGATTCAGACATTTGAATGAGGTATTTTCTGCATCCTCCTTCCTGACAGTTTGCCAAGGCTGCCAATGCTCATTGAATGTCAGAGAGGGCTACCAGAAGTGGTTTTTCAAAGGCTGCTGCCAGAACAAAAGTTAAATATGATTTTTTTATAATCTTGCTTATTATACTGATTATGTATTATCATATTTAAAGTGATTTTTTTCAATCAAATGTACTTTTCATTGCATATTTTTTTTACTTACACCTTACCTAATTAAAGAAGACACCTTGCTAATGCACTTTCTGTAAGAATTTTATAGGAAAATTCCCATAATTGGACCTTTTCTTCTAGCATAATACAGCAACATTTGAATTGTAAGCGCTTTGCAGAAATGTTTAAATCAATCAAACTACTCATTAAAATTTTAAAATACTGCCATGAAAGTGTTTATGTTAACCCTCTTCTCACTATCAAATACTTACAGAAAAGCTTGAAAACTTAATTTGAATTCTTAATCACTTGAGGGCACAATTTGATTAAGAACAATAAACAGAGAGGTGAAAAAATTAAAAATATAAAAGTCTCCTAGAGAAAACAAAACTGGTGTTTAAAGGTCAAGTGCATACACATAATTAGTTCTACTTACATGAAGAATTGCAATTAGCTTTATGGAATGCATTTTGAAATTGCCGGGTGTTGTGAATCCTGGAGCTTTCTTTAGGTATCATCTGTCAGAGGCATGTGATTAGATCAGATTCTTAGTTAAGAATGAAAAAAAGCTAGATTATGCTTCCAGTGCAAAAAACTGCAAAGGCAAATCTATCTTGAGCTTACCAAGAGGTGTCTATCAAATAACAACCCAGTACTCCTCAAATTATTTGAGGAGCTAACTTAAAATCATGAAATACTTGAGACAGCCCCTTTTCCAATTCCATGTACATGTACAATTCCAAATAGAGCGATTCTCTATTTACATTCTATGGTCTGATTATTTTATCTTCAGAAACAACTCAGATCAGAAGTCACAGAATCAGAATCATTAACATTGGAAAAGATGACTAAGGTAGATCATCTAGTCCAACTAGACCTAGTCCAACTCCAAGGTCAAAGTCTTACCAGTAAGAAATTATTCATGGAAATACCACTCACAGAATCAAGTAATTCCAAATATCTGAATCCTTGAGCATGTTTTTATCACTCAGTATTTTGGACTATTTTCATTAGAATACCAATACATGCTTCATCAGGTAGACTTGACATTTGGACCATTTTCGTCAGTGATATAACAGTATTGGAGGTAAACCAGCTAAAGACAACTTACAGCTCTCACGTTTCAGATTCTTTTGTTTTTAGAAAATAATTTAGTGAGTACTCTCTGTATGAGTCTCACCTTATTGCTCTCGGCTGTAATTGCAATAATATATAGAAGACAACCCAGTCCTTCTTGCAGGGTTTAGATTGAAGGCTTTTACTTCATAAAGAACATCCAGAACTCAGAGCTATGAGCTCAGAAAATTAAACTGAATACACCAGTAGACTGAAAGGAGAAGGCAGTGGCTTCTGAAAGACACAAATTTTACTGATGAAGAGATTTGGTGGCTTTGTAAACACCAAAACTTTTCGACTTATGCCAATGATGTCATGTTTTCAGACACCTGAGAACATTCTTGGCTTAAAAATGCAGTGCAGACACAACAAGAGGCCACATCTCCAAGTGCTAGCAAATGATAGCTATTCCCCACCACTGCTAACATCTGGTTTTGAGCAATAAAGTTAGTGTTTGGCCTTTAGGGCTACTTAGCAGTGTTTTATGTTCTGAAAGATACGACACTCTGGAAAACTTTCAGAATTAGTTAGTTTTCCAGCATCCCAGTACCATTGTGGCTCTGAGCTTCCTGAGCAGCAAGTCAGCCAAGAAGCACAGCTACTGTTTCTTACCAGGCTCTCCAGTTGCCTCTGGATGCTTATTCAAAACTCACTGCACATTGACCTTGTTTTTTTTTTGATGACAAACCTGTAGTAGAGGTAGCAATGTACCATGGCCTGGATCTCTGAACAAAGCTCTGGGTTTGGGTCTGGTTTGTTTGCTGTTTTCACGTGATTGCTGCCACATAACTGTCTCCTTAATATTCAGAGACAGGCTGTGGATGATGAGTGGAGGAATGAGAAGGAGACAAAGAAACAGAAGCCCAATTTGTAATACTGCCTAGGCCCGCAACTTAAGTAGTGGCTTTGGGCAAGTAACTTGCAGCAAACTCCTATGGAGGGTGTCTGGGGTTTTACAGAATGCAGCAGGAAAATAAAAGGGGAAAACACTGCATCTCAGTTTTCTTATCTGTAACATGGGACTAATACTTACCAACCAACCCACCTCACAAGGGAAATGCAATAATTAATTAGCTAATGCTCATACAGCACTTTAACTCTGTAAAGTGTAAAATAAATGTTAAGCATTATTGGCACTTAGATTCTGCAGTGATTGGTGCCCTACAATTCCCTAAGCCAGACAGCTAGTTATTGCTGCTCAGAGCAATGGTAGCTTACAACGCATCCTGCATTATCAGCTAGTTTCTAGACAGTTACATGCCAGTGGGCTGTACATACACCCTCTCACACATGCCAGCTGTCACAAAGGGGCAGGATGTGATTCTGCAGCACAGAAAGTGCACTCTGTAGCCACTCTGCATCTGAACATGTCTTTTTGCTGTGGCTTTTTTTCCTCCTCTCTGAAGCAGGGTTTAAGGTATTAATTGTTACATGCAAGCCACCTTTCCACTATGGAGATGGTATTTTATGTAATTTTGTGAAACAGTTCATCAATATTGCTGAAAATATCCAGAATTCCTGTAGATTCAGGGTCAAATGAACTAATTGGTGAAACACATAAAGGAAAAAAAGAAAGAAAAAGACTGTTCCTCTGTATTATTTTGTTTTAAAATTCTTTTCTGTGCTATGTTTTCTAGTGAACATGAAAACAGCAGCGTCTAAAATTATGTCTGAGAGATGGAGGTGTAAGTAATATTGTTTCATACTAACTGCTGCTTCATAAATCAGAGAATAACAGAATCATACAATATCCTGAGTTGGAACCCGCAAGGATTATTGAGTCCAACTCCTGGACTCTCCCAGAATACAAACCCTGTATCTGATAGCGCTGTTCAAAAGCTCCTTGAACTCCAGCAGCTCAGTGCCATGCCCACAGCCCTGTGCAGCCCGTTCCATGCCCACCTCCCTGTGGCGCAGCACCTGTCCCCAGCCCCCAGCTGCCCTCCCCTGACAACTCCATGCCGTTCCCTCGGGCCCTGTCGCTGTCCCACAACAGAGCTCAGCGCTGCCCCTCCGCTCCCTGCGAGGAGCTGCAGCCGCCATCAGGCCTCCCCTCAGCTCCTCTGCTCCGCGCTGAGCAAATCCAGGGACCTCAGCCGCACCTCACACACCTTGCCCTACAGACCCATCACCATCTTCATAGCCCTCCTTTGGATGCTTGGTAATATTTTTATGTCCTTCTTAAATTGTGGCGCCCAGAAGTGCACACAGTACTCAAGGCAATGCCAAAGTTCATGAATTTCCATCAGTCATGGGTTTTATGGGATTTCTAATGTTAAAGCATGGCACAGTTAGCAAGAAGAGATTGAAAGAGATTGGTCTTGCAGCTCTGTAGTCCAAAAAAAGAGCTTTGCCCTCTCAGATATAGCCAGAGAGGTTATTACTGAAGCTTCTTCATTTACACTATATGCACTTGCAGGATTTTATCTCAAGTGAGATTCAACGTGATCCTCTGGGTTAAGCATCATTACTATGTGTGTGTTTCAAAGTTATTCAAAACACTGGTCAGTTATTCGTATCTTTAAGGCTTCACCTGAATTTCGAGCACATCTAGCACAAAACAAGTGGAGAGTTCCTTATTTAGTATCCTCCCAAAGAAATCTTACTCACATGAACCAAAGGCACCCACCGAACCACATCAAAACAGAGTAAAAGAGGACAGTTGTAAATTCTTGTAACAATCTACATACTATTTTGAACCAGAACACGAGGGTAGATTTGTCTTCATATCTTTCTTTCTTCAGATTTTGTAAGAAGCAATCTGGACCATAAGCAAAGAAATAACTGGACTTTGGAGTTTAAAAGTGTATCCCAGTGCAAAAGGTGCTTGATTCTTTCTAAGTTTCAAATACTGTTTCCCCAAGCATCTCCTATTTAGTTTTGTCAGCCATCAGTTTCCACACATTCAATCTGTGCCAGTCATTATGGTATTCTGATACCTGCAGCAGCATGAAAACTGTTCAAATATTAACACATATTTACACATTGAAGACAATTCCAGCAATCCAGTACTTTATTATGGGATATTGTACACCATGTTATTTAATTAGTAGTATCCATGGGAACTGCATGTTAATTTAATTAGTGAACAGGATCAAATTGTCTGGTTTTGTCATCAGTCCTATGGAAGTAAGCAAGAGTACTTTGTGTAAGGCTTAGCTGGTTATCATAAGCACTGTATCAGTCTCATTTGAAGTTACTGAGAGTGAATGACTTAATTTATCTTTTTCCATTTACCATTCCAGCATCTGGGGCAATGCAAAACAAAAATATAAAATGTTTGTATGCCAGGGTAAAAATCAATTACAGTGATTTTTTGCTTTATTTCAGATGAGAAGATACATGAATCCACCCTTTCAAAAACTTGCTGAGCGTTAAGGCATGTTGCAAGCAATTTCTGTTTTTGATTTGCCCCTGCCCATGGAGAGAACGTTTATAAGCCAATACAATCTCTTTAGAAAACACTTCTCATCAAAATCCATGATACCGATCTTTGCAAGTTTCTCTCAGAAATGTCAGCACTGTCAGTACGTCTCTATTGCAATGTTCTTGAACTCTGGGACTAATATTCGTTTATGAATCATCAAGGTCAAGCAAAGTCAGACAAAAAACATATGGGTTTGTTTGTTTGTTTGCTTGCTTGCTTGCTTTATTCTTCAGTGAATGAATACCTGAGATATTTCTTGACTGGTAAACAAGCTAACTTGTCACTCAGACCAGGACGTTTTAAAACAAGCCTAGCTCTTGTTTCCTTCCTTTTCAGCAAAAACTTTTGTTTTCCCATTTTGGCAAGCAAGTAAGTCTGCTGAGGAAGAAACTGAGTTTGTCTTTTTAGATAATATTGTACAAGTTCTAAATGTTGTGGTTTTGTACCTGGGGGATGCAGACTTTCTTCTCCGAAGATAATAACTCAGTAATGTCACGTCTGCAAAAACTTTAACAGGGAAGTAACAGATAAGCCAGAAAAATGCATAAGAAGATGCTGTTGCTGGAGGATAATATTAGAAAAACAGCAACCTAGAAATGAGAAATACTTTTTAATTAGGTGTTATTACATAACAATAACGATTGTCATGAAGTAAGGAAACTTGCATTATAGGAACCGACTATGTCCAGTAAAAGCTGAAATTTTACTTCAACACTCCTCATCTCAATTATTGGTATCTGCTTTTCCTACTGAATCTGACAGTTATGTGATAATTTCTGAAAGCCAACTATACCAGGGCCAAGTGATAACAGTAAGGTCTCAGTTCTAATTTAAAAAGAAAGATTTTAACTTACAGCTACAGAGGAAGACTTCATGTACACACCATGTATTTTTTAAGTTTTATATTAAATACATACAAGGATCGAACATTTATTGTTATTATTATTGTATTATTTACATATTTCAGGATTCTAAGATTAACTGCATCTCTTGAGAGAGCACTGCTTGATGGTTTCTGGACACTCATGTAGGCAATTGCCATTTTACAGTGAAAACAAAAGTGAAGTTACAAAATCCTCTTAGAAGATCCTGACTTTGTCAATCTTCTTTGCTCTTTTCTGAGACACAAAGCATTGACTAGCAGGACCAATATACCTCTCATCTATTACTGAGGTGGTTGTCAAGGAAAAAACGCTCTTTTTTTTTTTTTATAATATCATGAGAACTTGACTTCTTGTAATTCCAGTCCTTTGTGACCTGTGCAACAACTGCTGTGCAATGTGCAGGGTCAAGGACCTGGAAGCAGGATACTTGGTAAGTACTGATGGAGCGATCTTGGGTAAAGTCTTTATCTCTTGACATGCTTTGTTTATCTCTCAGAATGGCAGGCTCTTCAGGGCAGGGCGTATTGCTCACTGTGGCATTGTTCCTTGCCTCCTGCAAAAGATCCTCCATCTTCAAATTTTTAAGGCAAGTCGGTAATGTGTATAATAAATATTAACAGGAACATATTCTCTTCTTCCTATCCGTTTATGGCCCCCTTTACAATTTAATTATCAACGCCAAATGTTTAAAGTCATTAGAGACTTTTATTACGAATTTATGTCTGTAAATCAAAACTGGGCAATTTTAGAGTCTATTATCTCTAAATGAAAGTAAGTACTCGGTATAGCCCACCTTAAAAAGAACAGCATCCCAGTGACTTCTTGCAGTGCAGTGCCGCCCTACTCTTACTGCAAATACTAAAAACACACACATACAAAAATTAAGCAATGGTTGTATCATTTATTCCCACTTATCCATATCAAGAAGCTGTCTGATTGCACAGCCAGGGAGGAAACAGAGCTCCATGAACGTGACTTTGACTTTGTCTCAGAGAGTGCCTGGTACGACGCAGGGGCTGTGTGCTCCTCCCCAGCCCCACATGCCCTTGCAGTGTGGGCTTGTGTCCACACGGCACCTGCTTCTCACACTCCCGGCATCATAATAGCAGCACTTACTGACATCAAGGGAAAGACATGAGAGATGACAACAACTCAGCCTTCCTGTCACTAGATCAAGGCAAAGGTCTTCTGACCCGCTACAAGAGGCAAACTGCTTACTGAAACATCACCTCAAACAAGCATTTCCAGCTCACAGAGCTCAGCACATTACATGCTCGAGCAGATCCCAGAACAGCAAAATGTTCTGCGAGGTCTTGAAGACCTTTGTCTCCAGAAAGGAGATGTTCTCCTGCTTTTTGAACAGTGGCGTTTTGGCAGCTGCTCTGGCAACTGTCCTTGAGAAGCCAATGCCAGAAAGCCATGACAGCCATATGGGCCAAACACTGAAATCCTGACTGATCTGCACACGCTCTTAATACAGACGAGGCCTCCATGAATTAGATGGAAGTTTTTTTTGGAGGAGGACAGGGGAAGGGATTCTTTGCTCTCCAAGTCAAACACTGAAAACAAATTTGCAGAGAAGGAGATTGGATTACTCTAATATCACTTAATAAGATGTAGACTAGTTCAGAATCATATAAAGGCTTCCCCAAAACAGTTGTTTTGTATTTATAGCATGCTTCTCATTCTAGAGATTGAAAGTACACTGACCCAATAAAGAAGCCCTGCAAACAATAACCTGTTTTTCCCCAAACTAAAGGAAGCCATGAGATGTATCAGATTAATAATTACAACAACAGAGAATGGTTTAGGGTGGAGGGTTTTTTGTTTGTTTGTTTGTTTGTTTCTAATTATTATTATTGGTTTGTGTTTTGTGGTTTTTTTTTTTTTTTTTTTTTTTTTTTTTTTTTTTTTGGCACTGTAGGGTGAATTCAGGGTCAGGGAAAATGCAATTTCCCCAACTGGAGCTTGGCCAGGACACATCTTTTACCCTTTGCTTGTGCTGCACCAAATAACTATTAAGAACAAAATAGAAACTGTTTCAATTCTTTGCAATAAATTGTATTCTAATGCTTACAATAAATCACTTCATAACAGATAGAACTGCAGTTTCGTTTGCACCACATCACTTCCTATTTTCCACCTATAGTCTGAGTACCTAAGCATGTCTCCTTTGTCTTATGCAAAGTTTGGACATGATTAAAATCTAGTGAAATCCAGAAAAAAATCTCAGTGACCTAGTGGGCTTTGGATAGCAGAGTAATACCATCTGATATCAATATTTCATGGATATTGAAAACACAGATCATTTATTTTGGTGATTTTTGCAAAGATTTCATCATAAGGACCTAGCATGTAATAAAAATAATTCCTTTATGTTACTTACAAAAGATGTTTCACAGTTGAACATGCATCAAAGTCAGTTGCTGAGGGCATTATATATAATATGCTAAATCTTCAACAGATGGGCTATAGAAGAGGCTGAATAAGTCCTTGATTAGTGTTGTGCCTCTATTCCTCTTCAAAACTTCCAGATGCCGTCATGTTGTTAATAATCTAGGGATCTCTCTACACCATATTGGACCTGCTTGTCAGCTCTGCCCAATTAGCAAAGATAGCTCCAAGGTAGGAGCACAATTCCTAGGGCAGTGGTTTTCAACATTTTTCAATTTGTGGACCCTTAAGGATTTATCGCTGGAGACACGGATCTCTGCACAGCAAATGAGAATCTACTGGCAGTGGACATGCAGTTTTTGCTTACCTTCTGTACTCCCCACAGTAGTAGTGTTGGGACCCTCAGGAGTCTGCAAATACACCAGACTGGAAAAGACTGTCTTAGGATAACAGGTTTCTCATAAAGAGATTTATGTTTTTCTTGGGTCTTGGTAGTGGAGACTTGCAGTTTTCTGCCATGTATGAGCAGTAACCTGTCCTAGAAAATCAAACCCTGTGAATAAAGCAAAGCAAGCACTTTCAAAATATTTGTGAATAATATGTTCAAATAACAATTAGTGCTTTTTTTTTTTCTTTTTTCTTTTTTACATTTTTGGCTTTACCACAGGAAACATATAGCTTCATTTAATGTTTTGAAAATATTTTCAGGATGTTCATGAATTCAAAGTGAAATAAATACAAGTACCTCAGCAGAACTGCCATTTAAATCACATTAACTTTACTAATTAGGGGAAAAAAAGAAGGCGTCTCAGTATCAAGCATAATTTGTGCTTATAGAACTTCACACTTCAGGTGATATACTCCGCCTGAGAGATAGCTAAGAGAGCAATGTACCCATCAAAATGGGAAATCAACCATGGCCACTAAATTTTTCAGTTCTCAAAGATTAAAGCAAAATAAAAATCCAATTTGCCCAGAGGAATTTTAAGTCTTTAGAAGAAACCAAAGTCATTATATTCAAATGAGTGAGTATATAGAATTAGCCACTGATATCAAAATGATTTCTTGTTGGATAGCTGGAAATAATAGATGGAAATGTGCTTGTCATAACACAGTACTTGAGCATGCACATTTAATTCACATTTGCCTACACTTTCAAGTTTCTTCCTTTTTGACAGCTGAAACCGTTCAGTGGCTTACCTGATGCCAGGAGCAAACTTTCAGACATCAGACCACGGGGGAAGAGCTATGCAGCTTGGACACAACCAGAGGCCCCTGCCACCCATCCATCACCCATCTGTGAGGTTTTCCAGCCCCCCTCTCACTTGGGGCTGTGCTGTGTAAAGCACAACCAGTTGGCACCTCACGGCAACATGCCAAGGCATCACACTGGGTGGTGGAGGTGGGGAGAGGTTGTGGGTGCTGCGTGTATTTGAGAGGTACAGGAGTAGTTAGTGAGAAGCACAAGCATGTGTGAGTCTTGCTTTCAGTGCTTGGGACTTTATGGGTTTTATGGCTGTGTGATAGCATAATGATGCTGTAAATCATGCATAAAGGGCCTCTCGGGAATTTACCTTATGTAAGAAATTTCTCAGGCAGTGCAAAGACATTTCCACCAGGCTTTGGCATATGCAACAGGAGAAAACAGAAGGAGCAGTATAGCTGGTAAGCCATGGCCTATGGCTGTCATTGTTCGAGAGAATCCTCAAGATGCAGATTTGCCAGAGAACTCCAGTAGCCTGAGAATATGGTGCAAAGGCAGCTTAAAGCCATTATTAACTTCCCTTCTTATTCTGCTCTTGGTCGGTATACTAAGTCCAGGAAAGGGGAAAAGGAGAATTAGGGAATCTTTGCCTCCATAAGCGTGAGCTGATAATGATTTATCCACAAGGTTAAATAGCACAGAAAATAGCAATCAATATTGGAGGGTTGTACCTTAAAAGTGCAAAGGCCATTCATGCTTTCTGGCCTGCCATGGAGAGGGTTACAGCACCATCAATAATTGATGCATAAACTGCGCCTACTTATTCCCAAATGCTGCAGTAAGTACATACACGCTGAGGCTCAACTCCACACAGCCAAAATCCTTTCTTTAGCTTGCAGCTGTTTCATTTTGAAATTGAGCTGATTTTTATTTTTAATTCTGATGGTCTGCCCCTATATCCCTCAAATGTATTAGCCTTTCTTAAGAAATGTATATCTGCAGTAAGGAAAATTACTTGATTCCAGGATGCAAAGTCACTGCAGGTTACCTGTGCCACCCAACTGTGGAAGGCAGAAAAGACCGGAGCATCTCAAAGCAGTACTTTCAGCCAAAGCAATCCTTCTAACAACACACCATTAGAGACTAGATTTCTACTTCTTGTGCCAGTTACCAAGCATTTCATCATCACATATCTGGTAAGTGAGTTTCCCATTTTGACTTTTGATATTAATACATCATGGTAACAAAATTCAACTTTTTTTTTTTTTTTTTTTTTAACAGAAGTAACACTTGAGCTTGGCAGAGAATTTCAGTTAACAGTGTGTTTTTGGAGGAAAGCAAAAGAGCCAAGAGTCAGTTACTTATTGAGCTATCCATCACTTTGATAGCGAGACCTGGCCTAAGTCTTTCTTCTTCAAGACATTAATTTTCTACCTCCCCTTCCTTGATCGGAGCAGAACTGATCCTACTCTTGTGGAAATCAATGGCAGAAATCCCACTAATTTCAGTGGATTAGTTCCAGTATCTCAATTTACATGTGATTAACAGTAATTTTGTCTACTCAGTGCCTAAAAAATTCATAATCAAATTTACAATAAGCTGTGCACTGATTTTCTAGGGATCCCAGCTTATTTTATTGGCTTCTAATTTCAACATTTAATCACTTTTGGTTCTAGCCCAATATGCAATCATCTGACCACAGAATGTGTTCTTAAAAGCTTCCCACAAAGTTGCCGGATTTGTAGCTGATGGAATGTTAATTTGTAGGATTTCTTTAATATCGAAGTGCGAGCAGAATTGCTCTGTTCGACAGACAGATATTCATCCTCTGAACATTCATCATAGTGAAAGCATTTTTGTACTTTATCTTTATTAGTTGAGTTGAATGTAGAGCAATTCACAGCTATGGGATGAGTCCTAGGAACGTGGAGCAAGTGTGGAGCCTGGGTTCTAAGGGTATGGAAATTCTTTGCAAATAACACACATGCTTAAAATGAGAGATTTGTGTATGTTTATCTAAAATCATCCACTAGCCATCTGTCTGGGATGACCATTTTGAACCATGGCAGTCCAGTAAGTCTGTTGGCCATGTCACAGGAGTCCCAGTCATGGATGCAGAATGCTCTCTTTAGGAAGGTCCTGCCAGCAGCCTAAGTAGACCCTGAAAACTACCAGCAGGAATCCATTTAGACCATCTGGGAGGATCTATAGGATATATAGATCCTGTGAGGTGCTTAGTACACTTGGGTACTGCTGTGAGCCGATTCCTCACTGATCCTGCTGTTAGTGGAGAACTAGCAGCACTTCAAAGGATAAAATCACAAGATTTAAAAAAAAAAGATGTGACTGACTCTGTTACTCATTCAAATGAGGGACTAATTGCTGTAGTTCAACTCCAGTCAGGTTGTTTCTAAGCAGGTGTTGTGCATGCCTCCCCTGATATCTCAGGCAGGGCACCTGCAAAAGGACTGCTATTCCTGTCTTGTGTCCCTCAGGATTTACTCTGTGGGAAAGATCACTAACAAGCATTTAGCCTCCTTTAGGGTAGGCTCTTCAGAGAGGTCTGTCTTTTCAGAAACAGCTACCTTCCATCATTCTATAAAAGACTGCTTTCTTTTATTACTCCAGACATGATATGGACACAAGTTTCCATCAGTGAAAGGCTATTGAGCAAGGATCGGCAGTGAGCTATTTCATTAAAGGCTGTCATGTTAACACACCAAAGATTCATTTGTTATGAGAACTTCCACCTCAAGTTAGGAATTTTGGCCTTTCCAAGCCTCCCCTTTTCCTCCATGCCGAGCACTACTCTGCTGGCAGCCTTCCAAGCTACTGTTCCCAAGATGCACCATGCAAACAGCGAGAAACTTTCCAAATCTCTTTTTTTTTTTTTTTGCATATGCTTGCCTGGCTAAATACATTATTTGATACTTATTCTTTAATTTATGGCTGCGAAAAAAATATACCAAGCCCTGCACAGCTGAGCTCATTGCTGTGACTCTTTCTGATCGCTTTATCAAATAGAACCCTTTCTTTAAGCTGTTAGCTAAATGTCGCGTGAAGTTCTGAGAACAAATTGTGCTGCTTTGGGACATTAACTTCACATTAATTTGGCTAATCACTTCTACTTGATAGAAGTTTGTTTGAAAAAACAGGATACTTGGGCTGCAGTGAAACCTGTGCAGAGTCACTTAATAACAGCCATCATCCCTGGTAGCGGGCAGTGAAATCTCATGATGGGCAAATGTGGAGTTAAGTATGAAAACACCCAGGGAGCGTGTTTTACTGGGTGCTTGTGTGTAACAAAATGGAGGTAGGGATCAGCAGGAATTAGAAAAAACAGACTCAACAGAAAGAAATGAATGCTTCAATGAGGCTTAACCCTCACTTTCCTGTCTTATTCTTCCTATGGACAAATACATGCAATGATGCCCTGTTTTACAGTCAAATCCACAACACTTGGTGTCTTTTTTTTCTTGCAGCCTAGACCCTTGAAGTCAGAAGACTCATGTGAGATTGTACCCTTTTCTCTCTGCCTTCTTCTCCAATAAAGTCTAACACTTGCAGGAGACGCCCCAGGAGACTCTTACTCCTGGTGGCTCCAGAGCCAGAAGGCACAAAGGATGTGCTATTTTTCATACCCTGTGATTTTACTGCCAATGTCATGATTAATAAGTTCCTGACGCACTCATTTCTGAGCAGCAAGGACTGTCAGTGCTTTCCTGTCAGGGCTTTCCCCTTTGTCCAAGAGGGAGGCTAAGCAGGGGTGCAAGCTGCTGGGAAGGTGATATCCTGCAGTTGCAGCAGTGGACAAACAAGAAGCACCACTTGCAGTCAGCTCCTCATTGCCCACATACTACACAGGAGAGGAAAGTGTGGCTAAAAGGACAAGGTGGATGTTTCAGAGGTTATTTCAGATCTGTATACACAGCCAGGCACCCTCCACAGTTAACCCTCCACACTTCTTACCTAGAGGAGTGTAACAATTGCAAAGATTAGCAATGCAAGAGAACTATAAGCATGAGGCAGAAGAAAAATCTGTTACCATGCCCAATGTCTTCAGCATGCAGAAGAAAGGAACAGTTCTCCAAAGCATGAGAATGGCAGGTGACTGCCTGACTCCAATCCCCTGGCAAATCACTGTCAGCATGTAAGGGAAGGAAACAACAACAACATTTCTGTTGAGGTGAAGGCATCTGCCCTGAAGTGCTCACTTGCTGAACTCTATTTCCTAATAGCAACAACACTATGTGATATGGTGGATGAAATCCAATAGGTAAATGACTTCCTCAGGAACACCTCCAACTGGGACAGTCTGAAAAAGAAAAGAGGCAGCCATAAAGAAATAGAATATCAAGTGACTGAATGCAACACCTTCATCCTGGGAGAAGGCAGCCAAGGTGCTCCAGAATGCTGGAGGCAAGAGGATCCCTTCCCTTGCCCTCCTTCATGACATGGGGAGCAGGCAGAGCACCCAGCTCTCTTCTTTGTGGTGGAAGGCATGGAGGAGCTGTGTCCCTTCTGCAGCAAATGTAAATGAAGCTGAACTCCAAGGCACATCAAGCACAAAATATTTTTGGAAACATAGGGTGAGAGAAAAATTCAATTTGTTTAGTTCTTATTGATGTCACTTTCAAAGTCTTTAATCAACTTGCCAAGGTTTTGGCACTTTGCCTTTTTTTTCTTATTGCTTATCTTGTTGCTGAATGTTCTAGATGTTGCTGTTATGTTTAGGAAAGTTTTGCTAATCTCCAGCCATTTTTAGTGGCATCTTCTGCACAACACACAGGGTTGCTTTTAACGATTCATCCGTAGAAATTTCCTTTGCCCACTCACATACTTTGCCCCAAAAGGCCTTTACTTGCAGTTGCTGCAGGTTGCTCCTGACTCAGCAGCTGTCCCACAGAGAAAAATGTAGACCTCTGCTACCACATTCAGATCCAGTTAGGCCAATCCAGTGCTCGAAGCAGAAGCCAGCATTCAGAGCACAGCCAAGGCTATGCAGCATCTACAGAGTGTCATCCAGCTTCTTTTAGAAGTGCCAAGGCTAGGCTCAGGCACATAATTAGTATATGTGAATGGCTCATTATAATATGTAAATGACACGCTAGGTCAGAACTGCACGCCCATTCAAACTAATGAACTGTGCACTTTTTTTTCAGTGGCACTAGTAATTGGGTGCATCATTTTTCTATTGCTGCTAGGCAGAGAATGAGGAAGCCATCTGTAACGACAAGCCGATGTTTGTGGCAATCCCATTGAGAAGTAAAGGAAAGGACTGCTAATTTCCAAGTGTCCAGCAGGGAACCAGTATTCATGCCTCCAGTCACCATTGCCACAATTCTTAGTATCTGAGCATGTAATTATATGGTCATATTTTTAGAAGGGATCAGCATTTAAGATAACTGTTGAAAACTCCTAGCCGGAGCAGCATGCAGAGATCTGCCTGAGCACCCACTGTCTGAAGTGCACAACACCTGCGTTTTGAAAATGCAGCTGCATGTGGCCTTGCTGCAATGAAGAAAATATTAATACCTCATTTGTGAGGTCTGTTCATCCCTTCTAAAGATAAATTCTACTGTAGAGTTAAGCACTCCCTCTGAAAAAGACTAGCACCCAGTTTAGTATCTCCTCCTAAAAATGGATAGACTATGAAGTCTTGGTAAAACTGATTTATTTCTACCCTCACAATTAGATTATTTATTTATTCTATTAATTAAAATCCTTGATTGGAATCTTTATCAAGAATTAATTAATAATCAAAGAATGATTCAAATACCAGCTCACACAGGTTGTTTTTTTTAAACTTCAGATACATTTTACAGAGGGATATGATTATTCTTTTATCCCAATTTTAGATATGAAAACAAAGAACTGAAAAAAAAATGTGTTAAATGTCACATTGTAGACAGTCACCAGAGCTTGGAACAGAATTGAAATCGCCTGGCTCTCACTCTCCAGCAGATATTGCCCACAGTAGCACTAGAAGTACATTGGAGCAACGTGCTTGGACTCCTAAGCTGACTCTGTACAAGACAGATCTTTATATGACTCAGATTCAGTGCAGTGTCCATGCAAGATATCCCAGACTCTAGTCAGAGCAGGTAGCTCCCCACAACACTGCACTGTGTCACATGGAGTTGCTTATGCAGGTTTTTGATAGCTCACAGATCTCTGCAGCAGGCTCTGTTTTTTTGTGCAGAGGTAACTTCATGTTTATTAAAGCATCCCATCCCATAGAGTCATTGCTTTTGGGATTAGCTCTTAAACACAGTGATTTTCAGATTCTTCTTGTTTGTTATCTCTCTTCTACCAATCACCTATTTACATGAAGTCATCTGTGTCCCACTGTTACTCTTTTCCATCTTTCCTATGCTAGGGTGGCATTGTGGGGATACAGCCATGTTATAATGCCATCTCTATTACAACCGATTCAGAAAAATCATTTAGAATGTCAATTAATCCTAATTCACCCACTCTCATAGCCATTCTGACAGTGAAGGTATTTCCCTTCTGGCAATTTTATGAAGTAAGAGTAAGACAGCAGCTCTGAGCTTCAGAGTAGCTCTAGAACTGAAGAAGTGCACATCATCTTCACTAGCCTCAATAGCTTGGTTGCTTAGAGTACCCTCATGGGTGAATAGGTCAATAATGAGCCATGATGACAAAAAAGAGAAAAGGCTATTTTGAAAAAAACTGGCTGTGTTAAAAGCCAGGATTAGCATTCCCAAATTCCTTCTGAGGATGTCCAACAGACAGCAGTGAATGGAAAGGGCAATAACTTAACTGCAGTGATTTACTGAGTGAAAACACAGCAAATTTGACAGGAATCTGCAGATGGAAGTGCTAAACTCTTTGCATATAATTCTTGCTTTTGATGTCAACAGGAATATCAAAGAGATTAGGATAAGGTCAAACTTTCTATATAATATTTCTGGACGCAGAGTTTCAGTATTAGCATTATAAAAAATGTCTCATGTTCCCAAAACTTAAATACATAATTTGTGAATGGCATTATGTGTTTTCAGCTGGCAGTGAAGTGTGATATACTCTTAATGTCTTTCTGAAAATGTTAGATGAAAAGCTATCAAAACTATTGTCTTCTATTGGCATTCATATAGTACAGTCTAAAAACACTTCAATCTCTCTCTTTAAACTAGAGGTTTTACTATTTTTCACATCATTTGAATTTTTATTACATCTAAATAATAAAATCCATTATTAGGATCAATCTAAATCCACAGTATTTGCAATTTTAGGATTTTCTCCACAGATTTGGCTCTACTCTCCAGAATTTAAGCCTTCACTTTACAGAAGTGAACTTTCTCTTGCCCTTCTGGTTCCAAAGGTATCTTGGCAACATTTAAATGCTTCACCTCTCCAATATATGGCTTAGTGCTGAGTGCAGAAAGATTGAATTCAAACTTGCAAGCCACATTCCATTTATAAAATGAGGTCTAATAAAAACTGCTTGTTTGGCTGCAGATAAGGTAGTCATGCTAGCAATTATGTTTCATACTCTTTAGAACATTAGTAGGGCGTACTTGAAGGAAAATTAATCGAAAATGAATGCAATAGATGCGTTATTTTCCAGATTCAATGAATTTGAAAAATATGTAACAATGTATATGAAAATAATTGCTGCTCTTAATCACGGGTTTTGCTTCAGCACTATCTGCTTAAATGACCCTAAGTCATAGAGTGCTTTTTAGCGTTTCTTACCATTTCTTAAAAATTGAATTGCTCTTGCTAAATGACTGGTGGCTGTCTCTATTCCCTCCCCACAGACCACAGAGAATGAGAAAGGAAATATTATCTTGTTTCTATTTCAGAGCCATCAGCTAGCTTTAGAAATCTTTTTGACTATTTACCTATGAGACGCCCTTTTCAGAGAGGCTGTGCTGCACCTGTTGGGGTGCAGGAGCCAGGTGGATGAATGATAAACTTTTAAGTTCTCTCTCTCTCACACAGTTCATTTGGAATTATTTGGGAGATGTGAGGGAACATTCTCCCCTTGGAAGCAAATTGCCCAACACCTCACCAGAAGGGACCAAAAGAGCAATGTCAAATATCCAGAGTGTTGTTGAATAGAAACTCTTCATGGCCATCAGGCCTTTGGTATCCAGACCTAAATCTTGACCAACTTCAGCAGCAGCCAGTGCAAGCAGAAACAGATGAAGAAAAGAATTAAGACATAGAGATTTCTCAGGGACTTTTGAGGAGTGAAGGGGGCTACAGGGCAGACAAGATTTCCTCTCACTGCAGATGCTGCATGGATAGAGCGATTCTCATCTCCACATGGATTAATCTCAGTCAGTTTACCTGGGGCAGGATACTGCCCTGCAGGGCTCACAAAGCAGGAGAGAGCACTAAAACACCCCCAGACCTCCTGAAAACCCATACCTGAGCCAATATTCTGGAGCCAAAAGTGGTAATTTCCCTAAAGATAATATAGTCCTAAGTCACAGAGAGGACAGTAGAAAGATACTACAAGGCTAGATAGTTAGTAGCAGTTCAGCAACAGCAACTGAAAGCCTTCAGCGGACAAATTTAGCTTACCTGGGTTAAGTTTTGCTTTGCTGCGTGAGTATAAGCACATAAAGCATTTTAGTCCAGGGTCTTTCTGCACCCACCACGGTTTTGAGTGGGAAAAGACCCCTTCCCAAACACCCACTAGTGCTCATACATCCTTCAAGATCTCAAGTCCAATGACTCTTAAGAGGATTTCAAGTTGCCTTACTCTCTTTTGAAAAGCTTTGTCTTGTGCTGTCACAAAAGCTTACAGCTTGCACTAAGGAAAGGATAAAGTGTAAACCAGAATTTGGATCTCCCATTTGGGAAAGTCTTCATGTGCCAGAGCTGCAGGGCTTGACTTGCAGAGAGCTACACTTGGGGCCCTCGCAAAGGCAATCCCAGTAGGGCTACAGAAAGCCTGGAGGCCTGGCAGACCCTGTTCATCCACAGCGTTGGCTTTGTCCCAGACTATTACTCTTGGCAGTAAAGCGTGCTGTGTGTTTTAATGGGGAGTTTTATTTGTTGAAAGGATTAAACATTTGCAAAATATTTGAAAAAATCAAACCTTAATATAAATAATCAGGATACGATGGCAAGTGTACTTCATATATTCAGTAGTGTGAACTTCAAAAGGCAGTTTAGGTCCACAAAGACTGCAAGCTGACACTTTACTATTTCTATTAGCAGAGGTTTCTGAGGACTCTTAAGTGCATACAAGATGCCACAACAAAATAATACGAAGAGAACTGTAACCCACAGAACTTGCACATTAGAACATTGGCAATATTTAATAACCTAGTAAACATGCAAATGGGTAGAAAGATAATTGATCGAAGACAGGAGAGTCCCATAAATCAATAATTACAGAGGTATCAAAGTTTGCAGAAGACTGCCTTTCCACCAATCCTGGCCCGTCATGATTGCTTCCAGAGAAGCAGGGACAATTTTTCTGTGCTGTGTTTATCATCAATTTAGCATGACTTACATATTAAAGGGTTTGTATCATCTGCTGTGGCTTCTGTTAACAGACAGGCGGCCTGCAACCCTCAGGCCAAAGAAGTACAAAAAGTTCTAGTCACTGGATATAAAGTACAAATTGTTTTTTCTTTGTCTTGAGGAAAGCTAAACTGCACTTAGATGCATTTTTTTTCAGTTACATTGCATGGAACAAAATCAGAAAATATGGTAGAATACTGATATGTCAAATTGTCTCGGTGGCCAGATAAACGTCATTTACATTTTTCATATTTATGGCACATGCTAAAATTGGGAAATTATACAGATCTTTTGTTTTCTGGGAAAAGCTGTTGAGAGTATCCACTTGCCTGTTCCTGAGCTGGGGTGTGCAGTGTGTGCTAATTTTGAGTAAATATGGTTGGGACAGGTTAGATGCTGCTCATTTCTTCTTTGTTTTACTGTATAATTCTGGGGAAAAGTCAGGTAATAAATACATTGTCTAGTCATGCTTCTTACCATCTGTACAAAGTTTATTTCATTTTTCCCTCTTTATTGATTAAATCCCATCAGCTTATCCCCATCAGTCAAGGCTTATGTGAACTAGTGATCCAGTCAGCCTGAGGCTACAAAAAGTAGCCTTTTGGCCCAGCCTGACTTTGGTTGTATTGTGTTACCTCGGATATTCTCCAACCAGGAGAGAATTGCAGAGCTTTTGAGAAGTGGCACACTGGCTCATCCCATCACGGCAGGCTGCTTCCTGAGAAGCTAGCAGTTCTAGCCACACTGAAAGTGAAATTTTAATATGGCCTTGGCAGCACTCCATTGGCATGTCCCCAGATTTACACTAGCATAACCCAGATTAGTGTCTGTGCCAGTGTCTGTATTGTATAAAAGATAAATTGGACAAGATGTGTTCAAATCTGAACCAAACCCAGCAAATCGAAAATGAACTTAGCAAAATAAAATCAGATGGTCTGACTCATTCTCTTTGAGAGATCCCAACAAAACAAAGCTTTTCCAGAAGCGCTAATGTGATCTTAATAAAAGATGACAGTGCAAAAGGGCAGGCAGGGAAATTTGACAAAAAGAGGAGTTTTCCTTGTGACTGGATCAGTCCCATAGATCTGATCCCTTCTAAATGGAAACAGATGAGATACCTCAGCTTCCTTCATTGGCATACACAGAATAAAATCATTATATAGGCAGAACACCAGGAGCATGCATGGTAGGTAGGTACCAGACTATAATTTCTTGTTCAAAATACCAAAATGCACCAGTTTAACTGAAAGAATGAGGACATGGTATGAAACAGGCATGAGCTAAAGCATAAAATATGAGGAATGGCTGGAGCCTGCCCCTTCCTACTTCTGTAAAAGCTGCCTAATCATTAGCCTGGGGAGTCATGCTTTCACTCTCCCTTTCTCCTTCTCTCAGTGAATTCAAACTACTTTTCTGCACAGTGGTGTAGTTTCACGAGGAATGGCAAAGCGTTCCCAGAAAAACCTATAGTCTAATGACTGGAAGCGTGTTAGAATTCTTTCCAACGAGGACAGCAGCTGAATGTGGATTTCCTACTTGCTAACCCCTTGGCTGATGCAAGATGGAAATGGTGGTGGTTGCTTTTCCAGAAGTCTTATGAAAGAAAGTGAAGCCTTTAGATTTTGGCAAGGAACCCAGTCTAGTTAGGCTCTGTTGGGCATGTTCTGAGAGCATCTCCAGGGCCCCTCAACATGCTGCCTGATTCCCTTGTTTGTTCATTACTGCAAAGGGATCGAGAAGCCAGACTATTTTCATATCCTGATGTGTTGCAGGGATGGTAGTTAAGAGAAAGAAGATGTGAACATAACATTAAAGGGATATTTCATTTCCTGTCTTCAGAACTACACAAAGTACTTTTGGATGCCTGGTAAAGAGGAAGTCACAGCCCTGCTGTGCCACACTAGTTTACTTAATTGTATACTTATCAAGTACTTGGCCAAATCACTTGAACAGCAATATTCTTCCATGTCTTACTTACAGAGCTGTGTGTCTTCTGTATGGGCTGTGCACTGACTCCTAGGCTCATGCCATCTCTGTAGGGCACAGCCTCTCCCACAGCAAGACCTGTCTCCAATGGACACAAAGCCCTGGAGCAGCAGCTAGAGTAGGGCCACACCAGGCTTCAAACCATTCCCCTGTGCAGAGGCTGAACAGTGCACAAAGCACACAGTGCACAGGGTCATGGTACACACATGCCACAAGTTAGGGCATGTGCAGCCAGAGAAGCCAAAGGATCATTTCAGCTTGTTATTATAAGGAAAAAGCTACTTCTTCAACGGTAAGTACAGCCATGCCAGTAAAGACAATGTCCATTTAGAGCTTATCTTGATGCTGAATGTAAGGCTGGTCCCAGGTGAACTCTGTCAGCCCTTTATCAGGAAAGTCGAGGAAAGCAAGGCTATAACACAAGAAGGCATGAGAAGACCTTTGTAATGGGGTCATTAAGATCAACCTGAGAATACATTCACAAATATCATGACAACATTGTGGATGCTAAGTGCTATCTAAAAAACACACTCCTAAGTGCTAGTATTAGACAAGGTGCATCCTTGTCAAATACTGTTTGGTCCAGTAATTTAAAAGGATCATTAAACATTTACTGAAAGTCAAACTGGAAACACATGGATGAATGGAGCTGTACTTGAATACTCCATAGCTGTCACTGATACTACAAATTAAGTGGCAGCACATTACAGGTTTCTAGGAGAAGAGAAACAGCCCCTACTCCATGCCACCCCTCCCAACACAGCAAAGGGAGGCTACACTGGTGGGGGCACTCATGCAAACTTGACCTGCCTCTGTGCATGCATATCTGCACTCCTGCTTCAGAGTGCTGATCATCAAGCTGCAGCAAAGCATGGGTGTTGGCACTTGCACTCCATTCATGAGACAAACCTACAGATTTATTGGGCATGAATATTTGATATGGCAACAGGTTTGATATCAAGTAGGCAGAGTTTGAATTACTTAATTGTTTTCCTAGAGTATTTTATTTTTATTATTTAATGAGTGCTGACTTTGTGATCAGCACCGGACAGCCATGAAGCAAACCTTAACTCCACCGTGTTCTTGGGCTGAACTAATGAAGTCCTTCATTACTTTGAGGAATTCCAGCACCCACACCATTCTGACCTTCTGCATGATGTTGTCTCAACACAGTCTTCAGGACTAACTGGGCCTTCATCAAAACAACATCTCTGCATTGTGCTGATCTTCTGGCTAAACATGCCATTAATCAGACTCACACCCAGGACCAGAGTTGAATTCTGCAAACTGCCTTCTCCCCATCCTTCTCCAACTCTGCAGCAGGCAGAACTTGTGTCAAGATTTGGTGTGGTATATTTAGAGATATGAAAGTAACACAAAGACAAAATTAAAATGCTTGTGATCCATTATGCAGAAGGAGCATATTCTACATGAAAATATTATTTACATGAATTTTCTATTCTAAAACTTGATTTTGTATTCAAGGTTTAAGGTCTCCGTGGATGTGGAAAAAAACACTTTGAGACTATGAGGCTTTGAAATGCTGAATTGCCTTGTATAAGATAAAATCGATATTTTGGAAAAAAAAAAGTAAAGTGGAAATTAATGTTCTTGTAATAGGTGAGTAGCTTTTACACAATTATTTCATGGTGATAGACTTGGTTTTGATGTAGCTTAATTAGCAGAATATAAATTATATATGTTTTTTTAAAGATGTGCATATGTATATTACAAGTTTTTTTTTTATTTCATTGTGGAGCAAACCATTTGATGTGGCTCTGCAAAAAGCTCTAATACACATCAAAAAGCAATCAACAAACTCTTTGAGTACATCAAGCAGGATAATTTAGATGGTTTTTAATCATGATTATGAAAATATAATTAGGTGGTTTCATGTTGGTTGGTGAGTGCGTAGGGAAAAGTGATTCTCCAAACAGAAAAATATGGATAACATTACCCAGGAGCCAGGAAACAACCACACACACATGCATACACAAACCAACCAACCAAACAAAAAACTGCTGGCCTGCTTCTCTAGTAGATCAGCAGGTAACATGTTTAAATAGAACGCTATCTCCTTTAGGATGCTGAGAATATTCTTATTTAACACCCAGACTACACAGAAGTAGCTTTGGAAAAATGCCCCTTTTTAATGTGCAAGAAATCATTAGTCTGTGATTTAATAAAATAAATCCTCTTTTCAGAATGTAGGCAATGAGCAAAAGATGCACTTTGGGTCTAATCAAACAAGACTTTTACTGAAGGAAATAGAGGTATTGCTGAGAGTGCTATAACTCTACCTGGGCCTCAAGTACCAGAGCCAATGCCGTGCAGACTTCAGATGAAGACAGCTCCAGATGCTTTTAACCACTTTAAATGTCCACCTGTTGTATAGCCCCATGAAAGGCTGACAGAGGAACTCTTATTTCTGACAAACTCAAATTATTACTATCAGCTTGCCAATATACTAAATCAAGAGCCTGATTCAGCAATTAGATTTTTTTTTCTTGCTACAGTGAAAACTGCTTGTTCTGTCCTTTCCCTTTTTCCTCCCTCCTCACTGGTCCTATCTCATGGAGGGCTTTATCTCTTGCTTCAAGGAGTGATTATCTCTGCAGTGATGACTGGAGATATCTCAATAACCTTCTCCAATCTCACATGGATCTCTACCAAATAATCTCCTCTCTCCACTTCATACTGAAGGCTAGATTTATTTTCAGTAACTTAGTAGAAGTGTATTTCATACAGTTTTAGAGATAAAATAATAACATCAGATTCTTTTTAAGGACTTTGATCACTTTTCTTATTATTTTTCAATGTGAACAAATAATTTTGATAGAAACCCCAGAGCGTTTTGGTAGGGGAAGAGAAAAAAGTAGCATGCTGGGGAAAGATGTCCAAAAGTGTCAGCTACACAAAAATGTCCTGTGTGTATTCAGAGACACTTGGAAAGGCAGGAGCAGAAGGAACAAGTGTGGATGTCAGACTCAACAGTTTTCCTGGGTGCAGTTTCCTGTGAGTAGAACAGCTGCAGGTTTGTATACTTGCAGATGTATGTGTGAGGGAGTGAAAGACAGTGAAAAAACTGAAGACATAGAGAAAGCCACCTGCTAGAGTAATAAGCAACATTGAATTGTCAGGTGGTGAAACCAAAAGATAGTTCTTCCTGACTTAATGCCCTTGCTACAACTGCACTTTGCATACATCCTCTAAAGAAACAAGCAGGATCACTCCAAAGAAATTCTGGGTTCTCACTATCCTTTTTCCTTCCTAATGCAATACAGCCAGCAAGGCTGTGATTTTGGCTAACTAGTTATACCATGGGAAGAAAATATTAGCTGGCATTAAAGCCTGGGCTGTGCAAAATAGATCCTCTTATCAAGATTTAGAAGAACTATCGCTCTCTGCCCGCGTGGCTGGGGTCCATGCATTCCCACATACTGTTGCAGGCAGCACTGCCTTCTTTCCTTTGGAAGACAGCTACAAACTCCAGCCTGATCCTGCTACTGCTGAAGCAAATGGGAGTTCTGCCATTGACTTCAAGGACCAGAAGCAGGCCCTCAGCTCACAAATCCTTTATAGTCTTTTCCAGATACTAAATAAAAATGCACTTGGAAGTAATTTAGATGCCAGCAAGCTGGCCCAGTTTGCCATGAAATTCAAAGATGCCCAACAATGTGATGTGTATTATGATACAATTAAAGTATCTTCTTCACAGTGCAATGTGCAATTTCCTTTCCAATAAAAATATAAGCTTGCCGTATGTGCAAACAATTTTAGCATTTCTGTTTTTATGCCATCTTACTGACAAGAAACTCCCAGCTGTTATAATTTGTCTCATCCTTCTCTCCCTTGTAGAACCAGCCTTTGTTCCTTTTTGCAGTGCCAGGGACTTGCTGAGCTCCACCTGATGTGATTTGTCCAGGCATTAATAATGCATCTTCAAGATGCAAGATGCATGAATTCTTCCAGCAGCAGATCCGCCGACAGACTGCTGCACTGCCTTGTGCTGCTTCCTGAGCTGGGGGAGGCAGGAGGGCCACAAGGCTGCACACATATACGCACATAAAGGTCAGAGGGCTGGGGAGCAAGGGATGCCCTGTTATATCATATGGGGGTCACAGCATCCTCCTGCAGAGGTCAGGCTGGGGATTATGGCTACGATACGAGCTGTTCCTGCAGCTGGGAGGCCCTCGCCCGCCACCCAACAAATCCCAGTGTTAAGACCCGAGAATGATACAGAACGTGTGCCCCATTGCCATCCCTACACATGAAGAAAACAAGTCGACTCAGTCTCCACGCAATCCCCATCGCCTGCCTGCGAGCATCGGAAGCTCGACAGGCTTGCCTGCCCTCGCAGCCCCCCACGCCCTAAAAAACAAACAAACAAATAAATAAATAAATAAAAATTTAAAAAACCTAAAAAATTTTCAGAAATAATTCTTTATAAAAAGCTTGTTTAATCGATAGGATCGCTCGCAGGGCCGCGGCTCGGCTCTGCTGACGTCGCCATGGCAACGGCTCTCGGCTCCCGGCGTCAGGCCGCCCCGCGGCCCGGCCCTGGCCCCAGCCCCGACCCCGGCCCCAGCCCGGCCCCGCCGGTCTCCCCAACCACCCGGCCCGCCAGGCCGCAGCCGTGCAGGCCTGCGAGAGTGCCGGGGTGGAGCCCCGCGCCGCCGGTGCCCCCCGCGGCCCGGCACGAGGGGCGTTGTGAGGAGCCAGGTGTGGAGCACCGGCTGTAATTATTTTCTTAACGTTTTCGCGGCTCCCGGGACCGGCAGTTGCTGCCGTTAATGATCCGCCAGGTTGCAGGCCCGAGGCAAAGCCCTGGGTCCTCAGCAGCTTTTGCTGGTCGTTTAGCGCCCTAACCCCTGCACCGTGATGGTCATTGTTGCCCAGGCCCTTTCCTCGAAGAAAGCACACCAGCAGGCAGAACAAAAAGCTATACAAAATATAGCTTTTCTGTATATTCCTATACTCGGACACTTGTGCATGTGTTGGGGTGAGTGCTGCGATACGCAGGTTTCTAAACAGCTTGTCTCCAAACAGCATTTTCCCCAAATATTTCCCAACCTTCTGGATGGCAATGAGGAGCCATCCCCTTCTGCGGGGAACAACCTGATGGAGGGTCATCTCACAGCTTAGAATTAATGCACTTAATACCAGTACCCAGCCCACGCTGACATTTGTACAAATACTTACATTCAACAGCATTTGCTGTGAAATGTAGCCGATGCCCATGCAGTCAGGGCAGGCAGAGCAATTTCAGTTGCAGGTTGCAGTCAGCAGTGACCTCGGGTTAATGGTCTTCAGCCCAGTCTGCTGGAGAATTTCTTGTTAGAACTATGCGCCCCTGTCTTTGAAAGGCTTTTAAACGCTCTGGGAAAAAATATAGGGCTTCTTTTCACATTCATCTGGCCATACAGAGTTTCTCAAATAACACTACACTGTGGTTTGTTGTATTTTTTTTTAGAAGCTTAGCATTCCTCCACGCTGCATTTGGGAAGAATAGAAAAAAATATTAAGATGTGTCTAAGACCAGAGAAATATTGACAGATGGGTGTATAATGGGGGGACAGGGAAAGAAAAAATTGTTCTTGATCAATTTTGAGAATTCAGAGAAGACAAAAATTAAGTAAAAACCTCTACATATTTAATTGGACAGTTATTTCACCTATTTAATCCACACTGAACTCTATGGGATTCTTTCATATTTCACTGTGAATATGTCTGTAGATTTCAATAGGAGAAAGTTTTGTTCATAAATTTATATTAAAAAAGACAGTGAAATAAATCCTCCTGTGAATTTTGTTTCCAACAAGCTTCCAAACTGTATGCAGAAGTCATCCTGAAATCACTTTATATTTTTGAAAACTATTCACCTAGAGACCAGAAACAATAGACTGGGACTTCATGTACAAACCGAATAGTAAATTACAAAAACTGATACACCATCCAGTCTGTAAGCAATATGTAGCCTGAAATATATATTCACATGAACAAGTCGAGTAAGAATTTATACAGTGAATAGAATTAACAGAAATTAAAATGTGGTCGTTGATCAACCACAATCAGGAAGGAGAGCTAAATTCAACAAATCAGCTGTTTGCAACTAATAGTTTTCCTAGGTCTCATGATAGATGTGGATAAATGTTGACTTTCTAATTATGACAACAGAACCAAAGAGAGTGTTGAGAAATCAAAATTAACTAGTGCCTTTCCTGAATTAGAGTCAGAACCTATTAGCGCACATCTGCATCGTGGCTGTGAAACATCCCGAGTTCAGAGATAAGCCTTCTTGCAACGTATTATTTATGAAATAGAATGAGATTTTTTCTTCTTTTCCATGATATAGAGAAAATAAATTGCTCTTAGTTAGTGGCTGAGTTCCAACAATTGAAAAAAAGGGTCCTGTATGTACGGAAAGATGTCAGGCAATTTTCCTACCTTTGTCACCTACTGAGACTTGAAGAGCATTGTTCCCGTGAGAGGAGCAGTGAAGCAGCCTTCTAGGTCCTCCAACCTGATTTAGGAAGGGAAATTTTCCACCAGGCAGGGATACAGCCACAGTCTTACCCAAGAGAACTGGTATGGCATCGAGCTCAGTTTAGGTTCAGAAATCATCAACCCCCCACACCCCCAGCTCCAGCTTTTACTTTGCAGAGAATTTCTGTACACACCAAGGAGTGTTTCGTCCCTTCCCAGCACACTGGCAGAAGTTTTGTAACTGGAAACCTAGATATTCTGTAAGACCAAAATGTGGTTTGACAGCCCACCCTGTTCAACATGATTTTGTTGTTTCTCTGTGAGACTGGGAAGGAGACTGCAGTATTCCTCATGATAATTCTAGTGAGATCTCCTTTGAAAAACTCTAGTATGCTTTGAAAAAGGACCTTAACTGGGAATGAAAGAGTGATGGAAAGTGCCTTGTGGTGTTCCTGTGTCACATTTAGAACTATTTAGGAAAGGCTTTCTGTGGGAGATTATTGGATAATGTCCTTTCACAGTCAAGGTCTCAAAAAATAACCATAAATCACTAAACTAAGAACAACATAACATGGATATGAATGGAGCTGAATATTTTAATCCTATGTTTATTTAATGCAGTTTTCATAAAACTTCAGTAGCCCTAACTTATTGCCAGTTCATTCATACAGAATAGTTGTCAAAACTTTCCTTCCAAAAAGCAATTTCCATAACGATAATTTGATCAAGTTCTTCCTTTGTGAACACTTCTTACTTTAACAAATAAGCGTTTTTCAGATCAGGGAGGAAATGTTAAACATTTCTTCCAAGAGCTGGTCACATACATACAAATTGGAGTTCTAGCAACTGGAGAGATTCTCACAGGATCCTCATAACTTACATCCTAGGAGACCTTGGGCCATCTTCAGTGAGTCCTTTCTGGTCCACTCCAGGAGTCTTCCTAAAACTGCAAAGTGTTTGCCTCCCATGGTCTTCTGTGGTCCTTGTGTCACTGTCCGTTGTGACCCACAAAATGTTTCTCAGCCCCTTCTCATGCTAAATTAATCCCATGCTCTCCTACTTAGGAGGTGCGATTAAAAATCCTCAGCTAATGACACTGGAGAATTCAGTCTTTGGGAGAGGTGAATTCTACAGGAGGATTCATTGCAAAGCATTTAGACAAGGGCAGCCCCACAGCAGCCCTACAGAAACAGCAACAAGGCACTGACTGAGACCTACAGCTCCTTTCCCCAGGATGTCTGGAGTATTAATGGGCAGTTTAAAGGCTGTCAGTATCCGCTTCAATTGCACACTTCCAGAAGAGTTAGACATAGCTGCAACTAAAATCAGGGATCTATAATGCTATTGTGGCAGCCCCAGCCTGCACGCCGTTGTTCAAGCATAACCCCATGAAAGCCCAGACTTGAGGAGGCACAGCACCTCGCCTCCAGATGTTATGGTATCGATAGTCCCAGGAGCCACCGGCAGGGTAAGCAGCGATAAACTCAAAAACATCATGATCCGGGCAGAACACCTGATTACAGCAGCCTGCACCACATCCCGGCGGTAGCAAAGTCGATGCACTCAGGCAAGGTGATGCAGGTCACTGTTGCTGGGGAAGTGAGGGAAAGATAAGAAATGAGAAGAGAAGAGCAGCTGTGCTTGCTCTGTGGGCCCATCGGGCAGATAAACTAGATGCACGTGTGTGGCTGGGAGAGCTCGGCTGGCCCTGGCTGAGGTGGTCCCTCTCCATCCCTGAGGCAGCCTGGGTCACAGAGGAAGGTCTAAGCGAGGAGGCAGCTGGCCTTAGCAGGCAAAAAAAGCCAGAGCCTGAGGCAGCAGCAGTGGAGGGGAGCTGGTCTGAGAGCTGTTTATACAGAGACACCACCTCCAACCCTTTCCCACAGCTGAAAATGCTATCTATCTGTGTAGGCGTGTGCATATTTAGCAAGTTCGATATTTTATCATCAAAAGTTGTGGGGATTTATGTTTGCTTAACTGTGCTCTTCTATAAATATTAACAGGCATGCTGCGTGCAGTTTCACAACAGAGTCTATCCCAGCTTTGCAAAGTCCTAGTCATCTATTTTCCTAGGGTAAGTAATTTCTTTTGATAGGCAATGATACTGAGGTTTGCTTTCTAAACATTTATTGAGAATTGGAGATATTTAGGTGGTTTGCTCAGGTAAACCTTCAAGATCTCAAGAACTCTCAATTTCTCAGTATTTTATGAACTCCTGAATGTTTCTTAGTTTGTTGTTTGTTTTTTTTTTTCTTTACTAGTAACATGGCCCAGTATGGCATAGTACAGGATTTAGACAATTTTCTTGATAAATAGGATATTATACTACAGTGTGTACAAAGGAAATAGTGGCAACAGCTTATGCTACCTATCCCGTACTTTACTCAGTTCTACTGAGTGCTGCATAAGTTTTTTAATCACTTATTATGTTTAATCATTTATTAGATGGAAAGAGTTAATTCCTCCTTTCTCCTTTCTCCTTTTCCCTCTAATCTTTATTTCAGGTATCTACAGGTGTATTCCACTTACAGACTGAGAATTTCCTTCAGCTGCAGATCTCAAAAGAGACTAGACTGACACAGAAGTTAAACACTGACAAAGACTTTAAAGTGTTTCTGGCTATGCAGAGAAACTGAGCTTTAGAAATCCACTATAAAGTAGATTTTTATATCAATGTATTTAGCACCTGCAGAATTATCCAGGAATTTTAGAATCAGAAGTCCAGACTTAGTCACCTGAACTTTTTTATGTATCTAACCCCAAAATACTTTTGAAAGGGTTGTAGGGTACAACTCCACGTCTTTTGCCACAAAGCTAACTTAATAACTTCTTCCATGTCAGAGGCCATTTGTTCCTAGCCAGAATTTATCATTCCTGCAATCACAACAGTACTACTGCCATGCTTCAAACTCGTTCACTAGAATTAAGTCTCTACTTTAAAAAAAAAAAATTAAAAAAAAGAGTTATAAGCTGATTTGGCTGCCAAAGCAAATTTACTGAATAGCTGAGTCCTTTGTCCCAAGTTGCTTGTGATCAAGTTATTCTTTATCCTTGAAATAATGTGAAGAGTGCAGGCTGCTTTTTCAGAAATGCGCACCTCATCCTCCTACTGTCTGTAGTGTCAGATCAGCAAGGCAGCCAAGCACGTGCTTACCTTTAGATTTGTACTTAGTACCCTTAACTTGCTGCTTTCACAGCGGGTTAGAAAGGCTAAGCACATACTTGAAGATACGCGTACACTTACCTTTTCCCCTTCTTTATTATAGCACTTGTAACCTGTAAAGAACTCTATCTGTAGCCAAACTCCTGTTGCTATTAATTCTGAAAATAAGCACAAATATTTATGTAAAATATTAATATATTTTTCAGATCTTATCTTTGGAATAATTACTTTAATTAAAGGAATTTATAAAAGCTAACATTACGTCTACAAGCCTTAGCAGTGGCATTTGAGAATAATGGAATATAGAGTGGCTGATTTATTAGCCTTAAAATACATTCATGGAAATATACAGGTAAAACTTTAAGTTGGGAAACAATTCAAAGGAATATTATGTTTTATAAGTTGGACAGATGAGTTGTGTTTACACAAATATAGGGCATACACAAGCTGATTATCATTCAGTATATTGCTCATGTTTAAATGTAAAATATAAAAATAAATGTAAAACATGTAACTACTGCTTCTTAATGGCCGTTTGTAATTTGAATTGGCCTTTGATATGGACACAACACAGGGAACATTACAAAGATCTTTAATACTGTATATAGATACTAATATTTATTCTTTATACTATATATTCTTATATCTGACTGCATCTGCTACTACTATGTCTCTATACTCATTGGATGAGTCCTACTCTGGTGTTTCCCTCCTCCCTTCTCTCCCCAGAAAACTTTCCTTAAACTGTCTCCAGTGCCTTGCTGTCTTCACTGACCTCTTCATAGCCAGCTCTACCCTCCTTAACCCGTGAACATCTTCAGACACTGCTCCTGTACCTATTTCTTGAAATTTTGTTTTCCTTTAGCTTCTCTGACTCCTTTTTCCTGTCCTTCTCTCTCTCATTTTTTATTATATCATAGTACTTTGTGATCACTACTGACCATGTTATCCCATACCACCTCACTGTTAACTTTGACTCCTTTCCAGCACCCATCAGTCATCTCATATTTAGTGAGTGTATTGCAAACACAAGGAAAGATCCACCTTTGTCTTCCACACAGATAGAACACTGAATACTGATCCTATTAAGAAATCCAAATTGATGTTTAACTGAGGCTAAGTATACATTTTGCTTGTTGATTTGTTGAAAGAATTGGCAAAAGAACGGCAATGCGTTGTTTACATGTGGTAATTTCGGTCATCTTTATGACATTATCTATCTAATGTGACTGCAAGCAAAATAAACCATGTCAAATCATGACTTCTATGTAGGGAAGACTAGTCTTTTAGACTAAAAGTTTGGCATACAAGCAAAAACCATATATAATTTAAAAATGCTTTAACTGCTGGCAGAAAAATTGTGTGAAATGTGTGAGCTCGAAAGGAAGAAACTGCACAGAGGTTAAGTGGCATAAGAAAATCTTTCTCTCAGTTGTGATCCTTTTAGAAAAGAAAGGTTTTGGGTTTTTTTTCTCTTGTGCTTACGTGTGTGTCAGTTGTGTGTACAGCACACAGACTAGAAACATGTACATATTTATTTGCGTCTCCATGTTTGGTAAAGCACATAATTGCATTCTGAAGGAAATACGGTTATGTACTCTGAA
The DNA here is from genome assembly GCF_019238085.1 of Lagopus leucura. Classification (NCBI taxonomy): domain Eukaryota; kingdom Metazoa; phylum Chordata; class Aves; order Galliformes; family Phasianidae; genus Lagopus; species Lagopus leucura. The sequence goes on from NW_024962263.1 coordinate 46,826,871, forward strand.
TAGAAATGCTTTCTGTATTGGGTTCCAAGTTAGTCAAGAATACTGCATGGATCATCAGTGTTCAATACTAATGCACTCAAATACCTTCAATCCTTACCACTCTGCTCTGCCAGGTGAAGAACTGCTAAACCAACTAGCTGCATGGCATAAAGGCAAATGCAAGTTTGCTTGAGTCAGTCTAGACATAAGTTCATGGAGAAGTTTCATTTGTCAATCAGAGGTTTCAAACTGAGAGAACATTTTGCTTACATCTGTCCTTTCTGTTGAATTCTGAACTCAGGTTCATTACAGCATTAATGCTAATAGCAGTGGGAAAGCAGGAAAAAGATGCACATCATGGAACATAGCAAAATATTAAGATCAAGAATGATTTAATGTCTGAATTGAACCTCCCTTATGTTGTTACTGAGTTTGAGATGTGCTTTTTCAGTCTTCCATGATTTTCTATTTTTTTTTTTTTTTCCACTGGAAAACTTCCCCATCAATTCACAAAATATTCTGGTGCTTGGTATGGTTTTACACCCTGAGAATTTATTATTCATGAAATAGGTCTTTTGAAGTACAATTTCTAAGTATTGATGTTTTATCTTTAAACAGTGAACATGAGAACCGGCTTAAAGGCCCACTGACAATCACTCAGGAATAGTTCAGCTGCTTGTGTCTAGGCAAGGTCTTCTCCACACAGGGAACCTTTTGTAAATATTAGTTACTAGAATCACAACACTAATACATGTAGTTAATAATTATCACAATGTGCCAAAACTGCACAGTTTGCTCCCTGATTACAATATTAAATTGCTATTGAGCTGTGGTATTTGCTGCAGGCAATACTGCTGAGAAGCCTCCAAAGGCTTCGGTTGGCCTCCCCGCACAAGAACGAGAAATGTGTGCCTGTACAGAAAGCACAGGCAGCACTGGGGTTTGCCAGAAAACAAACAAAACTCAGACAATAGAAGGAAAGTTTTATCAGAACTGAAGTAGCCTTCCACTTGGGAACTGTCATCGTGTGAAAAGAAAATCCACACACATGCTCGATTAGAGCTTCTGTGGCAGGCCATTACCACGGGCTCGGTGATTCAAGCTGTTCATGGAGGCTCTGAAAGCTTTGTTTTAGTTGCTTTTGATGACATCTAAAAAGGAGGTAAGCCACTTCAGAAAAGTTCAGAGGTTCCTCGTGACATGTTTGCACATCTCCATCAGTGGGAATTTTTTCCTGTTACTTTTGCCTGCTGCACTGTAGACTGAATAGCTGCTACCCGCGAGCTGAGTTGTAGATGACGAAGATGAGCCACCATTGCTGGTACCATTTTGCCTTACAAATTTATGGTGATTCTAAACCTATACTCTAATCCTCACCTTCAGATCTTAATTCTTTCTATTTCTAAACCAACAAACCAAATGTCCCATTTTGAAGAGTTTCCACTGAACAGTGTGAACGTCAGAAATCAATCAAACTGTCTCCATAGAACTCAGGCATTTGGACTGGCATAAGCATCCAGGTGAGCTCAGGGAAAGGTCTGAAAGGTACAGTGTTGTCTGAGCCCAGAACAGGTCCTTCATTAAGAATTCTGCTTGAGGATGAGAGCTGGAAAATGCTTCCGCAGTGAAGCTTAATTAATGCTCAGTAATCTGATACACAGATATAACTGTTATTTGATGGGAGGAGAAAGTGTGATAATTCTTCCGGGAGCTGAGTTTCAGATTCAAGGTTTGTTCCTTCTTTCCCTGCAACCAAATCACACTGCTTTGATTTTTCTAAACTGAATGCATGTAAGATTTGGCAAAACACTGAAAGGTAGCGTAACCAGAAGAGAGATTGCAGGCATTAGGATATTACTTAGTAGGAGCAGTTAGGGAATGTGGTTTGCAGGTATGAATTCCAACCCTTGCATATACAAAAGCTGTTGAAAGAGAGCACGCAGGCTTTTGACTTTCTCTAAAGCAAAGCCAGGTGTCTGCACTTGGAAAGTGCAGGTGTGAGTTTATGTACTGAAGTTTATCAGACCCAGGCTGAAACCATATCTCTTATGAGATCATGTGCTATTGTCCAGCTTCTGCATCGTTAAGGCATGCTGTTCATGGAGGTTCTGGGAGTTACTCTTGCAGTAGGTATGCTGGATTTTCTAACTCATTTCTTTTGTGAGCTTTATGGTCTCCTTAAAAGAGCTGTGTGAGTTACAAGGGGCAAGGCTTCCATCTTCCTTCAGAAAACATATGTTGAATTGAAACAGTAATAATACTGTAACCCCTAAAATAGGAACCAAAGAAGAGCGGACAGGTATTTGCTGGCTGCTTCACTAAAACTGCGTGTAGGTACCTTAGCTGAATTCAGTATTTCATTTCGTATTTGAAGCTTACCTCAGACACTTCCTCAGAGAAGACACTAGTGCTTTTATTTATGCACTTGCTGAATTGCAGAGCATGTGTTTCAGGTCTCAGCTGTCAGCCTTGTACTGTGAGCCTCTTGTCCAGAAAGAAATGTCATTCTTAAATTAAATCACAAAGGTATAAAAGAGAAAAAGGAAGGGAAAAATTTCTCTCTAGACTGTTCTCAGGATTCTTCTGAAACCAAGGTCATAAAATCAAATAGAAAGAAACTGTTGTGCCATTAAATCTATCCTTCTTGTTTCCTAGTACCTATTTTATGGAGCATTGTAGTTGTAGTGCCTGATTTTAAGTGTCCCTAGCAAGGACTGTATCTGTGGGTTCTTTTGGCTCATGCACAAAACTGAGATTAAGGTGGTCAGATACTTCTGCCAGGCATCACTGAGATATTTTATATCCTGTCAACAGCTCCTCTTCAAGAATAACCCGAGAAAATGAGTTGGATATGACAAGTAGTAAGGGTCCACTCTCTTTCTTCCAGTTTCTTCTCTTATAGCAGCTAACATAAGAAAAGATCAAGGCTTGTCATAGAAAACAAAAAGAAAAGAGCTACCTGGTGCCGTATGTTATGGCAAGTACAATTAATTATTTATGCAGTACCGTTGGTACGACAGCAGACAGGCCAGGCTCTCGATTATGCCGTCTGTGGGCATTTTGCTGATGTTTGTCAGTGCCGTTCTTGGTCAAGTATTACGATCCCATACCACTGCTGAGTGTGTCTGTCTTTTATTTGTGAATTACAATTTAAAGAACAGGTTACAGCTGACAGGAAAATGGCATTTCATGCAGCATAAATGTGTTGTTATTCCTGATTGTGCAATAATTTTGATCTGATCTTGCAGCCTGGATTCTGGACAAAATTGATTGGATTTGAAACTGTAACACGAGAACTTGAGTAACTGTATTTAGTGTATATTATTCCCACTGGAAAACTGGAAATCTACAATCTTTAAAAGGTTAAAATGAAGAGAAAGAGCCAAGCTAGGCTGGTATTATTTTGGGGCTTGTATAAAAGCTTTTCTTCTCACACTCACTAATAAATCTCACTCTCCCACTAGCTTCTAGGTGAATTTAGAGAAGGTTTTCTACTCTGTGCAGGGCTGTACCTTTGAAACTCACCTCCTGTAATTCACAATCAGCCTACTATCAGTGCAAGCCTGAGCTGAGATGGGCTGTGACTTCCCTACCTGCTCCTCCTAGCGAAAATTTGCCATCAGTGCTGACAAGACAGTAGCAGCCTCACTAGCTGCAAGTGACATCTCTCCTCACGGACAAAATATCCCATCAGCCTGTATTAGTCTGGAGAGCGCGTCTCTCCCAAAAAGCCCTCGTAGCCATGAGTCACAATGTGAAAGCCCTACCATCAGGGCAACAGTCAAAATTTATTCTCAGACTGGCCTCACATGTTAACTTATCACCAAGCTAAGCTCTGCTGAAAGGCTGGAGCTTGTATTCACATAGGGTGGAAATTGGTTCCGCTGGGAGAGCTTCAAAGTCATTTCAGCCATTAAACTGTGGCTGGATGTATCATAAGTACAGGAGAGGTCGAGGCACTGCCTATGAACCACGGGGACTTGGTAAAGAAGTTCCTGGGAAATTGGCAGAGCTATTGTGTATTCTGTTTCAGTCTGGCTCTGCAGTGGGAGCGAGTCGCGTCTGTACATGAGACTCATTATGCTTCCTCTGTTTAACATACCAATTACTTTCTGTATTTACCATGTTTAGAGCGACTTCATGTCAAAAATTAATAACGCTAAAATAAAGAGCAGCGCTGGTGTGTGCTAAAGGGGAAGGAAAGCAGGCTAATAGAATGTGTAATAGAGAAGGAAGGTGAATTTGCAGCTGTAGGGATCACATCCAGATAAATTTCACGGTGTGCAATGGCAGGGGTCCCACTGAGGCCCCTGTGCTCTTTAAGGCACACTTCAGGCAGAGATAAGTGTATCTTGAGAGGTGCAGCGCCTAAGTAATTTCACCCTATAAGCAGTGTAAACAAGTAGCAGTGTCAGTCATCCCCTCCATGAGTTTCACTCCTCCAAATTTCTTACCTGTGCCTCAGTATTATGTAGAAGTGCTCGGGGGTCAAGTGGTCAAGGTTGGAGGACAAGATGACAGGTAAATGTTTTTGGTTTTTTTTTGACAGGCCCTTGTACAAGCTTGAGCGAGTGAGAATACCTTGGTTCATCCTTGTTGATTCTAGCAGCAGGTCTCTGAGCTTCCTTTTCAAAACTCAAGAGCCCATAAAATATTTTACCCAGATTCTCCAAGGAATCTGTCAATTCTGGTGCATAGCATTTCCTTAAAGTACCAAGTTCAGCACCTGTCTGGTAATAGGACTTGAATTGCTGTCTGTGTCTCTAGTAGGCAGCATACCATCACACAGAGTAGTATTCTTCATTCTAATTGATCACGACAGACAATAAATTGGAAGTCCTCTTGGTGGGAGGGTAACTGAAAAAGGACTTTATTGATCAGTGGCATTGGAAGAGTTATCATTAACAGAGATCACGAAAACAGATGTAATATTTATAATCAAATCAGATGTTTTATGTTTTCATTAAAAGAAAGCCTCTCTTTACCTCAACCTCAGTAAACCATAGAAGACCTCAAGAAACTGCAGGCATATACTGTTATGCAGTGTATGGTATAAGGTATGCAGGCATATACTGTTATTTGTACTTTAGTGTGCTTCCAATTTCAGCAGGACACCTTCTCCAGGCTGGCATGAGAAGTATCCTGGTTTCTGCATCCCTTCACTCACTGTCACCATTGATTCTTCATGGGACATTGTGTGAAGGAGAAAGGTGAGAAGCTGTGAATCTATCTACTTGTTTTGCTAGGCCAAAGGAGTGTTAAAAAATTTACTTTCCTATTTTCTCTCAATAGGCAACTGATCCATTATAATACAACACCTTTGTGCACATCCTTGTGGTTGGAGAGACACAAATTCTTCTAAAAGACAACCAGAAACACACTTCTTATTTTACCTTCTTTTGACTTTGTTTTCTTTTCAGTATAGGCTCAGTACTGCTAAAAGGAATAAGGATATAGGGGTCCAAGGGGTCCAACCGTATGATAGCAAAGGACAGAACCAGTGTGATTCCCTTTGCTTGCTAACTCCACTCAGGTACTCAGACTCCCTCAGGCAGCAAGTTCAGGTGCAGATACAAAGCAATTCTATGTCATGGCACGGGTGGCATGATGTTGGTGCAGGGACTCCGTGCAAAGCCTGATTAAGTATCTCTGAGTCTGTCTCATACTCATACTCATATCCCTATTGTTTTACTCCTTAGTGTTCCTGAAGGAGCAGATTCACCAATATGATAAAGCGCTTTTTACACCACTATTAATATGTGGCATCTTAACATGTTTTTCTTGCTTTGGAAAGATAATCCATACCTAAGCAAACAAGCTGTTCTTACAGTAAAAACTGTACACACTCAGTGCTGAGAGTTTACCTTGCATGTTTGCCCTTTTGTAAAAGATGATCTCCATTAAGAAATCTGTATTTTATAGTCCATTCAGTAAAGGCTTAAGAGATGGTTCTTGTGAATAGACTTTCTCAGAGCCAAATCTTTAGTTCTTTGTTTACTTCTTTTCCATTTAAACTCCATTTTCCTGTAGTGGAAGTTTGCTTTTCACCTATTTCTGCTGTTAACCCATCATTTCTTTTCCACTCAAACTCCACTGTGCTCTGAAGGCAAAGCAAGATTCTTTCCTTATAATGCATCATTCACAGTTAATGAAATCTCTGCCAGCAAAATATGCAAGAATTATTGTTGAGCAAATACCACTGGTCTCTTGTACAAGGAGAAATTCCACTCATGCCAACACTAAAGGTAATAAAGGGAGAGATCCAGGAACACTTGTTAACAATCAGCATGTGCACTGACTGGTCTGGTAACGGGTAAGGAGAACAGAGTTTTATTAATAATACAATAAAGAGGAACCAGCTCACTTGTCTTGAAGCAGGTTGGTTTTTCTGGGCTAAAAATCGTAAACTTTTTAGTTTTGAACGCAGGCAGCAGTGATTCTCAGTACACAACAGGAGCAGATCTGCTGAGTAAGAAGGTACAATTTTTATAACATTGCTTGCAGAACAAGACATACATCAATCTTTTACTCTTAAACAAGCTCAGTGTTATTCTTCCAACAGAAAGGTCAAAAATACATGGCATGAAATCTAAATCACTCTGTTGCATTCTGCTTGGACTGGTTGTAGGGCTGTTTGCCTCTCACTGACTGTGTGTAAGGAATATCTCAAGTTTAAATATCTTCCAGAAAGCTTTCTTCTCAAGGTACAGGGAGCAATGGAGTATGACAATTACCCCCAGCCAGGGGCTGTAGTCATTTTTCTGCACCTAGGAAGGACTAAAATGAACCTCAATTTCATGCCCAGCCACTCTGCACAGCCATGGAAGACACTTTGCAATGCTTGGTGTGCTGACATCCACCATGCAGAATCATAGGAAGAAATTCAGCAACCTGAATATCTGGTTTGGTATTTGTTTGCAATTAAAGTACTGTTATTTTTGTTAAGCACTTTCTATACTGAAGACACATCAAAATACATTGCACAGAAGGGGCTCTGGTGGTTTCAGCATAGATGTGTAGGTGAAAGGAGAAGTCAGTCTGTACTTCTACATGGTGACAACACACGGCTATGGATGGTTTGTGCTGAGGTATTGCTGGAGTCTCTTCTTGCTCTGTAGTACAATATACGAGGCCAGTCTCTCCCAGGTTTATCTCAAAGGGGTTTTCTAGAGTCAGTCAGCAATTTCTAGATGTGACAGGGCAATTGTCAATGTACATTTTTTTATGAAAGACCTTTACAGAGGATCTTCCTCGTGTCATCGTGAAAAATAGTCCAGTCAGAGAGAGCATTCATTTGGGCTAGAAGACACCATTCCTTCACTGTTTTAAGCAGAGCAGGAATCTTTTGCTCATTCAAGGTGAAAGTTTTCATTTTTTGTGAACTAAAGCACACCAAATGTTTTTACAGGATCAAAACAGCCATTTCTCTGTATGCTCTAAATTTCAGTTCCCCAAGACATGCACTAAACTATCCACACCAGAAATTATGCTATAAGACCTAGCTTCTGGCTGTAATTACAGTATTCAGTTAATAGCAGTAATTTGTAACTGCTCTAAGTTATGAATAACTCAATAATTTCAGGGCTGCTCATTGTCTACACCTGTAGAAACCTCCTTCTCTGAATCCTAATAGATATTTTAAAGTAATCTTATCACTTGCCAGCGGCTTAGCAAAAATTGTATACCACTGAATGGTAGAGCAGAGAGTACGGAGCATCACTTAAGAATACCAAAGGTGTGACTATTTGGGATTCAAGAAAAGAGGAAAATCTTACACCTAATGTCTGGTAAATAACTGAAGGACAAATAACACTCTATTAATTGTAAGTGTCCTATAATTTGCGTAGGTCATAAGTCACATCAGGAATGTACAATGGACTTCATGCAAGTCAAGATAATCAAGGAGTCTGAATCTGTCTCCAGTAAGTAATGTGCACCTTCCTATGTGATAATTGTGTAACTCGAGGCCATCTACAAAATACAAACAGAATAATTAATATCTTCCTCATAACATAAAATGGTGGGATGGACTAATGTTGTTTGATCTCCTTGAGCCTTCTCCTTGTAATAAGCTCTTATTTCATATTGCATTATGCATAGTATATTCACTCACATCTCACCGTTGCACTGTTTTCCACCAAGACAATGAAAATACTGGGCTCCTTTTACATGCACCCACACCACATACTGCCAGAAGTAGCTTACATCTAACCTGAGGCCAACAGCTGCTGGGAAGTAATTAGTTGCAGTGTGCTGCTATAATCCCTTAGTAAATGTAAGTGTAACTCCTATTTGTGCTGAAGGTGAAATGTTTGTGGTAACAAATGCCCTTTTCTCTGAATAAAAATGTATTTACTTTTAATCAATCAGGGACTCATTATCAGCGTTGTCTTCATCTCCCTAAACCTTGGCCTTTTGTGTATGATTTCAGCACTGGAGGAGAGCGTTTGCAGGTTATTAAGAGAATGTTGCAAAATAACTCTAATGACCTGAATCAGCTAGGGATAGATGGTCAGAAATTACGAGGCAGGCTTATTATCTCCTGGTACCTCTAGGCTCTCACCAGATCCTTACAGTCCTCAAAACAGGAGGAGGAGGACATCATTGCCCCTATGATTTAATTAGTGAGTAGTTTATACACTGCATGATGTGTGTATGTGTGCAGATAGCATGCATGAAGAGCATCCACTACATTTCTCTGGCAGTGATGAGCCCACAGCTCACCACCATGCAGTGGACAGGGAGCCACCAGCTGACCTCTTCCCATCGGCCTGACCTTCATCCCGTGTCAGCTGGGCAGTTGTTTTCTTTATTTCCAACATCCTCAATGCATTTATCTTGGCCAAGCCTGGAAATGAAAGTTGCAGGTCTCAGCAACCATGGTAAGAAATTTCCCGGAGGAGGCCCAGCAGTGTGGTCAGGCAGAGGGACTTCCAGCAGGATTCTCCAGATCATTTGTGAGGAGGAAGGAGGGCCCTGTGCAGAAAGGGGTGTGAATGATGCTCTGCCTCACTGACCTTAATGTTCCTCTTGTTCAGCCCCATAATGGGGCAAGACAGGAGTGCCTACTCCAATAGGTATCTCATTGGAAATGTGAGACTATTGCAAGAAATGAGAGGAAATTCACTGTGGCAGTCTTCGGGGAAAAAAAAGATTTTCAGGTTTCATGACCTCTTCAGCTGACTGTACAACAGCCCCTTCTCTTGGGTGGTTAGTTTGGTAGGTCTTTTCTCCCTCCTTGTTCTTGAGTGTCCTAAACCAAGTATTGCTGGATGTCAAAAAGTGGCACTGACTTCAGATATGGATGACAGTAGTACCTGAAATATTTTTGATACATGTGTTTTTTAATTTGTTCAGATGCTTACATTGATTTTGAAACATTAAGACCAATGAGAAAGAGAAAATCTTGACAGAAAGCTCATCTTCTAGAGGAAGTACTTGGAATGAGTCTTTTCCTTGTGGACTTAATCTGTTGTCCTTCAATATCAAGTGAGGCTTCCACAGACAAATGAAATGGCAGTGCGGCGCATTTGTTTGCTATGGAAGGAGCACGAAGTTGTGGTAAGAAGTACATGTACTGCAGGAGGAAATTTTTATTCTGAACATGTGCAGTTAGCTTTTGATATAAAACTCCACTGCTACAAACTGCAATCTGGACTCCATTATTACCTGTTTTAAAGATCGCTTTCTGTAACACCAACAATGCTGGATCCAGACAGAATATTTGACTTGCAAGAAGAGCTCTAGCAAAGGGTAAATTGTGACAAAAATGTCTCCTTCCTTGTTTCTTTGTACAGTGCAGATCAAGTGATACACTCTCAGCAGTAATGCAGTCTGATCATTACCGAGCACTCTCCCTGGCATGCCTATGAGCAAACTTTCTATTGTTTCAATTAGATGATCTTGGGCATTCAGGGAATTTAATACTGATCGAGCTCAGCTTCTAAAATCCTAGAAATTAGAGCCTGAAAGAACCTAGGGAATCATCTTGTCCATCCCCTGACAATGGAGATTATTTTCTACTGTATTTTTACTGTGTTTTTTTCCAGTCTATTTTTAATGATTCTAGCAATGGGGCTTCCATCGTTTTTCCTGGGGGACTGTTCTACATTCTAATAGATCTCACTGTTAGGAAAATTTTCCTGATATTCAGTCTAAATTTTCCTTTGCTCAATTTCATCCCATTACTCCTAGATATGCCCAGTAGAGGTGGGTGAAAACTGAAAGTGAGTAGGCAAACCTGACACATTATGTGTGCTCAGAGCCAATTTACAGCAGCGGGTAAAGTGATAGAGTCAATTTGCAGTATTCTGTAAGTGACAGAGAGGGTCTTAGGGCATGCACTCTCTGAAAATGGTTTTGAATCTTGATGAAAACCCCAAAGTATAAAAAAATATCCAGAAGCTGTAATGACTTCATATTTTTTACAGTGCTCAGGCTGAACACAACAAGATCTTCTATGAAAAGATAACAGGTAGGGCACCTTTTTTATACTAGTGCTACCAATAAAACTTAAGTTCATACAGGCATCTGAACATCACACTTTTCCTTTTCACCAAACACTGCAAATTGTCATTTACTTCTTTTCTATGCTAGGCGGAATTAAAGTCCAACTTACATTCCTTGAGCTATTACCCACTAGATAACGGATAATGAAACCCACGGCTTAAAATTGCATTTATATTGTAAATGTTCTTGTGTAAGTAACTTTATGTGTGTATAATTTTCTGATAGCTTGCTAATAAACTTTCTAAATCCTCTCTAAATCCCTGCTGTATACACATGCATTGCTCTTTCTTCATTTCTCCCTTTTTTCCTTTCCATATTTTATGTGCCGTTATGGGGCATGCAACAGTTTTCTTTCTTGCTGCTAATTCATTTCCAAACAGGCACCCAATCTTGCCACCACTTTGCTGTCCACATTGCTAATCCTTTCAGACCACTTACCTACTTTCTTTTCTCTTGCTGTATAAAGATCATATACATTGTCCTTCTCTTCAATACCATTTATCTCTTTATTCATAGACATACATGTGTCATTTCCACCCCCTCAACTTATATTACTAAAAATTGTTTTGCATCCTGCTCTTCGTTTATATCCTTTCTTATAGTCACCACTTCCCCAGTGTGTTTTCTGACACTGCCCCAATACCTACTTCCATCAGCCTTCAGCCAGTACTGTGTCTGATCAAAAATGCAATGCTCCCAGATACAGGCATTTATATTGATTGTGAAAGATGGCAGACAGTGAAGTAATTCAAGTGGGATGGACACTGCAAGAAGAAAGGAAGACAATTTTAGAAGCCTCTTGAGCAGCATCCCAACCTCCCTTTACACTGTAAAAAGTTTAGCAGACAAAAGAAAACCAAAAGGTTGTGTTCATTTTGCTGTAATATGAGGAAATCCGCAAGGAGGTGGCCAGAATTGTATCCAGACGCCTAGATGGTGGCTGAACTGGGCAAATATCAATAAATACATCTGGAAGAAAAAAAAAGGCACAAGCTGGCTGAGCCACTGTGCATACACTACAAATTCCACACTTGGGGAAGAATTCAGCAGTAGGGACAGGCAAGGAAAAGAGAGGATGTGCCATTATTTAAGAAGAGCCTCTGTATGACAGGGTAAGGAGCAAAGGCTGCTTCTGAGGCTGGTGGAAAGTAGAGAGGGTGATGGATGCCATGGGAAAGGGAAAGATGTGAGGCGTCAGAGGAAGAAAGTTCAGGTTGGTTGTAGGGGGATACTTTTGACGTCATACTGTGAATAGCAGGGCTCCACGTGTCCCTCGTGGTGCTGTGTTTCCAAGACAAGACATCAGAAGGGCAGGAGGGTAAATCATCTTTCCAAGCACTCAGCACAGCCTCAGAAACCAGCTGTTGAAGGATGACTGTGTGTAATGTTAAGGCTTTGCCCAAGAGGAAGATCTCTAGACAGGATTACACCCATTCCTCCTGGCCTAAAGTTTTGTTAATCCCAGTGAAGACTCTTATGGTTCCTACTTTCCTTTAACAGTCAGTCCAAATACTGCTCCAGATGTCTTTTTTTTCTCATCTGCATTTAATCCCATAAAACTATCTTACATCCAATCCAGACCATTTAGCACTTTTTAGCCTTGTTGTTAGTTGGAACTCAAAGCCAAAGATCTCTACATCAATGGGGATCTATTAAATCAAGTTTTTGTCTCTCCCTCTAACGAACTGCCATAGATGAGGCCAGCAGATGCATATCAAACTGGTATCATGTCAATGACTGACACAGCGATCCCCTCCTGCAGGAGACTTTTGTTCTTAAAATTTGCATCTCAGCACAGTTCTCTAGAGCTCTATGCATGCCCTACTAGTACAACCCTTTGGGCTTGCCTTTCCCAAGGATGAGCAATGTGGTAACACTGTTAGCAGTACTCTTCTGCAGCTGTCACTGTTCAGGGCAGACACCAATCTCTAACTGTATTTAGGAATCAGAAGAAAATGTTACACCAGTATCAGCTGTTTTCATTGTTCCTTAGGGGCCTTGCACAACCTCATCTTTGTCTCCTTTCATCCTATTTCCCTCATTGATCCCATATTTTTCCCTCTTTGATGACTGCAGTACTCCCTGTGACCCCTTCCTCCACTCTGCTTTCTGCCTCCTTACACACCATTTGAGTTAGCTTTTCCCGTCTGCTTCCTATGTGCCTTGCCTTAAAACCCACAGGAGCATTGTGCTGATCTTCTCACCACTTGAGTTCCCAAGCCCTCTTTCTTCTCAACATTGATTGTAATTTGTTTTGTTCTATTAACTGATAAACTCTTTTGGACAACAGTCTTGACTCCTTGTTTCTTTTGCAACTGTATACATGTATGTGACTCTAGATACCAAGCTTAAATTTACTTGAAAAGGATTTGTTGAGGTACAGCTCCATGCAGAAGAGACAGTGCAAGGAGAAAGATGCAGTAGTCTGAGCAGAGCTAATGCACAGTCCTTTCAACAATGTTGTGGCTATGCTTTAGCAAAAAAAAAGAGCCTCTTCCATGGCTGTTGTTTTATGAAGTGTCTCAGAACACACTAATGTTTGCAGGAGATTTTGAAACAGTTATGAAAAGCAAAATGCACTTCCTCAATGAACATGCCATAGACTGGCCTACTTCTTTTTCTGTTGGCCACCACTTTTAGAGCATTTCCCACTTGTCCTGCCTGTAACTCTCTGGCATGGCAAAGCTCTTGCTCCATGGTACCGGAGCAACTTTCTCCTTAAGGTGCTTTTTCCTTCAATGTGAAGACCTGTGACATTCTCACAAGCCCCATGGGAAGGCTTGAAGGGGGAATTTTTGGAAGGGTTGCTAGCAGAAAGAGCTGTGGGCAAGAAACCTGTGCATGATAACACTTTCCCTAAGAAAGCAAATGAATACATTATTATAAATGAACAGAACTGTATCAGAAGTATCTCATGCATCAGTTTCTCCTTGTAATTGGAATAACCCTATCAGATCATAAGATAAAAACTGTGGTGTTGACAGTGGGACCCCTTTCAAGTAGGGCAATTATTAGGTTGTATTCTTGAACCAATCTGCTCCTAGAAAACAAAGCTAGCCAAGAGAAATTAAAACAAGACCAGAAGGCGCTAAAACAAGAATTGGAAACTTTACAAAAGGAATTACAGCAGCATCTGGAGGTTTCCCAGGAATGGCTGAAGTGATTTGCAGGCAGAGGTGAACTCTCTGTTGTGGTAATGATTACAAAATGTCTTAACAGACTGAAGGCCAGCTGCAAAACTTCCAGTCTGAACTGATAAGCCCAAAAAAGTAAATGGCAAGCATACTGCCACAGATCTTTCAGGGTAGGGAGACACCAGCTGGGAATCCACTAGAAGGGATGAAGTAGAACAAGAACACACTGGCTAAATTTCAGCTCCACGAGGAAATCTCTGGTTGCAGACCCATGATGGTAGCCAGCCACCTGGACTTTCAGTTGGGCCAAGCAAGAGCTTAGAAAAAAACATTTACTGCAGTTCTGCGTGACTGGCAAGACACAGAGTCCCATTGGAGAGGCTGGGTTTTCATACGTCAAATAATGCAAATATCTGATATCTTTTAGGGGAAACTGCACTGGAGATTTACTTTTTTAAATGTAAATTCAGGAATTGAATGAAAGTTGGTGAAGATGGAGATGCTTGAATAGCCATGCCCTGAAAGTGTTGTGGCTCTGATTTACCAAAAAGAGACTTCATGTAAACAATTTATCTGGATTAGAATCATCCATAAATATAAGTCAATACAGATGCAGCTCAAAGCCAGAACAGAAAAGAAAGGGGAAAATAAAAGAAAATCCCACCCGAACAGCAAGAGAACCTCCATGCACAGATGTGAGTGAAGGCTTTCAGGATAAACTGGCAATGGATCAATTCAGAGGTGCTCAACTGGACTTAAGCTTTAACACTAGGGTCAGTGAATAGCAGCCAAGGACACTCTACGAGGTCTCTGGGGTTTGCAGAGGAAATTGTGATTCTCCTGTTGCAGCCATGGACCAAAGGAGGAAGCAGTTTCTGATGGCAAGGGTGAAAGACCAGTTCTACAAATTCCCTAAGTACAGTTCTGTATCAGGGAAATAGGATACAAATCTGTCCTGCAATGTTATTGAAGAATAATAAAAACGAAAAACTTGGCCCAGTAAAATAAAAGTGAGAACAGTGTCAACTAAACTTGAAATCTAACACTGTCAAAAAAAAGTTTATTATTAATACAAGGCTGCCACAGGCAGATCATCTTTACTTCCTAGAGAACTCTTCTTTCAGCTCAGGAAATGGAAGGACACCAAACTGAAGAATCAAAACTTGGGAACGTATCACAGGACCAGCACACCGGTTTTATATCAGGCTGGACAGCTAACAATAAGAAGGGGGATTTTGGCAATTGAATGTGTAATAGAATCACTGAAATGTGAAAGAATTGTAGATGTTGTTTCAAACTTTATATTTATTAGACTAGACAAGTAAAAAAGACTAGGGATTTGGAAGATCCAAAACGGAATGTCTTAATTGATTTCAAATGGAGAGAATGTCTGGGGAATGTGAAAACATCCAAAACCTGGGAAAACAGATTCTGCAACAGGAGGACCTCTGTAATGTGAACAAGAGGTATGAGCAACTGAGATAACAGATGAGCTAATAACTGAGTTAAGAGTTTATCATATCTAGTAAGAGTAGGAAAAGTTATCTGCAAATTGGGTGATTGGAAGATCCTTTTAAACATGTGGACTAGCTGAAACAAATGAAACAAATTTGCGGTAGTTTGCGGTAAATAAGCTGTCACATTTCCAAGCTTAGAAGCCACTAACACAACTGCTGAAAATTCCTTTATACTGGAAAAGGTGAGAGTGGCTTCTTCTGGAAGACTGTATAGGCCCAGGATTACAGGATACAGGGATTATACAGGAAATTCTTTAGAGATAACCTTCCTCTTGGCAGCTGGGAGAAAACAAATCAAACTTATTGAAGACACTGGGAATGCCTGGTGATGTGAAATTAACTTAATAAAAACTGTTTAAAAATGCAGGGAGACTTAAGTACTTACTTTAATTTTACTCTTAAAATCTGAATAAACTTTATCTTGACTTTGACTGAAATAGGGTGACAGTTTCAGTGGATTGAGCTGTGGAGAAGGACATACATCATGTTAAACCCATTTCAGACTGATATGTCTAGCCATCAGCCTTGAAGATAAATGTAAGAGATAGGTAACCATGTGTGTTCACCAACAATAGAGAACAGACAGCACAGAGAAGAGGGCCTTTTCTTGATATAAAAAAGCAAAAAACAAAAAACATGGGGGTGGGAGTGAAAGAAGGTAGAAAATACACAG
The DNA here is from genome assembly GCF_019238085.1 of Lagopus leucura. Taxonomy (NCBI): domain Eukaryota; kingdom Metazoa; phylum Chordata; class Aves; order Galliformes; family Phasianidae; genus Lagopus; species Lagopus leucura. Next base: position 46,842,683 of record NW_024962263.1, read on the forward strand.
ATTGATATGAAAACAGAGGCATCAGCCACTTTTGAAAGGACATGTATGCTATGACAGCAGCAGAAATGACAGAAAGCTGCAAAGGATCTTCAAGCAAGAAAATTGCCTATCTCTGCATCCTTCTTGCATCAAGAAAGTAGAATTTGGTACATTTCTGTAAACAGAATCATAGAATCGTAGCATGGGTTGACCACAATGATCGTCCAGTTTCAACCTCCCTGCTATGTGTAGGGTCGCCAACCACAACATCAGGCCACCCAAAGCCACATCCAGCCTGGCCTTGAATGAAAAATAAACAGAATTTTATTAAATGCATTGTCTCCATCAGCAATTTCTCCTCCTAGGTGGAATAAAATATACTTTTGGCTACCTGCTCACATTAAAAGTAATTAGACAGCTTCCTTTATTATAGATGCAGTAAGGTAAAGAAGTTGGGTTTAGGAGGTAATGAGTCCATGTTTTCTGGCAGACAACTCAAAATACAAAGATGCAGACTCAATAGAATCTTCTGCCAGGCTTCCTACAAATTTCTTCCATGAGTTAATTAAAAGTTTAATTCTCAAGAGGTTAATCCAGATTTAAACACGTTTTTTCCCAGTTGCAGAATCTAGAGAGCAATGTGTTAGTGCAGGGAAAAAGTCCCAGACACAGGAAAAGTGAACTACGGCAACAAGGTAAGGAGAGAGAAGGAGAGAGAGAGGATTTTGAAGAGGAAATCATCATGATCAATAATCAGACACACTTCAAACTGAGTGTCTGTGAGGCATATTGAACAAGAGGAGCAGCACTTTTTTTGGCTTGTTTTCTTTCCTGCTGTATTGCTGGGTTTGCTCTTTGTTTTAAAATTTTGGATGATATCAGCCTAGTTTTAAGAAGGCTTCCCCAATGTCACACCTATTTATTCCTTTATTTCACAGGCAGTCTACAGAGAGCAAGATCTGTTCCACAACAGAGGATCCTTAGAGTTGTAGTGTTTGCCATGCTATCTCAAGCCCTAACCACTTCATTCTCTGTAATTTGATTATTTGGTCATGCCCTGGAATGCAAAGTACAACTCTGATGTATTTGTATAAGCCTAGGCTCTTCAAGTACAGTAAGTAGCTGAATGATGTATGTTAATGACATGCTCTCAGTAATTTTTATAATGCGAGATCTCTGCCCAGATTTAATGTTTAATATCCCTGGGATTCACATTGAAATTATTACACACATTATGTATTCCATTCCTTGGACTTAGAATTAATTTCAAAACAGAGCAAAAGTGCATCCTATTTGTTTTCTTGAGGGACTTTGCATCAGTAACAGTCTATTTATTCTGGAGTTTCTGAAGTTAGAAATACCTTTTCCCTTTGCTATCTTTGATCTATCCTGACGAACTGTGCAGAACATTTCATTTCTTTGTCTCATCTCAGTTATGCCATTTCCTCATTCACTTGAAAAATATTTATTCTAGCAAAATTTACCTCCTTGAGTAAACGACACAGGTTGTTAGAAAACAGTTTCACAGAATCTTTGACATAAAGCTGTCTGTCAAAAATAAACAAAAAAAAAAAAAAAAAAAAAAAAAACAGCTGCTTCTCTAGACTCTCTTTATGGAAGGGTGCATAGGAGAATTCATAATCTGCATCGCTTTGATCGATCATTCAATCTTTGCATTGGTGATGTTTCTAATACAGGGGCTTAGCCTCTGGAATGACTCCAAACAGGATGGAACAAAGCAGCTAAGCCTATGTTAGGTTGCGATCTGAGCACTCTTAGGCAATAAATCTTTAATTTGCAAGACTGCCAACTAACTCAAAATTAGAATTAAAGGAACATTTAGCATTAGTGATGTCCTCAGTGTTGTTAGGAACTGCTTTCCTAGACATTTTTTGAAAGGCTGGGTGTTACTTGAAAGTACACTTCCAACATACCCACTGAACACGATAACCTTTCATTCCCCTCCCTCTCAGAAATCAAGCATAAAAGGCAGCAGGAAGATGCGGAAGAGGAAAAGGAGTTGAAGCTCCTATGTATTATAGTCCCACCAGACAGGATGATTTGCTATGTCTGGGCTTGTATCCATCCTGCTGTCCCCAAGCAGATCTTTAATTTTACCAGCGCGGAAGGAAACCCCTAGTGTGAGCTTGTCTGCCTAGGCAAAGGCAGCTTCCCCTCCAGCATGAGGACAGCACGTGGTGATGCTATTCAGCTGTATGAGGGCAGAACCATCTCCCATCGGGGTAAGGGGAGGATTACCCGCTTACTTGTGCAAGCCCCAGGTGCGAACAATTGCTTGGGCACAACGTGCACCTTGGCTGGAACTACAGAGAATTTCTCACTTGATTTTTCCTTTAGGTGTGCTAAAGCCTTTATGCACATAGCACAAAGCTGTGCAGTTCCCAGCTCTTCCCATTTTGCACAGCACATCCCTGTGCAGAGGCAGGTGCCATGCAGGTGGAATGTTGAGGCAGTGCCACATGTCTCACAGTGGGTGCCAGCATGCTCCTCAGGACATGTTTCCTCCCTAATGAAGGATGCTCTCGTGGGCAGCCCTGAGCAGCCCCAGCATCACACCAGGCAGAGTGAGCAGAGGAAATGATGCCTCTTCTCATCTCATGACTCTTGCAAGTTTTCATGTTAAGCAGCGCAGGAATTGCAACATCTCAGCTGAATGCCCTAATCCCCCTGCCATGCCTCCGTACTTGCTCTCCCTTGCTACTTAACTCTCTCTTATAAAACGGAGATGCTACACTGGAGAGAAATTGGGAACAATCCCCTGCAGCCCCCGCCCTGTTAGTTACAGTATTCCCCCATGAGATGTAAGCTTGTAGGTTTTTCCATTGCAGAAGTGAACCAAGGTCTCCTGCAGCCTGACAGCCATACAGACGCTGAGATACTTCTCCCTACCATGAAATGAAGCACATCTCCAAAGGACTGTGTTCCTGCCAATGTATCTTTCCACATGCAATTACCTTCTCCCTTCTTCTGCTTTGGGATGGGGAAGAGGTGGGAATTTGGCCCTGAATGAAAGATTATTAGCTTCTCTCTCAGCAAGGGAAAAGACGGGGACATACAATAAGAATATTAATTTTAATGAGAAACTCAGGCTGGCAAGAGAACTTTATTGTCAGAAGTGAAATTAGCTCTTCTACATAAACAGTTAGTGGCATCAAGGGACTAGTCATTCATTGCCCAGAAGGAAAAAAAAAAAAACAAAACAAAACACAAGAGTCTTTAAGGGTCCTTACTCTCAAGAATGCTCTTCGCTGCTTAATGCAGAGAGGATTTGCTTTGTACTTCAGCAGACATCAAGTATGAAAGATATCATCCCTTTCCAGTGTTCTGAAGTAGTAAATATACAACAGGAATCAAGGCTTCTCTCTTGACCCTTCCCCTTCCCCCCCCCCCAACCCCCAAACACACACGTTCTCACATGCTCTACAGATTATTTTTTTTTTAAGCTGTTTCTAAAATCAGAGGACCATTAAGTGAAAAAACCCTCACATTCATAATCCCGCTCAGAATCCCTTCTCTTTAAGCTGCCCTTGCATGACTCACCTTTCCCAGTGCTGCTTTTCCTCCTTCCCCTTCCCTCTTGCCACCCTGCCATTGGGTGACAGATCCCATGGTGACCATTCACAGAGAGTCCAGAAAAAAAAAGACAGCTTCTTACCGTGTTATCATAGGTGCTAGAATAGCTTCTTCCCTGCTGGGGCACAGACAGCCAAGCAGCCTCCCAGCATCTAGTTAGTAGAATGGGATTTAACCCACAGGGTAAGAAACCATGTTTCTTGAAAGAAACTGTTACACAGATCACAGATTCCCAGAAGGAAGGTGTTGTTGTGCTCACATCTGATATTGCAAAATAATAACAATAATAATAATAATGTTTTATGTTTTAGAACTAGAATGCAGTCAGCCTTCCACAGAAAGGTGTTATTTGGTGGAAGTGATCCTATTCTACTTTTGAGAGTAGGGCCAAAAGAAAATATCCACTGGAGCATATTTCTTCACAGAAACTGTCCACACCTCATAATGGTTTTTTGTTGTTGTCGTTTTTCCCCCTAGCACAAAAAGAAGCAAATACGTGCAAATCCTGTTTCCGCTTCCACGCTGGCCAGAAAGGATTGTGTGGAAAAATCTGGCATCCCTCTGCCTTCCTTCCCATTCAGGACTATTTGCCCTGTTGTGCTGCTGTGTCTCATGGGATGTGAAATTAAATAACACACTGATACTAACTAAAAAATGGGCTTAGCACGTCCAGTGACTCATAAGAACACACTCTGCCAATGTGAGGTGGCACTGAATGGCACGGAGGGACATGGGCTAGTGGGCATGGTGGTGATGGGTTAACCATGGGACTACATGATCCTTTGGTCTTTTCCAGCCTTAAAAATTCTATGACAACATATTCTTAAACATTCACAATGTTTTTTTGTTTTTTTTTTCTGAGGATAAAGAGCAAATATCTTAAATCATACTGCCATGTCCTAGTAATTCTGACAGCATTCAGTTTACATATAACCTTGCTCATCCTTTTCCCCCACCTTTAATTCAGGATAAAAAATCTATCTTGAAATACATTCAGCTTTAATTAAACAAAAACAGACAAGAGTCAGAGCCATCTGCATTTTGTACCATACTCCATAATGTCTCAATATCACAAACTCTAAGGAGTAACACTATACATTAATGGGAACATGTGTCATATCTACTTGCTCTTTATGACTTACGGGCTATCTATATTATCCCCATGTCTCCCAGTCTCTGAAAACAAGTGTAAATAGTAATTCTTATTAACTGCAGAGACACCTGCACCGATATGGACAAATCTGGTCAACAGCAGGTTCCCCTGCTGTTTTACTAAGCCAGCAACATGCTCCTGTCTCTGGCAGATGCTCCTGTTTCGTGTTACTTGTAAGCAGATACCAACTTTGTGCACTTTTTGAAATTCCTTTCAGGAACCAATGTCCTTCTGGCTATCAAGGGCCTTTTGTTGCAACAGAGCAATGAAGAGATCAGGAAGGTACCGGGAGACTGAATTGGTCCTCAAAATTACTGGCAGCTTCTGTTAATCTTTCCATATCCCTTCTGCTAGGGATTAGCAGCAGCAAGAAGGATAGGTTTACTGGGAAAGTCTTGTAAATAAACAAATGTTTCCAATCTGAGCATCCACCCCATTAGATACCAGTTAAATTACCACTTTAAGCACCTAGTACTACTGAATACCTTTCTTGGGCATACTAATTGGTAATACTTCTCTTGAAAACTCTGGGTATTTGTGTGAAACAAGAGCAGTGTTAGGAGGAAAAGTAACATAACATCAACTGGAGAAAACACAGCAACAAACAAATCCCAATGTATGGTGAGTGGAACAGTGCTTTCTGACTGTTCTGCAGTCTACAGAAACCATGGGCTATGGGGACCTCTGGAGCCATTTAGTGCAAACCCAAGTGGTGGCAAGCAACAAATTTATGTTATTGTCTTCTTAAAATGGAGAAGTCCCATGTTAAAACTTTCCAGGGTTCTGTATTTTATCTACAAGCCATGTGTACTCAAATCCTGCTGCTATTGGTTTGCCCCACGCAAGTCTTGTGAGGAGCTATCATCTCCCTTGCAGAGACTGAGCACTTTGTCCCCACATTTTCCCTCAGATTCCAGCCACTTTGCAAACCTTGCAGTTGTTAGAAGAGGAACAGATGCCTGGAATCAACATCGTATATGGGTAGGTCCTCAAAAATGTAGGAACTCATTGCTTCCGATTCAGTGCCGCATGAGGCAACTGGGTTTGTGAGCAATTTTAAGCCTTAAGCAAAGAGCTGCACACCACATTCTGAAATACCTGAGCGTGTCCTGCACATGGCACAGTGCTGCATGTGCCACCCAGCTGGACACTGCAGCCCTTCGGCACAGATACCCACAGCTAAGGCTTCGTCTGCCTTGAAACCACCATGATTACGTTACAGCATGGCATTGCTGAGTGAATTATTGAGAATTGAGGAGAGATGGAGTTTGTGGAGCTATGTGGAGCTTTCCTTTGTTCAGAAGCAAGAATTGATCGTACATAGATATATTGACTAGCTGCCTCTGTATCTGAGTACAAATACAGACATCTGATAGAGTAAACTACCAGAGGCATGCCAGGGTAGCAGATTTAGAGCGTACATTAAAATGAATATGAGCAGCAAAATTAAAAGGCAGCATTTTTAGAATTGTTAATTTTATGGTAATTGTAAGTCAAAGTAAAGTCTGTTTAAAAATCCAGGATGTCTATTAGGAGTCCACAGACCAACAGCACATCAACAAAAATTAGAAAAGGAGTCCAGATTTTAATTGTAAATGGGATACTAATCATCAGCAACGCAGTTTCCCAAGTGTCAGTCAGAGATGGTTGTTTGACATTTTACATTTTACTCTTCACTTTAACAGAAGCTCACCAATGACCTCTACAGTGGTAACTGCTACTGTAACTGGCTACCATAACATAAACTACCTCACACTGAACTAGCTAGCAGGAGCATTCATTTTAATAAGTGTCCAAAGCCTTTCCTATGAGCGCCTGAATCCCAATTTTGTAACCAAGGATTAGCAATCAGTGGTAAAGAAGACAGCATTTCTTGTAGCTATTACTGTTCATTTTTCCTGCACTTCAGTTTTGCTGAAGCACAGGCCAATGGACTGTCTTTGCAGTATTTCTTGGGAAGCATCGCAGCTAAACACCATAGCTAATGTGTGCTGTGCTCAGGGAGGCAATATTTTATCAGTTCCCAGATAGCTTTCTTGCATATACAAGGGATGTACAGCACGTCGTGCCAGGGTCACCTGTAAGGATTTCACTTATTCCTTGGGATGATGTTTGGCACACCAAGAACATGTCCCTGGACACTTAGTCTGAAGTCTCCAGTACACTCTTAACATGAGTACACTCATTCTAGCTGAGAAATTTAGCTCCAAGTGGAATTTTCAACCAGATGAAGATTACCTACATCAGAGGTAATTTCACATGGCAAGCTCCCCTACTGGCACTGAGATGAATGTGTCTAGTCCCACCAACAGAGTTCAGTGCACAATAACTCTTTACCTCCTGGAACAGGTAGGACAGCATTGAGCACTTGTGCAGTGATGACAGAAAAATCATTTGCAGGAGTACAGCCTTCCCATTGCTGAGTGCCATGCAAACAATTAATCCAGTCATTTCTTCTTCACTGCTGCTCCTCAGCCCTGGGGAAGCTGAAGGCTCTGGCTCCGCACACAGGGTGAGTGTTGGTACCACAACCTCAGTCACTGTGACTGAGTCTCAAGAAAACTGCATCAGCTGAGCTCCGACATCCATCCTGTGGGCACGCCAACTACTGTCAGCCTGCATTTTAGAGGCAATAAAGATCATAATAACTGTTACAGTGCAAAGTTTCACCAGCTCGTACAGCTCCAAACCATTCCAAACCATTCCAAACCAGCATGAGATATATCTGCTAAAGATTTTGCCACAAAATATTTAGATAGTTTGAGTTTTTTTCATAAGATGACTTTACGGGTATCTCTTGTACAGCCTGGGGTAGGCACTCAAGGAGGGTTTGTCGGCAGTCATTCATTCATTTCAATTCCAATTGGCTGTATACAGCCATCTGGCTATGTATGTACCATTATTCTATACCTATCACCATGGTATCTAAGTGCCCTCTTCATGTCCCTGTTTATATTCATTATTCACGAGCCTTTGTGCAAACAGGATTGTGTTCCCCTTGAAGGTTTGGAGAACGACTGCTCTTCATACAAATGGCCACATTCATATGTTAACGTGGGCGTCTGTGCACAACAAAATATTCATTACAAGGCCTGTCTGCTATGTATCATTCATTATTCTTCCATCTCAGATGTTTCCCCGTTCCAAGCAAGAGACTTCAGTGACCTCTCACTCAGCACAAATAGTGAATGGTAAGAAGGAACAACTTGTGAAGACCCTTTGTAATCACAACACTCTTTTATGACACTTAACTAAGTCCTGGTCCTTTGAGGCCATATCCAAATGCCACAGTAGCCACAGTAAAATCCTGACTAAGCAGAAAACAGGAAAAAAAGAAGAAAAAAAAAAAAAGATATTCTGAAAGGAACTGATTCAAAATATGAGAGAGAACCAACTGGCACCATTTTTGCTTCTAACCAGGGCTTCTATTTTGCCAGTCAATGCCTATCTCCTTCATTGAGGGAAGCCCATGGAAGTGGATACATTCTTGGCAAAATGCACACTGATGGTGAAGAACATGCTTTGAGTTCAAGGCATTCAAATGATATTTTCAGAATGAAAGGACTGGAGCCAAGCCTTCAACAGGGCACAAAGACTGAAGATTTTGTCCACAGAAATGAAGAGTATTCTGCATCTCCTCAGTCAAATTTATAGGATCTGCTCTGCCATCAGAACATTTGTACATAAAGCATCAATATTGGCTTTCAAGACTAATTTTTGGCTCCCATTTGCAAATCTTGCTTGAAGTGTATTCTAGAAATTGACTGCATAAAATCTAATAAGTAAACAGTTTAGATTTAGGTTGGATGTAAGGAAAAAGTCTTCTGCAGTGAGGGGTGATGAGGCACTGGAACAGGTTGAACAGAAAGTGGTTGAAGCTCCATCCCTGGAGACTTTCAAGGCAAGACTGGATCAGGCCCTGGGCAATCTGATCTATCTGTGGTGTCCCTGTTCATAACAGGGGAGTTGGACTAGATGGCCTTTAAAGGTCCCTTCCAACTCTAAAGACTCTGTGATTCTATGATTCTATGAATGAATGAGTGCCAAGGTAAAAAGTGTAATAAAGAACAGAAGAACCCTTCTGGATGCTTAAGACTGCGTACATCCTGTTTGGTAGTACTGCACCTCAGTCCATGTCATTGCAAAAAAACAAGGTGCAGTGAAACATGGTCTGAAGTATAACAGGAGCTTAAGGGGGACATAATGTATTTAAATTCCAGACAAAACTGTTTATCACTTTAAATAACCTGCATAAAATCAGATCAGAGAGGAAGAAAAGCAAAATGCAATAGGAGAGAGCTAAAAATTGGCTTAGATGTCTTTCTTTATAGTAAACTTACTGCCACCTGTTTGCTTAGTATTAAGTTGAATCTACAAATTAGTTTAAAAGGTGACTTTCAAATAATATTTAGCAGGAGGAGATGCTGTGGAAAAAAAATCTTAAATCTTTCAGAGTTATTATCTTTCTTGTGTGAGGGTGTTGTGTGGCCTCTGCAGCCATTCAAAGTGGCCAGTGGTTCCCAGCGTGCTCAGGGAGAGCTGACACACTGAACTAATCTTTAATTTATTGATGCTCTACTTCGCTGAGAGACGTAGTATATCAATAAATGGCTTTAGTTAAGAAGTGAAGGTCTAAGAAGCAGTGGTAGGAGCTTGCAAAAGTACATCAAAGCTTACAGAAAATAAGATCGAGAGCTTGTGGGAGAAAATTGATGTCTAGGAAGGACAGAAAGAACAAACAAACATCACAAACTTCTAAGTAAGACTTCTGTACAAGACAGTGTTGTTGGCCATCTTAAACACAATTTGCAAGCTTTTGTGTACTTCTTGGTTGCCCAGCAGCTTATAAAAATATTGTTATGGAGTACCTTTCAGTGATGAACAGTAACAAAAACAGTAGACCTAAGCTGAAGGAAGAAATCACTGTCCTGTCTGGTAACTGATGGGTTTTGTGAGATGATATACCTCAAATCACTTAACCTGCTACTGCAACCAGCAGCACTTGTAGGTTTGTTTGCCTTGATGATAAGCTCAGCACACATAGAAAGAAATAAAAGCAAATCTGAGTCAGTATTTGTGGCCTTTTCTTGTAACTCCTGTCATCTTTTTTTCCCTCTAAAACAGTTAAAAATACAGGATGTGCACATCCATGTCAGCTGCAGAAGCAGGTACCTACCTGCAGCTGGTATCTCTATATATAGCTGACACAGTCCTATTTTCTGCGTGTGTGAGCACTGCAGATCATTCCCCATGTCCAGTTTGTGAAGAACAGAGAGCCAAAGAAGTCAGAAGGACTGGACAGCAGGTGGACCCAGCAGGTCCCTCTCACAACCCTGGGCAATTGAAGGTGTGTATCATACAGACATACATCCTTTCTGGCACAGAGAGAAAGATCTCCCTTTTAAAGGTTGTTACAGCATTGTTTCTTAAATCATCATCTGCAGATGTCAGTCCTTGAATAATACGTCATCCTGTGTGGGTAAAATGCATGATACTAAGTGGTGACTGGTTCCACATGGCAACTTTCCACCAGATGCTGCTGCCTCTGAAAGATCCCTTCCCATCCTGGGGAAGAGGACCTGATGGAAGAAGGTGGTTCATGGAGATTGCCTTGCCAGAGAAAATAAAAATGTGGTAAAATCAGAAGCATTGATTGTCCTGGGGTCCACTGGTGATGCTGCTGTTGGCATTGCATGGAAAGCCACTGGAGATAAAGGGGAAGCTGCCTCAGTGGAGGAGCTGGGCCAGGGCACTTGAGGAGACAAGATTTACTAGGTCTCAGGTTCTACAATGATTTCAAATGCCCAGCAGTTGGTTCTTCATCTTCTTGAGGAACATGTTGGTGTGTGGGACAAGCAGGTAGTAAACAAGCTGGAGAAGCTCCGGTATTCCGGTGGAATTCAGTCCAACACAGCCCAAGTGACTCTTCTGTGTTTCAATGGAGATGGACCCCTACCTGGGGACAGGAACTCCTGTGTTTGTGGCTGTCGTCAGCCCAAAGACACCTTCGTGAAGATGCCAAATGTGAAGAGCTCACACCCTCATGCCACATCTGTCTGTGCTTTTCGTTAGTCCTGGTTCAGTGTGTGAAGACACTGAGATGGTTTCCAGAAACATTTAAATTCCCCATACAGCCCAGATAGCAGGGATACACTTCACAGTTTCATGCATAACCATCTCAGTGATGAGATCTTTGATTTAGCAAAAAAAAAAAAGAAAAGGAAATAGTGGTTGCTCTTGGTTTCTCTTCTCCTTCTCATACTTCAGTGTCCTCTAAATGTTCTTTGAGTTTCCCTTCCTTCCCTCCAGCTTTTCCCCTGACATAGCACTTTTCCCCCAGCCTGTGCCATCTGGAGGATGTTCTGTGGTCTCTTCTGGGCTTCCTGCTGCTACTCCAGCTCTCTCCCTTCAGCTTCTTTTTTTGGTAGTTTTTTTTCTCCAAAGGAGCTAACAGAAGTGTCAGCTGGGGGAGTGAGATGTATCTCTGTTAACAGCTGCTCCTGAAAACCCTTCAAAACTGGTTAGTCTTCAAAGGTTGGTGTAGGTTGTTCACCCAAGGATAGCAGCTCTGGAGAAGCCCCAGCCCTGTCCTTTTTCACTCTAATGATTTCTTGAACTCCAGAGAAAAATCCTTCACTACATTAATTTTCTATGCCAGACACATCCCAGCTGATGCAAATCACTTATGCCCCAACACATTGTTTTACATTCAGAAATGCAAAGGCACTCATTTACTGCAGATTTCACCTGTGCACTGCCTGTGTTAATGCTGCAAATTCATTCAACATGTAGCTCTTAATGTCACAGGCTTCCCTTAGCATTTTAGGTAGGACGCTGGATCAGACCTGAGGATGCTCAGCCATGCACTCATCTGACTACAGAGGTCTTGGCTGTCTCGGGCTTTCAGACACACTGCAGTGTCGCTGCTCAGGCTTTCACTTTGAATCAAGTCAGCGGTTATAGATTTCTGCAATGTCTTTGCAGTTTCAAAGCTTCCTCTTGAATTTCATACTCAAGCAAAGCTGCCAGTGAAAACAACGAGCCGATTGCCTGAGTAATGAGCATAAAATTGGAGCCGAGGTCAGGAAAAATTACTGTGGGAGAAAGGCTGCGATGGCTGAGTGTATGCAGCACTCCTGTTAGCTCCCTGTCAGAAGACTAAACCTTTCATTCCATAGATCTTTTTATAAACCCCCCTAGCTTACAATTTTCTCTATAAAACAACCACGGATTAAATGTGGCTTTTAAAGAACAGAAGGAAAGGAAACACCCAGTACCTGATCCGTGTCTGAAAGGCAAAGAGGGAGTTTTATATGAAAAAGAGAAAGTAAAAACTTTTTTATTTCAGTTTTTACTGGGGTTCTGATTTTAAGTCATAGAGTATTTCAGAGAATCTCATATTCAGCTCTTTTTTTTTTCCAGTGGTACCTTTTTAATCCTGGATTTCACTAGTAGTTCATCACTCCTTCTCTCCCTCACTGCCCACCCCGACTCACTGTCAGTGCTTCTGGCTGACTCTGTTCACAGCCCTCCCTTGCTAAGCTCCATTCTGTGCTGAGACTTCTCCCCACTGCAGCAGAGCCCAAAGCCTTAATGTAACCTGGAAGCCAAGCAAAGTCAGCTGCGAGAGACCAAGTGGGAGAAAATAAAAGGCACAGGCCACGTGCGCTGAGCACTTTGCAGATGGTCATAGCTGGGGTGCCAGCAATTGGAAAAGCAAAAATGCACCTGAAAACCATGTGGTATTTTAATCACTACATACATATATATATATTAGTATATTATATATTACATTAATTACACAAGATCTGTTGTCTGTATTAACCATTATCATAGAATCATTAAGACCTCTAAGATCATCCAGTCCAACCATCAGCCCATCCCCACCATGCTCACCAAAAATGTCCCTCAGTGCCACATCCACACAGTACTTGAGCACCTGCAGGGATGGTGACTCCACCAGCTCTTTGAGCAGCCTGTGCCACTGCCTCACTGCTCTTTCTGAGGAGAATAATTTTTTCTTAATATCCAACCTGAGCCTCCCCTGGCACAACGTGAAGCCATTCCCTCTCGTTTTATCGCTGTTACCTGGGAGAAGAGGCCAGCACCTGTCTCACCACAGCCTGTCTCACTGAGTGGTAAGGTCCCCCCTGAGCCTCCTCCAAACTGAACAATCCCAGCCCCCTCAGCTGCTCCCCATAAGACTTGTGCTCCAGACCCTTCACAGCTTTGTTGCCCTTCTCTGGATACACACTGGAGCCTTGCTGTAATGAGGGGCCAAAAACTGAGAACAGTACTCAAGGAACGGTCTCACCAGTGCCAAGTAGAGGCAGAAGGTGATTCTTACAAAAAATTCTTGCTTTTTGTTCTGAATGTTTAATCGTGCCTTGACAGAATTTCCAGGAGCTGACTGAAATGCCTGCGTGTTTGTCAAAAGTGACATGAAATCTAAACCTGAAAAAAAATGAATGTCCTTGTAGTGAAGGGCTTTAAAACCGTTACTGTCCCCTCACAGTAACTGAAGTGTCCAAAACTGGGAGGGAGAAAAAAAATTTCTTTGTTATTCCGCATCTAAATTAGAAGCTGATAAATCTGATTGCTGCAAACCATTCACCTTTACACAGATGAGATGATCTCCAACCAAAATGAGGAAGTTATTTATTCTTGTCCTTAGGAGCCAAGTGAAATGAAAGACAGGTATTAAGAAAAACTGGAAATTCACACCTACTATTTCATTATGACAATAGTCCATGCAGTCCCTTTTTTCCCATATTCCAGGGCACTCCCTAGAATGCCATTTGCAGCACTTTCTGAAGAAGGGCGCACAGAAATCAAACAGATCATTATTTTTTTGCAAGAAGACTGGAGGGAAATAATGCCTCATTTCAATAGTAGCAATAATTATAATAATTAATACCAATAATGATTCAGAACAACTCCAGCAGAAATGCCCAGTGTAGGAAACACAGGAAGCCACACTCACTTTAGAGATCCATGAAAAACCTCTGCTGAAAGTTGGTGCAAATTTGACTTACAAGTCTCAAAAAACTCTACCTTTTATCCCTGATGTTTTCTGAACAGCTGGAAGATAGGCTGAACAGGCTGCAGATTTATGTGCAACTAATCTAACCATGTAATAAATGTCTGTACTCCAAATGTGTATATTAAATAGGGCAGGGATCCCAACGACACACAAGCAGTCCGTATCAGAAGAGGTGACAGAAGCTTTCCCACCACCTCATTGCTTTCAGCGGAGTTCCAGGAGGAAGTGAGCTTTCCACAATCACATTGTCTGTCAGTCAGTCCTCCCCTAATAATTCTCCAACCCATTAGCAAGTTTCAGACAGATATGAAGAGAGCCATAGAACTCTCAAAGATATTAAGTTCCTGTGAGTTTCATAAAAATGAACTGCTGGATGGAGGAGAAAAACACTGCCTCCATCTCTGCAGGAGGACATGCAGTGAGCACAGCCTCTTGAGCCAGCCTCAGCCCCAAACTTGGAGTCCTCCCTGAGCTGGGAATCGTTTGACTTGGAAGGGACCATGAATGCCATCAGGACCAACTCCCCTGCAATGAACAGGAACGCCTACAGCTACATCACGTTGCTTATAGCCCCGTCCAATCTGACCATGTCTCCAAGGATGGGGCATCCACCATCTCTCTGGGCAACCCGTTTCAGTGATCCACTGCCCTTATTGTAAAGCACTTCTTCCTTATATCCTATCTAAAATCTTCCTTCTTTCAGTTGAAAACCACTTCCCCTTGTCTCTCACATGGCATGGAGGCCAGCCTGCCTGCCTTCAGAAACACCTGGGCAAAATTTGTTTTTTTAATTCCAGTCCTATTCAGCTATATTCATGCAATGAATCTCAGCTCTGGACAAGCCATAACAGCATTTTTCAGTGAATAAAGTGGATTCAACCAAAAATCTCTCTTAACTTTTCTTATGGTACTCGATATTTCATGCGGAAGTCTATAAAACAACGTTTTACCCTAATCTTTTCAGAGCCACCAGGAAAAACAGCTGGGACATCCAAAGCAGGCATACAAGAGGGAGCTAGGGAAATTCTATTAAAGAGTTCATTAATAATTGATACGTAAGAACATTTTCTTGTGGAGGCAGATTAATCTTAAATTCCTTGCAGGAGGAGCACAATTCTGAAGAACGATGAGAACGTTTAGGTGACTTCCCTCAAAAAATGCAAAGGGCAGAGTATAGGTGCCTCACCATAGTGGGTTTTATTAAGAAGTGGAAAGGAATAGAAACTGTTTTTCAGAAGACAGTTATTCAATATGTCTCATGCAAACAGTTGCTGTTACAGAGGAAGCCTTCGGAGAGAAGAAGGAAGGCAAAAAAGACCAGCAGCAGTGGTACTGGCAGCAACAGGCTCCCTCTGTCTGGCTGACAGTTCTGGTGAGGCAGGAACCCCACTGGGGTTAGAATGTCTTCAGCTGTTTATGGGGATTTGCTAATTTATTTATTTCTTTTTTGCTCTTTGAAGGGGGTGAACTGCACTCTTTCACTGTTGACTGTAGGACCCACTTCTTTAAACTAGCCTAGGCAAATTTTGATGCCCTTACAGCCTAAGCAGACAATTAATAGGATGTGTATGTGTAAATTCTTTTCCTCATTCCTCATTCAGATTCTGATCCCTTCCCTCAAGAAATGTGATTGCTGAGAGGTAAGCGCTATGTTAGTGTTTTCTTTCCAGGTAAGACAAAAGAAATATTCCAACCTGCTGGCTGACAGGCATTGTCAGCCCCTCACTGACCTCTCTGCTGTGGCATACCCGCTGCATGGAAAAACAAAGCCACCTTCTGAAACAGGGCTGCTTAAGGATCATGTGTGGGAAAGGGGACGGGGAAGACTGAATGGACAAATGTTTGTTCCTTTCTAGAGATCTCTGTGCTGCTCTCATCAAAACCAACTGTGTTGAGAAGGCTGCTTTTTTTGCATCACAGGAGGTGTGGAGTTTGCTTGCTGCTGCTCCCCATGAACAGCATCACCACCACAGAACAGCTGGCTCCACAGCTGGCTGCGTGTAGACTGCTACTCACACCTTGCTTCTCTGTGGTGGCACCTTCAGTGGTCACCGTGTCACGGCTGTACCACAAATGGCCAAAAACACTGGAACAGGTGTGAGAGTGCTATCCGTGCTGATCCTGCACTGCCTTCACTCACCTTCTCTGAGAACCCAAATTCGTTTGTATGTCAGGATGGGGAACAAGTAATTTTATCACATGCAAATGTTCGCTTACAGTGCTAAAGAAGGGGGGGGGAGGGGGGGGTGAAGACGAAATATTAAAGGTAATAAAAGGGATATAACCGGTTGGAAAGGGAATAAAAGTACAGAAAGGAAAAGTAGCACTGAACAATCAGGGGAACGGCTTCCCAATAGTGAGCTCTAATAGGCCATGAAGGTCTCCCACAGGGAAAGGCTAAGAGCCATATCGCCTGGGACATTCAGAAGAAGACGTGATGAAACAGCAATAATTATGCAGCCGAGAACAATGCTCTGCAGCTAAGGGAGCGATAGGCAGAGATGATCCAGGAGATGCATTCCACCTTCAGGATCTCTGATTCACCTGTGTTTTGCTTTTAAAGAACTCACCTGACATGGAAGTGCTCCCTGCTGCAGCCTCGGACTGGGATGCAGAGAGTTTGTGTAATGCCTTATATTTCATTACCATTGGTTATAATTTAAATGCTGCATTGTTCCATAGTAGCTATGTGATGTATGACAGACTAATAAACACAAAATAATACAAAAATGAGTATTTTATGTCGTATCTTCCTCCCTCAAAACCTTGCAGATGTTTGGGTCCCAGTGATATTTCTTTGAGGATGGAGCTTGCAACTGCTATAATTAAGCAGTGCTGTACCATTAAGTCACTCGAGAGGAAATTAGGAACTAAACTAGCGCTGTGTGCCGAGGAAGCCAAAATTGTAAGCTGAGATCTTTATTCAGTGCCTGAAAGTCTGTCTTTTTCTAGCTTGCTTTCAAAGAGGTGTTATTCCTATTGCACACCATCAGAAGACGTAAAAAGTGAATTAAATCTGTATTCAATGTTTATTTTGCATGTAAAGTGGGATCTTAGATGGTGGGAAAAATATGTTTTTGTCAACAGCACTTTGTTCTGGTATTACTGTATTAGTTTTTAATGGGCAGAAGAAATGTGCTGATTTGGAGGCTTTCCAGGGGTTTGGCAGTATTCCATTGTGTCAGCACTGAGTAAAAAAGATGTTATTCCTTCTTGTTACAGTAAGAACTGGGTAAAGGTAATGTCACTTCTCTGAGTCATGCTGGCAGAGCTCCATCTGCAGAGAGGCAGTTTGACCAAAACAACCAGAGTGTGAGACGTAGAAATGATACGTGATGGGAGTGAACTCCCAGTAACCTGTTTGGGACAGATGCACTGACACAGCTCATACCCACTGGCAGAGGAAAGGGCTATCTCCCAGACAACACTGAGTGATTAGATCTTGGATAATCCACTGTCACAGGAGCCTTGCGTCAGAGGACTTGCTAGCACATATGGAGGCTTACAAAGCAGAATAAAGGTTTTCTGATTGCTGCCTTCAGTGCTGATTCTAAGGCACACAAGGTGGCCTTTCTTCACAGAGTTCTGTTTGAACATTCGCTTTTGTTTCCTACCACATCTCTGGTAGACAGCCATCATCTTTATTATCCATTACCTGCATCCTCACACAAACTTTTACTTTGTCTCTTTGTCTTTCACAGCCTCCACACAACCTTTCAATTGGACCCTTGACTTTGAAGCTGTGGCCGTCACCCAAAGAACCATAGTGCTTTTCTTATTTCAGAAAATCTTTGTAGACCCCAACTTGTCAGAGCGTTGTCCTTCATCTCTCCTTTTCAGGCGATGCACTTTTTACTCACTACATAGAGGAACACCAGGAAGGTATTGATGTACGTTTTCAATTTAGTTCTTAGACTGATCTTTCTGCACCTAAATTGCCACCTCAACAAATTGCTCTTCTCACTGCTGTTGACATATGTCTCTCCTGATCTTGGACTTGGCTACGGTTTGGCAGGTTTTGTAGATGCAGCTATGTATTCTGCTGGTTTTCAGGTCTACAGGTACTCTTCTTTCCTCTTCACTTACCTACCCTGACTGGATCAGATTTATGTAAAGAGGAAACCACCCATTTGTCAGTGTATACAACAAATAAATAATTTTACCTTAATCTAAGTGATCTCAAAGCTTTGTGTGTGCTCACAAAGCTACTCATGAATAAGCCAAAAGAAATGGAAAAGGTGCCACTTCTCTGTCACAGCACTCCTGAGACCATATTTCAAAATGGGATTTTATAGAGCAAACTAACTGCATATCAGCTTCCAGCCACCATGAACATCATCCCATTGTGTACATTGCTGTGCAAAAATATAAAATATAACATAAGAGAGTCCTCTTATTCACTGCTATATAGATTAAAAAAAAAAAAAACCCAACCAAAAAAACTTAACAGACAGAGATACAGCAAAGAAGTCTTATTCAGAGGTTGAGTCCACACCCACACCCAGATTAACCAGTGTATACTTACCTGCTCTGTCTTCCCTTACTGGGAAGTATCACTGTCATTTTGATGTGTTTCACTGACATATCAGCACAGTCAAGTGATGGTGCCAAGTAAGTAGTTAGAAAACTAAAGCAAGAAATGAGAGGGGGAAGGTGAGGACCTGGACCTCTCTCTGACAAGCAGTGCTGCAGGCCTTCCAGCCCTCTCCTCCTAGGACGCATGCATTTCTCCAGAAGGAAACAAGTCTTTGTGTAGTTTACAGCAGGACACAAAATACTCCATTATTTGGTAAAGTCAAATTAATCACACTGGTGATTAGAATGCCAAGCACTGCTCAAAGAGTTTTGAAAGGCAAGAACCTGCTTTGTCTCATACAAAGTCTCTGCATAACGGGGGGAGAAAAAAAAAAAAAACAGTTTGTCAGCTGCTTCCTTGATTATGTTCAATAAGAGTACACAGGGCTGGTTTTATTTTCACTTGGCAATTTCTGTGTTGCTATGACTTCACTAATCTCCAGTCCATAAATCATTTGAGTAAACAATACACCAGCAAGCTCAGATCCAGAGGAAATTTCTCCAAGGCAAGTTTTTCATCTTTCTGCTTTTCAGGAGAGAGCTCAGGAGACCCTCCTACATGGGATGTCACCAGGAGAAAAAATTCCTGACATTCTCGAGGTTTAGCTTTAAATCATATCATTAGGTGTAGGTATTAAAGTGAATAGAGAATAGCACAGTATGGTCAGCTGTATTTCTTTCTCACTCTGAGTTCTGCTCCCTCTTGACCCTTACATGAGGATCCTTCTGTTGACTAGAGGGTCTCTGTTTCTCTTCCCACTTCAAAACCCTTCCTCCTAGCAACAGAAAAACTATCGATGTGTGCAGGCTTTCAAGGCAGCCCGTAGCTGTGCTCCCTTGAATGTCAAAAGGGGTTGGTCTCACAGCTACAAATCAAATGTCATTTTACTTAATAATGTATTTCATAGCGGTCTGTATCTCGTCCGAGTTATTTAGTTGCACATCTATCCTTTGAGCTTTCTCTACAGCTGCAATCCAGTGCAAATAACCCTGGGATAGGGGAAACGTGCATCAGCTTTATAACACAACACAACTAAAAAAATAATCCTACTGGGAAACACACTTTATAGGAATCAGAGGCAGAAAAAGCAACATGCAGAGATGCCTGTACACGAACAGATACTCAGCTGGCCGAAATCTCTGCTGCCTTGTATCTTCCTACTAACACAGTGAGAATGAGCACAGAACACACAGAAAACCATGAAAGATCCAGAAAGGGACATTCACACCATTGCCCACTTTGTGCAAACTTCAGTGGCTACACGATGTGAAAAGTGGAAACAAATGGTGTACCCACTGCTTTGTTCACGAGGGAGCTACATAATGAGAGAACTCTGGGATATAATCAGAATTTGAAAAATCTCTCTCACAGGCTAGGAATGAAGCTTTTCTATTCCAGCCTTTGGAATTCCTCATGTGGATGGACCAATGGTGCAATGGACTGACTGGAGAAGGATGGCATGGCTGCTTTGTAACCGTCTTCTGCTGAGTGAACTGCATATCTTCTCTTTATAATCAAAGTATGCTCTTAATAACTGATGTGCAAATTGACAGGGGAGTTACTTAGTTACTTGATGTATACAGATCCATGCTTTGTTATGATTGGTATATAATGGTATGTCAGCCAGAAGCTTTAATCTCTCGATATTTAGTTTGCCCACCTGGAAAACTTGCTTTTATTTTTCTCATAGTCGGTAGTGAAGAAGTCTAAGGAGCTCTTGACACATTGTACATACCCTTCCTGCTAATAGAGATGAAGTAACTTTTGTTTCTAAATAAGCACTTTGCCCTTTATTCTCAGTCATTTCAGTAGAAAAAATGTCTTAGGGTTATCATGTCATGATCAGTGGTTTCCTTCTGATCACCAGTTTTCCTAATTCTCTTCCATCAAAGGATCTGCCTTGATTTTTGCAGGGCATCCTGATTGTTCCTGGCTGTATGCTGCCTCTTCAGTGCATCAGGAGGCAGACACCAAGACAGCCTGTGTGCGGTTCTGTTTTCTTCTCATCTGCCTGCATGCATGGCTCAATTTCCTTCCTTCTCGGCTCTTGGCTCTATTCAGCATTGCTCAAGGCTCACCACGCATAGGAGCCAGCGAGGCTTTCTGGCCTGTCAGTTTTTGAGAGAGTTTGCACAAACATTTCCTTGGGAGAGTCTTCACTTCACTCTAATAACAGTGAGAAATCCCCTGTACGGAGCAATTTAAAGGATGCTAAGAGGGTGGAGACCTGCAACTTAGAAGTCCTCGCACAGAACAGGAAGCCCCAAGACGCAAATCTCTGTTAGGCATATTTCCCTTTTGCTTTCCTTCTTTCACATGAGATGATCTGCCAGAAAATATTTCTTCAACTACCTTCAAATGTTCATCTTCTTTTTGACTACCCCAAGGGCAATCTCAGTCCCTGTTTTATTATCACCTTTTCTTTATGATTTTTTTTTTAATTATTTTTTTATTTTTTTGCCACAGAGGCAGCATAGAACACTCTCCAAATAAAAGCACTGTTGTTTCATCCAAGGTTGCCAAAGGAGTGCTTTAGGAAGAAAAACAGGCAACGGGGGTCCCACTGCAGAGTGAAGCTAAATGACATGCCTGCAGCCATGCAGTGGTGCAGCACGGCTCACACTCACACTGTGACGCCTTGGTTGCCAAGCTGAGATTTGTAAACTAAGCCAGAACAAGCAGGAGAGCCAGGTGGGAAGATGGTCATCCTCAGACAGATGACTTCAGTGTTGTCAAAATACCCACTTCAGGAGGAAGTTCCATGTAAAAGATATGAGCTGCTCGTCCTGATTTCAAGAAAGATATTACATGGCCTCAAGTTGTGCCAGAGGACATTCAGATTGGAAGTTAGGAAAAATTTATTATCCAAAAGAGTGGTCAGGATCTGGAATGAGCTGGAACAAGGTGCTGGAGTCATCTTGAGTTACCTGGAGTCTCTGGAGGTGTTCAAGAAACATTTAGCTGCTGTACTAAGGGACATGTTTTAGTGGGAAATGGTGTGGTAGGTAGACAGCTGGGCTCGATATTCTTTTCCAACCTTGGTGATTCTGTGATTATATTGGTATTTTTTTCCCTTCCTGCCATCATCCTGTTTCTCTGAAGACAGTTTCTTATATGTAGTGACTTTTATTGTGGGAACCCTATACAGCTTTGCTTAAACAGGCACTGTGCTCTGCATCCCCTGGGGAGTCAGAGGACGTAAGCAGGATGGAGATGCTTAGATGCTATGGGCACCAGCCGGGCTAAAGGAGAAAGGAATCTTTCAATGAAAATGTCGAGTGCTATTCTTTCCTTCGGGTTTTCTCTCCTGTTCTTTTTGAATAATTCCCCTGAATGCTCTCAGTGTTCTTTTCACCCACCTCTCTCAAGACTGGCTCCGTCCTACCAAAATAAACCAATGAAAACCAGTTTAAAAGCAAATGAAAAATTATTGGGGAAAAAAAAAAAAAAAAACATAGAAAAATGTTTATTTCTGTAATGAAGATAGGACGAGATTCTTCTTCCCTAGAAGTCTTCAATTGGACAAAATTTTACTGCACGGATATTTTTGGGGCATTACAAGAATCATTCATAAAACATCTATAGGTCTGTTGGGGGATAATATATTTCTAAGTTAAACATGAAGGTTTCTTTAAAAAAAAAAAGAAAACTGAGATATTCTTTCCAATATTTACTTTCTAATTGGAATCTGTGGTAAATAAAGATTTGTTTAAAGCTAATTTTAAGGCAGAATTTTGCAAAATTAAAAGAAAACAAAATACTTGCTTAAAGTCTTGCTTAAAAGATTTATATCCTTCTGGTTCATTAGTATGACTGACAACTGTGTACAAGTGAGAGGGTTGGTATACGTGTACAGTCAAGTCTTAGTCATATTGCTGCTCACTGTGATGCCATTTGTAACTTATGTTCCTCTTCTGTCTACTGTTGTTTGAAGCATTTAGATTTAATACAGTCAAGGTACTCTCAAGAAGAAGATGCCTGGTCTGAGTAGCTTGTGAACCAAGACCCAGAGCTTTACCCTACCAAAAGGCTGCACCTTCTGCCAGTCTTGCTCACTCCTAAATGATGAGTAGTTGCACTGCAATCAGTGGAGCCATGCAGAATAGTGAGCTGTGGTGGCCTTCCCTGAGTGTAATCCCAAAGTGACAGCCAACACAACAGCACCATTCTGGGGCTGAGGGTGGCAGGATCCCATCCCAGCACCAGTGAGCAGCTCCTGGGCAGCAAGGTGGGAGAGAGAATGCTGGAAACTGAGACAGAAATGTTGTGTTGGACAATTAAGCACCAGATTTAAAGCAAACCAAATGTTGTATAATCACCAGCTAATTTAGATATTTGTGCAGTTGATTGAAAATATGCAAGGAAAGCAGCATTATTTAAAATTATTTTTAAATGTTTGGAATTTATTAGGGTTGACTGTGGAAAAGAGATAATTAAGGATTCTAAATATAATTAATGTGCCGAGTTATAAAAAGCGCTGCTTAGGTTAGGAGTTTTCCAGCAGTTAGCAAAATGGTTGACACTGTAATGACAATTTTACATTTAAAGATGTTTGCAGTTCACATAAATATGTATTGAAAAATAATTTCACAGTAGGTACATGACGAGTATACCGCCGTCTTCATTTTAGAACGCTTGTACATGAACAAGAATAGAGAAGAGAGGCCACAGAACAGAAGAAAGTCCAGACCATCATGTGACACGGATTCCCCAAATCTTTGGCATGGGCAGAATCCCTGCTTGAACAGGCAAGGTGAGATGTTCATTTCTAGATGTGTTAAACGTTTCCTTTTTGACTAAAAGGTGACACACAAATAGCGCAAAGGAAGCAGAGAAGTGCTTGAAAAAAACAATTTTATTATTACATTTTTACATAATATAATGAGTAGGTAAATAACATTTTTTTAACTTTGGTTCTCTTGAGAAAATCTTACTCAGAATTTTTGATCATTCACAGTTTACAGCCCTAGAGGAAGGGAAGCATCCTATAGCAAGAGGATGTCCAGTTTAGGTCCAAGCAAAATGGACCAGACATCTTCCTGATGGAGGTCAAGAAGTGACTTCTGTTTGGTTCCATATATATCCATTATCAGCCAGCTTAAGAAATATTTGGTTTTTAGACCCTTTGTGAAGTTCACCACTGTGTTCTCTCCTTTTCCAGTGCACCTGAAGATGAATAAGGACAGGGAGACTGCTGTGCTCTGGGAGGGCAAAGTCAGTCTGGGCTGCATGATGGACTGCATAAGAGCACTGTGCTATCCAGGTTCCAGGCATCGTGGACCTTCTGGAAGGCTGTGAAGCTCAGCTGAAGGTCTATTATGATTTTAAAGTGTTTACACTGGACTTTTAAACCACCTGCTGGCAAAACCAATATTTACTTGATAAACCATCTGAAAAAATGCCCAAAGAATTGCGAAGATGAGAATTGTATGGAAAGCTCAAACTTCTCCATCCAGCACTGATTTCCAGCGGGTTATAGGTACCTCAATGTTTGTGCCACCTTTTAAACTGGCATTTAACATATAAAATTATCAAAATGTGAAGTTTCTCATCAGGTACAGTGAGATATAGTACTTCACCCATCAGAAGGAGTAGGTTTACCAAATTTCCCCAGCACTATGCTATCTGGTCTTTGTTCAAATAGGATGCTCATCAGTTCTCTGGAAGAGTAAATTCAGATTGCACAGAATGCAGATGGCACGCTCAAGTCTACAGCAGGAAATTCACTCTCCTCTAAAGGGAAAATGCCAATATTGTAAATAAAGTTTCTGTTTATCATGTCAGGTAGGTAAAAAAAGAAAATAGAACTTATTTCTGGGTGGGTGGATCAGAACTGTGTTTCCTTGGTTTTTGTTTGCATGTTTTTCAGGATCCTAACTGGGCCTTTGCTGTTGCCTGGCTGACTGCTGCACCTGGAGAGATTCCCCCACATTTATGGTAACCACTTGGCTTCCTGGAGAACAAGAACAATCAGGGTGAGACTTGTGCAACCCTAACAAACTGAAATCAATCTCTCCAGTTGTGGCTTTCCCAATTGTTTGTTTTCCTTATTCTCCAAGGCAAGGAACATGTCTGAAATCACAGAAAGTGGATTTGATCCACAACTTCGCTCCACAGGCATTTCACTACTATATTTTGGCGGTGGTTGAGGGAACACAAGAGCTCAGAAGAGCGCCCAGCAGCACAGCCTAGGCCCTTTGTCACATGCAGGTGGTGAGATTCCAAAGAGTCACAAAAGATGTTCAGTTCAGAAAGGATTTTGTTCCCATCTGTATTGGCTGTACTTCCCTTCTGTTATCCCTATCCTGCTTACAATGATACTGATATAGAAACCAATGTTTGTTTGGTGAAGTTCTTACTTCTTACCTATTTCCCCTCTGAAATCATGAGCTGTACTATTTGTAGAAACAATATATTTGATGAATATACTCCTTTTCCTTTTTCACAAATTAAGTAGGAACAGACATCAACTTTTTATTACTTTGTTCGTTATCTAAAGTATTTGTCAAATTGTTTACAATAATATCGCATGCACTGTTACCAAGCAGCCTGTCACAGCCATCATTAACAATTTTGACTTGGTGATTTACCTTCTGGAACTGAATCTTGAATAATTCTTCATGTCACTTCCAAATCCCTAAGACACTGTTAATTTGCTTTGTGGAAGAATCTTCTGCTCCCTGCCATGCATAAGGATGTCACTGTGCTAGGTGCTGCATAAACACAGCTCAGAAAAATCTTAGCTCAACGCAGAGTACAAGTTTGGGAACAGAGGGGTATCACCAGAAAGCCTCGGCACAGAAAGAGGCCTTACGGGTGAGTATGATGGACACTGGTTGAGCGGCCAAAGCGCTGTCAAACATTTTGTAGGCATCACAGCAAAGAAGAGTTCTAAGGAGAGACTAGAAAAACAATGAGGTATTTTATGTAGGTACCTAAATCATTTTGTTTTATCCATTTATCTGATCATATTAAAAAAAAAAAAAGTCCCTTTTATTATTTAGCATTGCTTGAGTTCTTCCCAGACCTTTCAGGCTACCCGCATGAACAACTCTGGTATCAAAAGATCCAGAAAAACAGATGGTACAGATGTTTATGATCTCCACTACCACTTCTTCTAATTACATTTTCAGAGAGTAAAAGAAATCACAAGCACAATCAGAGCGAATATGAGAAAACGTATTTTCTCAACCTTTACTTCAAAAGTCAATTTTGTAATTGCAGACAGAAAACATTCACAGCTGTAATACCAATGCACTTACTGTCCAAAAAGGAAAGAGTCTGCATAAAGTGACAGGGAAAGGATCTACAAATGAAGAATCTTCCCCATAGTTTTCCACAAGGAGCTCATGGCTCTTTAAAATCAATAATCACTATTTCAATATATAAAATAGAGCTTCATCAGAATCAGGCCCGAGCCCACCGTATGTATGACTGCTAGGATTATATAATGGGAACGTTCTTATAGATTTTTGTAAAGCATCCCAGAGATTTTTAAAATTAGGCACTGAGGTTGACCCAGTTTGGTGGAAAATGCTCGCCAGATCCCAGGGAAGAGCACTGCCCAGGGAGAAGCCTCAGGAGGTACAGTTATTTTTAGCCTTCTGGATCTACACAACAAAGAGGAAATTCTGGAAACCCCAGGTAGAAAAGAGGTATTCAGCCTCAAGCTTTTACAAGTTTCTCCTCCACCAGATCTTGACCCCAGCAGAAAACCTGTCAGAAAACTTTTTTTTTTTGGATTAAGAACAACTTTTGGTGTAGATCAAAGCTGCCATCTCACTCTTCCCTCCGCAAGCATTCAAGACAAAAGGAAAACAACATTTCAGGACATAATTCAACCAAAAATTAGAATATTGACTGCCAGTATAACAAGACAGAAAAGGCCTTTCATTTTAGCTAGAATTAAGAAAGTTAAACTCGTAACCAACCTCGAATCACAGAGTGGCTTGAGTTGGAAGGAACATAAACAGCAGCATACCCACGCTGTTTAAACAAAAAGATTCATTATGCTCAGAGTTGGCTTTTGGAAACTGTTCTAAAAAATGCAGTTTTCTAGCGATTAAGTATGCATTGTCAGATGATTCAAACAAAATTTGATCTGGGCAAGTATTCTGTTGAAATTGTAATTCAATTTTCTTTTAATCTCATGCAGGTTTCAGCCCTTCTTATAAATGTGACAGGACCATTAGCTGAATAGGTTTTATTGTACATGCTGGACAGCATTTCAGATACAAATTTAATATTACTCCCTTGCAAGTAAACAAACAGGCATTTGTGTTTCAAATCAGGTGGGGATGAGATGCTTATGTTGGTGTCTGATCTTATCATATGAGTGTGTATATTTTTAGCTGCTCTGAAATAGAAAGAGGGCTGAGTACACATTATATAGACAATCTAGTTATATTGTACTTGCCATTTATGGATTACAATCCTCACTACTGCTCCAGCATCATCACACCATACCAAAAAAAAGGCTAGACTAAGGCTTCAGCAGTCATCCTTTCACTGACTCCTAAGGATGGAAAAGCCAGGAAGTGCAAAGAACAGGAGAGGTGGAACACAGATGTGTATCTTGGGGCTCATTTCTGAAGACATCTCTAAAACCGCAGGGACACACAGGATGGGAGCACCCAGTAAGTCCAAGCTGGCTTACAGCCCCGTGGTCTGGCATCTCATGCAGTCATTTTAAGGCCACCCAGTACTAGTCAGTGCAGAAATTTTACAGCATGAGACTTTGGAACTCACAAATCCAGTGGTGCAGCACAGGAGAGAACATCTGGAAACTGATTTCTCCCCTCCTCAATGCTCTCCTGTCCAGCACTGCCCCAGCTGTTTGCTCCTGACACTTAGGGTGCAGCAACCCAACAATGAGCAGCTCAGCGCAATTGCACCCAAGGGAGTTCTTCCCACTGCCATCTCCTGTTATTGCTGCTCATCAGGACTGTCAGATATCCCAGGACACTACATGGGACTGCTTTGTGAATGGGTGTGGACATTTGCTGTTCCACAACAAACAACAGATAAGCAACACAAGTTTTTTCTATTTTCTGCTAGAGAGAGATTAATTTCCTGGTTGTGTTCAAGCCTTGGCGCAAACAAGAAGGCGGCAATGCACTGGGATACTGGCAGTAAGCAGTAATGCCTTCAGCTGGTATTGCCAATGAGGACACGGACAATTTCTCAGATGGAAATCATTGGCCTCACAGCCATGTTTTGTTAACAGAGCCGAACATTTCTCATTCATTGCTAACTGGCTTTGTTTGAGTTCTTATTTTCACTGGAAGAAAAATTATTCTACAGTCAGTGCCTCAGACATTAAGGTTTGTTGTCTTTTTTTTTTTTTACGTAATAACCTTTCCTCTTACAAACTTTGTACCTACAAATTTTAGTGTTGCCATCTTTGCCTACAAGCATGAGGTACAATCCTGTCCTGTTGATCCTCTGTTGTTTGCCTTTGGAAAGGAGAAAAAATGTACATGACAGCAGAGAGGATCTTGGGCAAACTTCATTCTAAGTCAAGAAAGAGTTAGGTTTCATCGATCCACATCTTGGCATTCAGTTCCTGCATCTGAATAGAAAAAAGGCATTTATAACCTATTAAAAACCCAAGGAAGATTTTAGCCTTTTTTTTTTTAAACCATGTTGGAGAAATCAGTCTTTCAGAATAGCCTGGGAGTTGTGAATAAAGAAGAACTTTGCTATGTTTATTTAGAGAACCTAACCCCTTGGAGCCAGCATTTTCACTAATGCATTTTACATTAGCAGGCTGCATCAGGAAATCCTGACTTTTGGTGCCAGGGGGGTAATTAATATCAGATCATGTTTGCAAAATGGTTGTGTTTATGTGGGAATGAGGACTGAGCTCTAACTGTCAGGATTTGAAGTACTCAACTTTGCTATGGAACTTCTAATATTTGCTAGAGAGAGAAATGCTGAAATTGAAGTATGAGGTCTTGGCAGCTCAGCTGCTGAAGGCAGTGCAATCTTTTGATTTATGAAGAGAATTCTACAATGAGTGTCTGAAGTGGTTTTCTTAGAAATGCTACGGAGTTGGAGGTAACGTGGAAATGGCTGTTTTGATCCTGGTCTTGGATGTTTCAAGGAGTTCCAAGCTATACATAACGTGGTTGTGCCACACATGTTGTCCCACACCATTTCCAAGTTCCTGTGTTTACTAGCTAGGCAATATTCACCTATGATCAAAAAAAATTTTCTAGGTATTCTTGAGAAGATGTGCTTGCTTTGGCGCTTGCGCTAGTTAGCATGGTCAAGGCAGTAGGTGCAGCAATTAAGTAACTAGCCTAAATGCCTCCTGTTCAGCTGAAAATGGAGAAAGGGTATCCAGTGACCATCCATTAGGCTCTCAGTAACAAGAAGAGAAAAAAAAACGTAGAAGATAGTGGTGCTTAAGAACACTCTGTTAAGTAGAGAACTTGGATTCTCACATTCTCTGAGGGCCTGTTTCTCAACAACAACTGGGAAATGTGCACTGATGCTCAGAAAATCATTCAAGAGTATAGGCCCCGCTGAATCATAATGACCTCAAAGAATATTTTGAGATTAAGAACCATATAATAGTCCATCTGATTATAATATAATTCACTTACTGGTTTCCAGGCTCTAAAACATCCATTTCACTGGGATGTGGAGCTGGCAGCTCCTCTGCAAGAACATGTGTTTACTCCCTTCCCATCAGATCCTCTGCTGGAAATTCATGGTTCCCTCAGTGGCAGTGGGGATTAAAAGTAAAGATGTAATCTACGTTAGAGCTAATATATGTTTGGTACAATAATGAGCCAATATACTATTATGGATCTTGTGGTCAGCTCACTGTGTTTCATAAATACAATCAATACATGTTACTCCCCTCTGACATTCACCCACCGTCATTTCTCCATGCTCACCTCTTGCCAGTAGTCATCTGGGGATAATCATCCCCACTAACAACCTACTGCTAACGTGCCCACTGTCTTTCCTCCCGCCCTGAATTGATCCAGTATAGGCACTAAAATAACAAATCTGGACTGTATCATTATTGTATTACCAGCTCCTTGATCCTAAAACAGGAATGACAATCTAATCACGCTCTGCAAGTATAGCAAATGTGTATGTATCTAATAAATTGTTCCTCATCAGGTATTTGTGCAACTGATTTTACTGAACTCTGGGATTTATGCCCTAAATTTGAATACTCTGCAGCAACATTGCCTACAGCTTTTATTTTCTGTGTAGTAATGGATCATCCCTTCTTTATCTACCAATCTCTCTGGGTACCTACATTTCATTGTGCTCTACTATCTTTTTAAATTTCATCCTTATCCTTTTGGTGCACTTCCTTTTTTGTTAGAAGATGCTGATAAGCACTTCATCCTCCACATTGGGTAATTTGCACTCCTACCTGTAGTATAATTTCTTTAAGGACTTGCCAGCTCTCCTGAACTCCTTTTTCTTCAGACTTTTTTCTCTGTGTCGTGTTTCCTTTTCATCACCTGAGATTACAGAGGTCTTCTTTGAGGAAGTTTGCTATTTCTTAGTCTTATTAAGGAAAACTGAACTCCATGATAAATTTTGACCAAATTTGACAAAATTCTTCAAATGCTGACAGAGTTGTTTCAAGTCACTACATTCCTGTAAGGGTCACAAACCTACCTACCTAGGAGAAAGAAAGTTTTGATAAATATTTCAATTCAGCAAAGCCTGTTGTTATTGGTCAGTAGGTATCAGAGAACTCAACCATAAACTTAATTCCTCACACTACTATGTAAAAATAAGCAACATTCTCTCTCTTCAAAAATTATTTGCTTCTCTCTCCCCTTCAGTTTCTAAGAGTGAACTCATATCACCTCATGATTTCTTACTCAGGCCACACACTGAGAGATGATTACTATTCACTAGTGAGAATGAACACAGACCTTTTCCATTTGGCTGCTTTCTCCAAACCTTCCTTATCAATGCTCTGCTAAGAACCTGCCTGTATTTTGCTGAATTCACTTCCTAGGAGTTGCTTGCATAGCAACAATTCTCCATTACAATCAACACAGATGATTCAGCATGGTTAGTCACAAAATAACCTCGTGCACCTCAAGCAGGTTTAATTTGAAGTCTATAGCAAACTCTCACCACAATGACAGCATTTGCTCTCTTCCCATTTATTACTGGCACAAATTCACAACTGATCTATTGTCTACATACCTCAGAGAAGATATACTGCCTTAAAAATTAAAAACTGGCAAAAAAATGTCTTCTTATTACTTTCTTGTCTTTCCTGGAGAAAAGTTCTCTATATTAATATTCAAGCCTTATAAATAAATGAGAATCATAGAATGGCTTGGGCTGGAAGGGACTTCAAAGCCCACCCAGTCCCACCCCATGCCATGGGCAGGGCTGCCACCCAGCAGCTCAGCTGCCCAGGGCCCCATCCAACCTGGCCTTGAGCACCTCCAGAGATGGGGCACCACAGCTTACATGGGCAGCTGTGCCAGCGCCTCAGTGCCCTCTGGATTAATAATTTCCCCCTAAAATCTAACCTAAATTTCCCCTCTTTTATTCTTCTTTTTACTGCATTTATAGACAAGCATTTCGAATTTTAAGCATATTGATTCACTATCCTCATTCTTCTTCCTCCTCTATCTCCTTTTCAGCATCTTTTATATACATAATCTGAAGTTTCTAATGCTTTCTGTCTCCAGGCACCAACATCTGAGTCAGCAATGTGCTTTGTCACTAGGAAGACTAACAGTATTCTTGGGTACATCAGGCAAAGCACTGCCAGCAGATCAAGGGAGGTGATCCTTGCTCTCTACTCAGCACATCTGGAAAGCTGGGTCCAGTTCTGGGTTTTTCAGTACCAGAGAGACACAGACACATTAGAGAAAGTCATACAAAGGGACACTAAAATAAACAGATGGGACTGGGGCACACCTCTCTTGTGAGAAGAGGCTGAAGAGCTGGGGCTGTTCAGCATGGAGGAAGCTCAGGGGTATCTCACCGATGTCCACAAATACCTGGAGAAAGGGAGCGAAGAGGACAGAGTCAGGCACTTCTCACTGGTGCCCAGTGCCAGGCCCAGAGGCAATGAGGACAACTGGAACACAGAAGATTCCCTCAGAACATCAGGAAGCACTTCTGTGCTGCGTGAGAGACAGAGCATTGACACAGGCTGCCGAGAGACTGTGGAGTATCCTCCTTGGGGACCTTTAGCAGCCACTTGGATATGTGCCTAGGCCCCCTGTTCTGGGTGTCCCTGCTGGAGCAGGGGCTGAACTTAATGGACCCAGAGGGCCCTGCCCACTTCAGTCATTCTTAGATTCTGTGACTTTCAGTAGCCAGGGACTGACTGTGCATTGGGAACTGTGTGGACCTGTAGCCCTGTATCCACTCCTGCTCCTCAATCCCTTTCCTCAAAGGAAATCAATTAAATGGAACACACAATGGAGGGCTACCACGATGGAACACTTGCCCTTTCAGAAGAGGCTGTGAGACCAGGGCTTGTTCAATCCAGTAACAAGGTGGCTTCAGAGCAGTCCTAACAGCAGTCTCTTAGCACCTAAAGGAAGGCCAGCAAGTAGACCACATCAGGTACTTCATAGTACTACATAACAAGAGGATGAGAGACAACAGGCATAAACTGAATCAAAAGTTCAGATTGGATAAAAACAGAAAGTTTTTACTCAGGGGAGTCAGGTAGTGAAATATGTTGCTCATATAGCCTGCCCATAGTCTTCATCCATGTAGGTTTTTCAACACCCAAATTAAGACATAATCAAAAAGATCCAATTTCATAGTCAACCCTGCTTTAAGCAAGAGGTAGACCAGAGATTTCCTTCCAATATGTCTCTTCCAATATGTATTAGTCTATGATCTGACTTTTTCTGAGAATGCCAACAGACACCGAAATCTTGGTAAACCATCAAGTTTTCTCATCTTCTCCCACTGGTGAGCACTGGTTATACAGACCCTCCCTTGTTCTTATAAATCTCCTGAGTTACAGTAAGAAAGCTACTATGATTATGGATGGTTTTAAACGTTGTTATCTCTTCCTCTTCCTTCTCATTTGCTCAACTCTCCCTTTACTCAAACACTGTACACACGTATTTGTTTTTAAAGGCAACATTGCTCTCAGTTGCATCAGTGTACAATGACATGGAAAGGGACTATCAGTTTCCTGCTGTTTAGATGTTGTTAACACCTGCAGAACATGGTGGAGGACATGGTTGTCACAGTCTGAGACAGTGAAGCCAGTCAGTACATGAAAATTCATGAAGTCTCATGAAAATTCATGTAAGAAAAGTAGTAAACTCTTTTGTTGATGTAATCAAAGATGCCTACAGTGACAAAAACTGAGGAATCAATGCTGAGTGAAGTTTCACACGACCTCGTGGATTTTGCCAGAAGGCAGATTTTGATACCCGTTTTCCTTGCAGCAGACCTTCCCATCTCAAAGCCATCATCCACTGAGCAGCAGTAGCAAGCCTTTCCCAAGCAATGGCCCGCGTCTCCCCTAAGCAATGTTCCTCTTTTAGAAGTGGTGGGGAGCAGTTCCCTACAGAGACCTTCATCCAAAAGTCCTGTTTCCAAATGACAAAGAAGACTAATATCTAGTTAATATTCAGTTAATTCTTAGGCTCAGAGGTACCTCATAACAATGGAGAAGCTGGTCTCAAACATGTACCAAAGGAGGAACTATGGACGAGCTTATGAACTTGGGCAGCTCCATAAACAATTTCTGTCATCATAAACATCTTGTACCATCTCCATCAGCAATTGCACCTTTGTGACTATATCAAATTTTGAGGTTATTCTTGTCTGCTGCCCTTCTAGAAGACATGCATGGACAAAAACTGAGCTATCATGGCTTACAAAACATGGGAAAGACGACTGACATGGTCTCATGGTGAGAAACAAAGAAGAGAACTGTTCATTTTTCACCCAAATACACAAATTGTCCGTGAGGCCAATGGCATAACCTGGAGGCAATCTACAAGTTAATAACTTTTTGGACCCATGTGTTGCAGATGCGGGGGCCAGCATGACACCTCACAGCAACAGCTCTTGGTGGAAACAAGCAGCTCAACAACAGGCACCAGCTCACTTCAAAAGCTGCTACAAATCGGTAGTGCAGACATTCTGCCAAGTGTTTGTTCAAATGGTGACCAGCTGTCAGTCAATCTAAATAATGATAATAAGGTAGAATATCAAGAAAACTCAGTTGGCAGGTCACTACTATTGTGGCATGGCCCATGGACCTCAAGTCTGCTATGTTTTTAATCGATGAAGCAGTTGCATTTGTTCATCTCCATGTTCCTCTCTCCTTCCTCAGCCAAGTGCAGCTCATGGAAGACCCTGGTTTTCTGCTCTCCTTGCTTGCTGCCCAGAGCAGGAAAATGCAAACCCATGCAAAAGCAAAGGGCAAGTAATACAGGCAGAACCAAGATTCTGCTGTAATAAAGTATCAGTGCTGCCATTATAGCAACAGTCATAACAAGCACCAGTGAACATCAGGCTCCATTAGGCACGTCAGCCTGCACATTGGGTATTTGCAGTGGTTACAGATTTCCTAGTGCCCACCAGGCATCCATTCATTCACAGTCCTACAAACAACCACTTGCCATCAGCAAAAATTTGGGAGGTACTCACACAGTTGCCTGGCTTTTGCTCCGTTCTTCTCATCTGTGCCTACAGGAATACCAAAGCAGGGGATAAATGTGAAACGAGCATCAAACCAGTAAAAACTTGCTCATATTCAGATGGATACCCTCACTGGGATTAAGAAATTAAACACTTTATTACCTGCAGAACTCTTTTCACCCAACAGTATGATATAAATAAGGTATTTCAATGTGGAAGGCAAACATTTTATCCAGTTGGAAATAGCCTTTGGCGGAAACGTATGGATGGAGTTATGTAGGTGCTAGACCCGTCTGAAACATCATCATTGCAGGGGGGGGGGGAAAGAAAATTAAAAAAAAAGATACACAGATCATTAATCTTTGAGACTGACATCTTTTCAACTTGACAAGAAGCCGTCTTAACAAGTAAAGCCATTAACAAGTATTTAGATAGAAGCTCTGAGAACAGTGGCAGTTGTTTGTATTGTAGCCCCGTGGAAAAGTAGTGGGAAGGCTCCCAGGTGAGAAGCACTATTGCTGGAGAAGCATAAAAAAAAGGCTACTGGACAAAAATTCCTCACCTGACTTTAAGTTCGATGAAAAAGAGTTTGGATATTGAACCGATAGAACTTAATTTCACAAAATCAACACCGTAGCACATGGCGTTTTTCTAAAAGCCTATCTGCAATGGAGATGTGTCAAGGTGCCAGCACACTTCTGGCAAGGCCAACCACAGCAGGTGATTCGAATTTATGCTGTGTAAAATTAACTCCTAGATGAAATGAAAATTACGAACCAAAATGGAAAAGCATTTACATGGCGATCCACCTGTACCATTTGTTTAAAAAGTGTCAAGTCCAGTCCAGTGAATGTAAAGCAATGTTCTGAAGAATTCACAGACATAATGGCTCTGCTGTTCCAGCAGCTGCCTTCTCGTTCTCAGATCTTTCCCACTTGAAACCTAAAGTGTAAAAATTGCAAAGGCACCTACATACTGAACTACCTTTGAAAAAAAATTAAGAATATACAAAACAAGTGATCCACTGAGCAATTTCTCACCAGCAGCTGACTGATGCTCAGTGAGCTCCTGACAAGCAGCGCTCCCTTCCAGCAGCTCTCCCGTCTTATTGCTGATCACAGTGCCACGTGGTATGGCATATCCTTTGCCCAGACTGGGTCAGCTGTCCTGACTGTGTTGTCCCCTCCCAGTACCTCATGCACCCCCAGGTCATCTTCACAGGAAGCACAGCACAAGAAGCTGAAAAGTCCCTTAATGTGAACACTTCTCAGCAACAACTGAAGTATGTTATCAAAGTCATTCTCATCCTAGATCTAAAACAGAGCACCTTCCCAGCTTCTAGGAAGAAAATTAACTTGATATTGGCTGAAACCAGGACACACTGCAATGGGAAAAGTTTTCCAAACAGAACAAGACACTTCCACTTCAAATGCACATTTCACTTTAGTTCTAACTGAACTAGACTGAACAGTCTAACTGAATAGCTAGTGATACCTGCTACCTGGCTTTGCAGAGCAAGGTTCTGAAAATTAAGACAAAAAGGAAACTAAATACATTCCCAACATTTACGGTCCAACAGAAATTTCTTCTGAACTCAACATGGTGCTTCTTGCATAAAGCTATGAAGCACAACATGTTAATATTCTTCCAAAATAAGCCATTTCATTTGATCTAATGCGACTGTGCGTGCTCTAATATATAAATAACTATGCAGTAGTTATTTGTAATCCTACTTAGTTCCTAGCTTCAACACAGTAGACTGAGTCTGCAGTTGTGTACGCACAACTGTGTTCCTCGTTATTGATTTTGAGGCTGTTGCCTTCCATTTTCATTTCTTTGCACCCTTGCAAAAAATCAAGACTGCTTATTACAGCTCTGGTTTTCTGAAATGAAGAGTACCAACACTTGCTGCAGTTTACTGAACTGAGATAAGCTGGTATTACCCACAGAATTTCTCCTGACATGATGAAGACAGCATTATTCCACCCCGAGCCTACTGTGTTGTGTTTATAAACAGACATAAGTTCTGCTACAGCCCATTCCATTTTCTCCAAGTTTTAAGTGCTGAACAATTTACTGTGCTGAACTATTTCCACCTCACTGTGACACCTGAAGATGTATTCTTTTCTCCACTTCATTTGGCATTACTCAGTGGTCCCAACAGAGCTCTGGCATAGTTTGTATCAATATTCACCTTTTTTGATATTTAATACTTATTCCTACTTCCCCTTCCTCCCATCTTATCTGATTTCCAGCACTTCACAGTCCACCTTACTGCACACTTCATGTTTATGGCAGCTTCTCAGAGAACTTCAGGATTTGTGAACATAAAGATCAAGATAATTTCACTTGAATGTGGATCTCCTGAAGTAATTTTAGTAGATTAATAGGTTTACATTTTTTGTCTACATGTGCATTCTTTTGTACTTAATACATTTAGTATACTGTTTTAAAATATAAACACTTATCATCTGGCATAATGTTTTATATAAATATATATTTAATTTACTAATGCGTCCAGTTATCCTTTCATTCTAGAAGGGTTGTTTGAATCTAGAATCATAGAATGGCCTGGGTTGAAAAGGACCACAAAGATCATCCAGTTTCAACCCCCTGCTATGTGCAGGGTCGCCAGCCACCAGACCAGGCTGCCCAGAGCCACATCCAGCCTGGCCTTGAATGCCTCCAGCGATGGGGCATCCACAGCCTCCTTGGGCAACCTGTTCCAGTGCGTCACCACCCTCTGTGTGAAAAACTTCCTCCTAATATCTAACCTAAACCTTCCCTTTCTCAGTTTAAAACCATTCCCCCTTGTCCTATCGCTATCCACCCTTGTGAACAGTCATATCCCCTCCTGTTTATACACTCTCTTCAAATATTGGAAAGCCACAACGAGGTCTCCCCAGAGCTTTCTCTTCTCCAAGGTAAGTTCAGACTCATTGCATAGGATTTCACTTTTATTTTACAGTACAGCAACAGTTGCCTGTGTAGGAACATCAGCCATTCCCTCGAAATTTCTTCAGGGCTCCCAGCTGAATTTCACCTGGACTTGCTGCTATAACAACTTCCCCTCGTTTTATAAATTCAAGCATTGGCTCCTTGTTTGCAATCATTGTTTGACCATTTATTTATTTAACCAAATGAAAGTATGTTTCAGCATCCTCTGTGGTGAGAACTGCAGAAATACGGTACCTTTGCATCAAGTCCCTGCCCTCCTTTATCAGCAATATTTTCTCGAAAATTAATTACTTTAAGTATTTTGAACTAATTTGAGGAAGGCTGAAGTAGGACGGTTTGCAGAGAGAGCATTTGTCCTGCTTCATAAAGGAGCATGTTTGCTTCCTTAGGTTAGAACACTGTGAAGTCAGTTTCATTTTGAACAGCGAGCCAACTTCTCCCTGTTTTGAGTCATTCACACAGCAGAAAGGGAAATACCTGAAAAGAAATATGATGGCAAAAAAAATCACAGCACTACAATAACTACAAATCATTTAATTCATTAAGTGCTCCTCTTTACTCTTCGGACATTTGTACTGTTTCTGCACACAGAAATGCTCTGTCAGTCTCTCACTTGGCTCTTACTTTCCATACTCTATATGCAAAATGCCCAGTGTAAAACCTTTTTTATTAGTTTGCCATTGGTTGGATTTTATTTAGTAAATAATAATTACTAAAACATCTTGCTGTTTTTCGTCACCAGGCTCCTGTTGTGCATTCCTGCTTTTTGTTGTTTAGGGAAAACTGTTTCTTTTTTAATATATAACTTTGGTGGAAACACTCACTTTCGAATGGAGCGACCTCCTCTTGAGTTGTTCTGCTGGCATAATATCAGAGGAATAAGGTAATTTTTGTCACCGCCAATTAAAAAGTTTTACAAAACAGGACTGTTATAAAACAATTAAACCTTGCAAATGCAGTAGTCTCTAGGAGGGAAACCCTGGAGGAAATTCTGCTTATTAAAATTGCAATTTTAGTTTCCATTAAAAAGGAGAATAAGACAACACAAGACGGGCTGGCAAGACAAATTATTTCTTAATGTCAGTTGAGCTTATTTCAAATGAGATAACATATCTACACCAGGTTGGGTTCAACACATTGTTGCCTCCTCAACTCATTTATCTAATTCAGTCATCTTGATTATAGCCTCGTGGACCTACATTTTCAGAGGAAGAATTTCGTAACAAACAACCTACACAACATGCTGATTACTGAACAGTTAATTCTAATTAACTTGGCTATGGCAAGAGAATTTTGATAAAGTCCTAGAATGCAAATACAGCTTGGCTACCCTGGCCGGATTTCTATAAAATAAAAACTCACAGCAGAGTCTCCAGATGAGACATCAGAGTGATAGGGATCTAATTTAAAGAAACAAATGAGAAAATTAAAATCACAAATAATTTATTCTTCTGTTAGAACTGATGGAGTACAGTTTTAAACAGCAACAAAGTACACAGTGGTGGAAAATTGGCACAGAACCTACAAGCATTTCATTCATAATAATGCTCCTCATGCTGTAACTGTTCAAAACTTAATGTGTATTTTTTAACAACCAACTTTAAGAAAATTGTTTTCCCTTAAAAAATGATGAAATAAATGAAAACCTTGTTTTCCGTCTCTATTGTCAGAGATGTCAGGAACATCTTTTCTTTTTTCTTTTTTTTTTTTTTTTTTTCTCTCCTCAACATCATCTCTAAATGAAAAAATAAGGTTTTACTCCTGGGCTAATCTTAAGTTTTCTCATTTCTATAAAAAGTTGCCAGGAATTCTGAAGGCATGTATTCCTGCACAAAACAATATTCATTTATTTATCTGATATACAGTTGCAGGACAGTCCCAAAACCAATTTTTTTGTGTACTATGCTACTGATCAAGGTGCTGCCTCTATCTTGCATGCAACACTATAAGCGTTAATGCAGTTCAAAACAAAATTTGGCATTGACCTCACCAACAGGTTTTTATTTTTTATGTTATAAAACACCCCTTGGTCTCATGTTAACCAATAAGAAAAACGGACACGCACAAAAAATGCCCCCTTTTCTAAAGATATTAACTCCCAGTTAGGAAAGTTTAGATAGGTTTTACAAAGTCTTCTAGGCTAATTTGATACGTACAAATTATAAACTAAAGGTTAAAATACACTTACACAATACAGTCCTGTCCTCCATACTCTTTTTCAAATTCTTTGCATATTTAAGCCAGGTAAAATTAACACTTGTCATTTTCTTTGTTACTGCAATTATTAAGAGGGATTACAGCTTGCTTATGCAAAGCTGTGACTAAACACTTGATAAATACAACCCAAACGTTTATCCTGTTACCCAAAAAATGTTGCAGAAAATTGTCAAACTATGTTAGAAATAGTCTTTACAAAAACGCTTCACTCAGAAAAATTGGAAAGCTTAAAAAATTAATCTTTGCACAAGACTATATTATACTGTCCTCAATTACGCTCCCATTTAGATAACTGGGATTCTCATTTTTTGTACATGAACCTATCAGTGATGTACGATGCTCTTCATCTTTTTTCACTGTTACCTTTATTGTACACCATTTTGAGACTTACAGAATCAAGCACTTATCATGACCCTACCCATTTTTAACAGTAGATTTCTTATCCTGTCCAGCGAGTAGTGTACTGTCTTGCATATTCACCACATGAAAAACATAATATACAAAATATTGCTGCTGTAAAAAGTGTGCATATCCCCTTCCCCCTACAAAAAAAATCTGTGGAAAAAATATTAAATTCCCATAACCTTCATAAACATACAAAGCTGTTCGCACCTTTCAGTCTGTAACAGTCTATTTGAT
This sequence comes from Lagopus leucura, assembly GCF_019238085.1. Classification (NCBI taxonomy): domain Eukaryota; kingdom Metazoa; phylum Chordata; class Aves; order Galliformes; family Phasianidae; genus Lagopus; species Lagopus leucura. The sequence goes on from NW_024962263.1 coordinate 46,882,472, forward strand.
ACACAGTTCTCAACTCACTGCAAATTGCTATGTCACGTATTTTCTGTCCAATATTGCCACCTAGAGTAGAGACGTGAAACCAGCTTCTGAGAATCTACAGTCTTTTAACAATTAACCCATGAAGACCGTATACTGTAAAACAGCCACAAGATTTTTTCCAAAAACTAGATGGAATGGGAGGTTCTCATCTCAGGAAGATGTCCACAGTGCTGAGAAGACAATATGGCTGCTAATAGATATTGCCTACCGGAATGTGAATACTTTTCACTGTTGGTAATTTCCATACTGACCCTAAAAAGGAAATTCAAAATACATAATTAGGCCACAAGGTATATTTCCCCGTATTAAAAGCTCAAATCAGAAGATCTTCCAAGCAAACTATGACATTAAAAGCTGAACACAAACGATAAAAATGACAAACCAAGTTGATGAGGACAGAGCTTCATTTCAGTTAAAATCATTTGTGTTTTAAGGCAACGTGGTATCCATCTAAAGCCAGCAATCAAATCTGATCAGAATAGTATGACTTTGAGCTTAATACACTACTGTGAAATTTGCAGAACACTACAAAAAAATGAAAGACAGAAATTGCTGCCCACCTAGACCAAAATTTATTTTAAAAATTTAAGGTCACCTGAATTCAAGTAATTCAAACGGCCTGTTTTTGGTGACACTTAAAAATACTCATCTATCAAAAATCACAGAAAAAGAGTGATACATGTAGCTCAAAAACCAAGGAACAACCCGGTGAACACAACTAGAAAACTTATCTTACAAGAATCAATTATTATGTACATCCAATTGACAAAATTAGCTGATTCTCTCTATTTCTTTTGACAGAACATCACATAATGCAGAGAAGGCAGAAGTGAAAGCTTCACTCCTACAAGCCTAACAGGATCCTTCACCATAGCGTTCAAGGTCTGCAGAAACAAATATTGCACTACTGAAGTGGATGTCCTCCGTAAGCGCAGTCTCAACACTATTTCATGTTAAGTACCATCACAATATGGCAATACTTTCAATTTCATTTTTATGTTGCAATGTCAGTTTTTCCATTGTAATATACCAATCAGTCAGGAAGAAAAATTTCAGAACAGCTGCCAGAGGAGAATTTAAGCAGCAGAATTCCTCTGGGAATGGCTAGCACAGAACTGCAAGGAGGTCTTCTATAATTGAGTTTTCCTGTCAAACTTATACTGCGCATACAGCATACCTACAGAGAGATCTATCTGTTATCTGTTATCTCAGTTTCTAAGAAAGTTGGAGGAAACTCAGCAAACTGAACCTCAGTTCCCTTGACCCTACATGTGCCACAACCAAAGCATATTCATGCAGCTAACACTTTTCGTGAGGGAGTTACTGCTTTAGTGCGTAAGTACTTAGTTTATCTTTTAAATAATTAGGAAAAGTAACTGCATCTCTCAACTACCCCATAGAAAGAGTTTGCCTGTTTCTTCTTCCTTGTCTTTTTCAGTTTCTGTAGGGAGGGAGCCAGCTGTCCTCCACTAGAAATGCAAATATTTGGGGTTTATCTCACTTCCAAAGAAAGTTCTTAAGAATTCGATTCTTATTCTACGGACATATCAGGATTTTTTTAAACACTAAGATTTCAACTGGATCTTAAATATATTTTGCTAGCTCAATTCTATTTATGCCAAGGAAAATAATGCTGTATGTTTCAATGACAATTCTGAGCTTTTTATATTGCAAAACTTTTGTTTTTACAGTTGTGTATGTTCTATAGGAATAAAATCTGTTTCATTCAACAGTAAGACAGCAGTTTTTTTTTACAAGAGTCCTCTAGTACAACTCCAGCCTAGAGTTTTGATGGTGTATTCTTGTTTGTTTTAAACTTATCCTAGCAGAGATGGGAAAGAAGCCAGTAATTTTCACATTACATCTTTCTCATGTATTCCTTTTTACTCTTTAGAGGAAACCTGTGCAAAAATGGTTTCCTACCTCCCCACACAGCTATACAAGTAAGACGGACTTTAGTTGTACACGAGAGGTGCTTCTACAGCCGCGAGGATTACCAGATTTGTATTTGTGGAAAAATCAATTAAACAATTCAGCACGAGATTAAGGAATTTAGAAACCTCAACTTTCAGATTTGTCATTTCATAATCAGCTATGAAACAGATGAACTTAATTTTTTAGGTCTCACTTTGCCAAACTGCCTTAAACTTTGCAAGCTCAAAAAAGAATAACTAAGTACACTTCTAGACAAACGTTTCTGGATAACTCTACAATTAATAAACTCTTGAGAACTGTGCACACATGCCAGAGAGACTACATCCCTAAATTCATCAATTAACATGTCACAAGAAACCAAAAGTATCCAGTGAACGTGTAAGAATCACAACTTTCTGACTGAGTGAAAGAATACCTGGTCATATCCGTAAGGCCTCTGCTGTGGTGGCTGTGGTGGCCCAGGCTGTGTGGGTCTGTATCCCCCATACTGCTGGCCTTGTCCTTGTGGATAATTGGGATACTGAGGTCCAGGGCCACCCTGCGAAGGGCCTGAAGAACATTAAAATGGAAAAAAGAAAAAAAAGGGAAAAAAAAATTAAGACTGCTTAAGGAATCAGGAAGAAAATGGTACAAGTATTGGGTTTCACAACTGAGCAAGGCTAAGAAGTATCTCTACCATGAAATCAGGTCTTCTATCTAAAAGCATTATCAGGGACAATGCTTCTCTAATCCCAGAAAGCACCCTAGCTGACAATGCCTGTTGTGCTCCAACTATAGAAAATTTACAACTTTTTTTTTCTAATTACCAATGGATGCAGTTCCATACATAAGGTCTCAGAACAGAGAAAAAGCAAGATGTGACAAACCATGAACAAGAGCACTTTCCATGATTTACTCACTCTTCTCTTACTGTATGCTACTCCAGTTTGCAACTTCATTATGTGAGGAACAGCCAGATGAACAATTGCATTTAGTGTTTGGACTTTCTGAAGAGACCAGTAACGCTGTACTGCCATAAAGTCAGTTCTCACATCACAGCAGGCAATTATAAATGGGATGTGAAGAAAGCAAGTTACATGCATAAAATGTGTGATGTCACAACCAGTAAATGCTACTGTCGGAAGAAAAAAGGCACTGCCTACATCCCTCTCCTCTCATCACCTTAACTTTACAGGAACAGGATAGAAAAGAACTTCAGCTCCAGCCTCTTTTGGCTGTAAAAGGAAGCAGCTCTTTTGTCAAGACAAACTTTCTGTCACTGTTCACAGGGACTAAGCCAGTCAATCAATGGAAGCTGTATGTTACTACCATCAGGCACTGAAGACATCTTTCAAAGAAAATTAAACTCATCCCCTTCTACCTTGGGAGATGTGATGTCCTGTATATTTCAGAGATACTAGATACTTCAACACCACCTGCTAAAAACTGGCAGGCTCAAGAAGAGCTGTAACTCCAGAGAAGTATTTTAGAAAAAACTGGTGTTCTTTTGTGTTTTTTTTTAATCAGAAAAAACAAGTTCTGTTTTACCAATAAGATGACTCAGCACAAGAGAGAGAGGGCTGTTCAAGCTACAGGGACTGGACGTTAAAACCACATCAGCCTGTAACTCTTTTGGTAATTTCGGATCTACGAGACAATCAGAAAGATGACCTAGCAAAGACAAGTTCCTTAGCACATTACCATTCTCCTCAGGTCTCAAATCTCCTTGAACTATACAGCTTCTGCTTTGCACAGTGGAAGAAAACCTTAAAGATTGATAATAATGACCGAGATCCTGATTTATTTTTGCAAATTAGAAAGCAATTAAATATTAAATCGAGCAAGGGTATTATATCCTAAAAAGTGCTGTGTTCATCTGACAAATGAAGCTTGGCTTTTATTTATTCATGGTAATACTTTATGATTGAATTCTAAATATTCAGTAATAAATTCTACAAAATGAAGTGGAATCTTAATTTGGAGCTTCAGTGTCTATTTTTACTTATTAAAAAAAAAAACTAAAAAAGCATGATTTCTGTGTTTACAAAAAAGTAGCTCCCACAGACTTCTTCATCCTTTTGTTCTAGTATCTCTTCACCTAAATTTTCAGAACATTCGACTTCTTTACTTAATCACAATAGAGAGCTAGATAGACTTTCATTCTAATCTTCATTCTGTTCCTATATTAAGCTTAGCAGAATGTAAGTACACAAACATCATTTTGGAACTATAATTTTTTCCATAACATTCAAAAGGAGGAAATTTTATAAATGTTAGTGGATCTTCCTTAAAATTGTCTCAGTGTAACTGGATTTGGGGCAAACCCGGCATTTATCTACACAGTAGTCACCTATGGACTTCCACACATTCCCACAATGCCGGAAGTCTTTAGCACACAACCTACTAGAAAGTTAAAGTTAAAATATATGTGATTAGATTTCAGAGATCTCTTCCTAGATGTTGCATCTCTTAAGACAAATATGTCCAGCTTTACAATACTCAACAATAAGCAAAAACAAGAGCACTATTTTTAGTACTATCTGCTGTCTTACAGTTATCACAGTGCACAAAAATCGCATACTACTACTTTAAGTTTCCTGTTTGGGTGTTCTCCTTGAATTCAAAGAATTCATCATTTAACTTGTGGCACATTTCTCATTCTTGCCATACATTACATGGTTTGCACTATTAGCACAAGTATTTGCAAGACAAATCCTTAAAAACATTATAGGTAGTGCTACTGCTCTTTTCTTTACTTGTGAGTACAAGAATTCCAATAGAATGATTCATCTATGTTGGATGAAATTTAAAAAGAGGTTTTGCTTGTTTGCTGTTTTTAAAGATTTTGTTGTAAATGCCAAGCCCAGAGATGAAGTGGTGCAAGTGGCTCTTTGCCAACTTTGTGCCCTCTAGACTGTGTTCACCAAGAGGACCGAATAGAGTAGAACTTTTCTAAACTACAGACACTTCTGAAAATAGTATCTAGACATTGCTCAGCTTTCTATGTAACCACTTTGTCCAATCTTGCCAACAGATCTACTTGCAAACAGATGCTGTTCTCTACATTTTCTTCTTTTGCTCCATTGAAATTGAGAGCAAACAGCTTTCTTGCACAAGCCCGGCCTTTCAACGCAGTACAACCAACATGCAATAACATACGAAGACCTCTTAGTGCTATCTCTGATTTCTGCCTGCACCATCAGGTTCTTACCATAACCCTGCTGTTGTCCAGGATAGCCTTGTTGGCCTGGATATTGCTGCTGTTGTGGTGGATAACCCTGTTGTTGGGGTGGCCCTTGATATGCATCTTGCTGCTGACCATACTGTGAGTTTCCTGTAAGATTATTGTGAGAAAGAAGAAACAACTGAAGGTGCTTGCTTTATTAAATATTTTTCCTTTTAAGATGCACAGCCAACAACACAAGAACAAAATGAAAACGCAATATTGATTTCAAAAACTGAACAAAACAAAGAAAACTCAAACCAAACAGAAGGAATTCGGCCAAACAAACTGCAGTTAAAGCCAATTTTGCAAAGTTGAACTGCAGCATTTTCAGCATCTCTGCCAAAGGAGCATTGCATTTACTGGAACATCACAGTCATAAGATCATGACTATACTAAATAAAATAAAAAAGACAAAATTAAGGACAGCTACAAGAGCACAGACTAGCTACACAAGATCAGCAAGCTGTTTCCTAACGGCACTATAATTACAGAAAATATATACACGCACAAAAAGATTTAGAACTGAACCAACAAATTCATGTTTAAATAAAAATTTCCATTGAGATTAAAAAAAAAAAAATCTCTGAAGTGTTTTAGTCATTTTACTGTTGTTAGAAATGGCAAATTATGGTTATATATTTTAGGTGTTTGCAAGAAATTATTCTGAATGCTTCGAGTTCCCTGCAATTCTCAAGACAGCCAGCAACTAGTATTCTACAAGAGCTTTGCATGGGTATAAGTTGTGTTGTGCAAGAATTTTTGTTCCCGTTGCGGGTGGGGGAGGAAAGGGAATGTATGTGCGTATGTGTGTGAAGGTATATAGATACCTCCTTCGTAGTAATGTTGTGAGGAATCCTCATAAGGCCTATCGTAGCCTTGTTCAGGATACGACGGTTGCTGATAACCGTAATCATTATGACCTACATCAATTCGACAAGAGACAGGAAGAAACGTTAATGGCCTCTGAGTGAAAACCCTAAGAATATTTCATTTCTCAGAAAAATGAAAAAAATTTCAACTGGATATACATGAAAAATATTTTTCAATTGTATTAGCTAAAGTTTTATTAAGATGATTTTCTTTCATATTGAATTAACATGTGACAGGAAAAAAAAGCTTAAAGCAGTAGTTTTAGCAACATCACAGCAAAGGATGATCTTAACCTTCTGCTAATTCTTGTTGGGGAAAAAAAAAGTACTTTCACTCAAAAAGGGAAAAAAAAAGCATTTAGGCCTTTCACATGTAAATAACCTGAATTAAATTAGAATGAACAAAGAAAGCAATTATCATACTTTGTCTAACACCTGTTCTGCTGATCTCCAATTCGAAAGCATATGCTAAAAGCAGTGTGAAATAAAACAAATAAAGCTCAATGAAGTTATGAATTACAGTCTATATTAAACTTTGCTTTGAAGTGACAGAAAAATAACATTCTCAAGGTCGACGTTTCCCTACAAACATAATTTCTACAAGCCTTAGTGAACCTTTCCTCTTCCTCCAGTCCTGAGCAGAATCATTACAAATGTACTTTTCAATTCAGAGACAGTAGGTATCTCCAATCGTGAAACCAATACATGCAGTAAGCATCCCACTTGTTTGCTGCTTTAGGAGTAAGTACATCTTACAGATGAAAAAAACATATTGCGTTGCTACTCTGGTCAAGAAATGAAGCTGAAATTTTGTTTAAACTCTGAATAAAATTAGATCAGGTAGCTAGTATAGGAGAAAACAGTATAGTGGTCTTTGTAATTAATTCTGAAAGTGTACAGCACTTCATAGACGTAACCTAATAAAATACACAATCATTAATACAAGTTTTATAGTACAATCTATTTCAATAGAAGTGTGATAAAGAGGTAGCAATAAAGAATGAATCTTTAGAAGGAATAATTCTCAGTGATTTCCTCTGTGCTGCCACAGATCTGTCAGTGGTAATGTCCAATTGCCTTCACTATAGTAAATATACTGTAATCATTTAAAGTTCACGTTTACAACATGCAAGTTCAAAAATGAAAGCTTAATAATTATGAATTATGCACACTGCAAGAAAACTTTACACATATATCTCCAAAAAAACCACATGTAAACTTATACAAGCATGGCTTGTTGTATCTCAAAATTAATTTAACAGAAATGAAAATTCGGATAACTAACTTGTGCCCTTTTATTTGCAATGAGCAATGGCTTTAACAATTACACTGCTTAGCTTTGTGTATGTTTTTTTTTTAAAAGACATTAACATCTACCACATTCCTTGAACTTCTTACAAAAGCATTATGTACCACACACAATTCTCACAGTAGTCATGACTCAACATTTTTGTTCTCCCAGTCTCTGTCAGTCTAAGAACAGGTCAGTTGTAACTTTTCTAACTTATAACACAATACAATAGCCTTCAGCATTCTAAATTCCACGAGGTAGGAGGACAGATTTATGCAATTCAAAGTTTTGGTCTTGCCTTGAAAGCTCTGGGGGGGGGGGGACTTCTAAGGAGGATTCACAATTACAAGATCCTCAGGGCAGGGACCATTCCATTCCTTTGTGAAAATTACACTGAAGGCCCAGACCAATAGAACAAGAACGCAACTGTGACATGAAAACTAAGCACTAAGTTAAAAAATAGAATATTTATAGAAAAAAAAACACATTTCTTAAGCAGCAAGTTCTTCCATTTCAGTAGAATCTTTATTAAAAGGATATCACCCCCTCTTTTATTTGTAATGAAGTTACGTCTTAATTCATCTCAATTATACTAGACATACTAAAGAGCCCTCCTTTTAGATACACCAATTACAGATTTTTTACTTTGAAATACTAAACTGTTGTTATAGTTTCAAATGGGAGTATTACAAATCACATACTCTAAACTTTAAAATTGACTACTCATAGTAACTTAAACTGTATAAACTGTATAATATTCTGAATTTGGAAGCTTTTGTAAATGTGAGGTACGATATTCCACTACTACTTATGCCCCACTCCCTAACTGTGGGCATATCTGCATTAATATTGGGCAGGTATAGAAAATGGGAAAGTCAACATTTATGAGAGATTACCATCAGGGTAATATTGCTGGTTCATGCCTTCTGGAGGACCTTGTCCACCATGACTGTATTGGTCCCCATAATAGTCTTCCTGGCCTGAGTACTGCTGTGGTGGGCCTGAAAAACCACAACCAGTCAATACGTAAATAACTTGTTTTCTCTGTTATAAAGCCTACTATTTTCTGATTTTACTATGAGAAATATTTCTCAAATGTACTCCCCACCCATATCGTTGCATTTCAGACAACATATGTAATCTCTGTGACTTAAAAAAAAAAACAAACAAAAAACCAACACATCTCTATATAATTTTACACACACAAGCATACAGTCGTTTGGCTGCATCAGATTGAGCACACATATATCAAACTTCAGTTCTGAGATCATTTTAGGAACACATGTATAATAGCACCGAGCATTAAAAATAAAGATACTCTTTTTCTAAAAGGACTGGGGAGAAAAAAAAAAGGAAAAAAAGGAAAAAAAGGAAAAAAAGTAGAAAAAGAAAAAAGCAAGGCTGCAGAACACTGTTCCTTTTTTGTAACCAAGCAAATTCAGAAACAGGTAGGGACTTGGCTCTTTTTCTCCTATCATCTTAATATTGAAACAGTATCTGAATCACCATGAGATGCATATGTTTAGATACTTTCTGTCAGAAAGAAAACAAAAGAAACACTTGTATTCAAGTTAAGTTGTGATACCAGTAACCTGTTGCTACAAGAAACAAACGAAAAAAGAGTCTGCAAAGTCTGTAACTGGAACACCCAATGATTTCACTGAGATTTGGTGTAAGCAAGAAAGTGATCTAAAATAATTTCCAAGATGGATATTTAAAATCGATGTAAGAACACTGAAGTGAAGTCCTACCTTGTTGTGGCGGTCTGTATGGAGGAATCTGTCTCTGACCCATCATGTGATTGCCTTGGTTAACTTGGCCCATCATTCCCATAGGTGGTTGCTGTCCCTGGTAATGCTGGCCACCAGCTTGTGGCATATTGTATTGCTGGGAAGGAGGCTGCTGGTGCATCATTGGACCTATAAAAGAAAAGTAACAAGTGTGTCTTCTGTAACTCCACCATAAAAAGCAGATCAGAAGTCTCTATCTTCAGTTCTTTCATGCAGATTGGTTGTTTCTGCACCTATGCAAATGTGCACAATGAATTCAGCAACTAAGTCATGAAAGAGAACTCACACTACGTAGGACTGCTTTCTAGATGTCTTTTTTGAACTACAGACACAGTTTTGCTCATAGACAAATAACTGAAATGTTCTTCGCTTTTCTATGTTTGTTTAAAAAAGAATCTGCAAAGAAAACGTAGATTACCACCTGATGGTGAAACCTCAACAAGTTGTGGAAACATTATTTAACATTATGAACTCCTTGGGGCATAGTTTTAATACACGTTTAGTTGTTGTTATAGCCCATTAACAAATCACCTACCTGTTATCACAAAATAAACAATTTTATTAAGCCTGTAAAGACAAACGACTTGCATGACTAAGTCAGACAATATGCAAAAAGACCCACAGGAACATGTGCTCTGACCACCACACAACAGTCCCACATAGCCTAGTATGAAAATCTTTCAGTACCAAGCTTCTGAAAATTTCTATGAGCCACAGAAAAAGAACAGAGATCAAGTACTGCCTGTGTTTTATCAACCAAGAAAAACTGGTTAAGGCTGAACTTGTAGTCATGTTAATGAGTAATGAAAACAGACAGTTAAAGAGTGACCCACTGACACAATATAGCAATGAAAATGATGACCGAGCCATTTCATATGAATGTAGGTTACACTGATAAAACTTCTAACAAAGAATAGCTTCTTCACTTCCTCAGAAGAGTTATTTCAGTATTAAGATATGAGAAGAGTTGTGACAAGGAGCTAAAAATTTTCAAACAATCTACTTTTATAATACATCAACTGAAAAAAAAGCAAATTGCACAATGTAATTACACACGAAGAAGAGAAAGTAATTAGTCTCACTGAAAAAGAAAAAATAATAATCAAAACAAATCAAAATATCAGACCAGAACAACCACACTTTGTCTCCATCCCAAGAGAAAAAGGCTGCCATCGACTTGTACTGTATGCTAGTTTCTGCCATTGCATTTCTTTTTTATTATTTCTGTTATGAACACAGTGCTAGAGCACTAGTAAGTCCTATGTTAGACCTAAGTGCTACAGAACTAGCTGGGTACAGTCAGTACCAACAATGGGTTTACAGATGGAATGGAATACAAAGTCACTTGCGTCCTCTCCATGTGGGGTTACAAGAGAAAGTTAAGCCAAATTAATGGTATGAATTCAAAGTGTGTTAGTTAAAGCCATTGAACCCCTGTGTGGAATCTCTCAGTGAGAAGTGAAGTGGCCTTAGTTCTGTTAAGCTTAATTTTTCTCTGAAGATAAATACTGGCCACTCTTAAAATGATCTTGTTCTGCTTCTACTCTTCAGGGTGACAGTTTCCATGTTCTGATATTAAAGTTTAAAAAAAAAAAAAGGTTTATATTTGGATACTATAATTATGTTTCACTTAAAAATAAGTTTCATTTTGATTTTCTGAATAAGGAGGTAATTTAGATCATTTCTTTTCACTGCTTTTCCGCTTAGAGATACTGAGAAAGATGAGGCAGCCTTTAAAAAAATAAAAAGTTCTTGCCATAATATTCCTAGATCAAGAAAGCTTGTTAATTAACAATATTAATATTAGTCACAATACAATGTGATAAAATGTGTTGGGTCCCCATGGTGCAATGTAGAGGTTTGCTGTTTGCTTTTTAAATTAGAACTTCATTAACGCTTTGTAGAGCCACAATGAGAATTCACTGCCCTGTATCAGACTGTGTGTTGTGTTAATAACTGAGTGCCTGGCTTCCTTCCAGTTTGGTTCACAACTCCCTCTCACTACGAAGATAGCTAGGAGAACAACCACAGTCTCCATCATCTCACACACCAGAAACATTTTATGTAGAAGTTTTGAGGGACGGGGGGATTTTGAATTTGCTTTTTCTTTCGGAAAGACCGAAAATGAAGCTATATTTATTCATCATACAATGCTTATATGGCACAATTGTAACTAAGAGAACCCCTTCACAAAGCTTAAGTTAAAAGCCTAAGATCATCAGTTCACGATCTAAACATAACTATCATGACTATTAACTTCAGGGAGGCAAAATATCTTATTTGCACAGAGCCCAAAGAGAGTGCAAGAAAATACTGTATAGAGCTTCCACTGTGAATATGCAGGAACTGGGACTGACTATGGACTTTCCAAGAAACTAACTTGGCAGTAAAACCTCAAAAAACTACAATGTTTCTGTATATTAAGGACATCGCCTTCACATGCTAATACACTGGAAACTTTCTTGGGAAAAAAAGCCTGAATAAAAAGATAAAAGGAAATAATAATATTGTAGGGTCTGTGAAGAATGTGGCTAATTTGAAAAACGCCAAATATAGATCTGTATCACGCGTATAGAGTGAGTGAATGTATAAGGGAAGTCAGACAAAAGGTGGAAACCCAACTATTCCCTGTAAAATTTAATTTAAAAATTTAATCAAAAATAGTTTACGTTATCACGCTGGCCTAGTGGTTGGCAAACCTGAAGCAGCAAGGGTGTTGAAACTAGATGATCACTGTGGTCCTTTTCAATTCAGGCCATTCTATGATTCTGCGATTCTAAGATGCTGCTCAGCTCAAATAGCCTTCTGCACCTACCAATAAAAAACCCGTTCCTGTTCCAGGCACTGTTTCGTAAGAAGGACTGATATACAAGAAAGAGAAGGTATGACCATTTAAGTAAAAATACGTTGGTTCCAGATCTTTTTAAAAATCATGCTAATCTTGGGGCAATTTCCTGCCAAGAAACTACCTAAGGAATCCAACAACGTAGCTGTTGGACACACAAAGCAAATAGAGAGAAAAAGCAAAGTGGGCCCTAGATAAACCTAATAAATTTAGGAAATGCACTGAGGATGAATGAGCTGCTCAAAAGTTTAGCAGTTTAAAATGTCTACTTAGCCTTGTCTTCTGCTGAAACACGAACAACTGATGGCAAATGCTACAAGGGAGCAAGAATAACTGCTAGCATACCTGAAACTTCTGGTGGAGAAGCAGAAAAATGAGAATCTACACTCCAATGACTCTGTGTTCCAATTCAACAGCTAAAGGAAAGGCTGGCTATAACAGAAAAGTAAAACAAGCTGTTGTTTCTCTAGTCTTCAAAACTAAACACTTTTTGTTGCTAAAAAGAGTCTCTTCTTATGGCATCAATAAAGCTACTGGATACTCTCATCCAGAGTATTAACAAAAAACACCATGCCAGGAGCGAAATCTCACCTTGGAGTCCACTGTTGGACAAACAAAACATAAACCTAGTAATGCAGCAGCACTCAGCAAAATTTTGTTTGTTGTCACTGTTTTCCTTTAGGATTAAAAAAAAAAAATTACAGCAATTACTTGCTTTAAAACATATATGTTGATAATTCTTGCAAAAGCGAGGTGAGGAAATCTAGCAAAGGGCAAATTTAACTTTAATTTTTCTCAAGATTATTGACAGTCTAGTTCTTCTATGCCATAGGATAGTTTTTGCTACTCCTAATAACAGGCTGCAATTAAAGGCAATGGAAACTTCTCCACACTTGCTTTCTCCACGAATTTTTTCCTAAACTGAACCATTATTTCAGGTGTCATTTAAGGCAAATAAAAAAGACAAAAATGTAAAAAAAAAAAAAATCCACTAGTTACCACTGTTGCCTTTTATTTCTCTTAAGGAACAAACATGATAGAACTGTGACATCTGTTTGTCTTCTTTTATTTTTCATGATAGGAGAACTGCAATGTCATCCACAGCTAGACAAGCTACAAAGCCAGCTATAGCACACCAGCACTTCAGAATTTAGAAGCAATTTTCTTTTTCTTGAATACCTTATATGTCCAAAACTTTATGACTGTCCTGCTTACTTGATGGCACCTGTAAAGCTACTGTAAAGCAGTTCAGGTACTGAAACGAACAGACTTTTGTTCCATGGGAATGAACAGACAGCAAGAAATTCATAAAAGATCCTCAACCTCACAAAAGATTTTATCCTGATCTGTCATACCCTAAATATGTTTCTATTTCAGATAACACTGATGTTCCCATCCTTCTGTTCCTTTCACTCTATGGTCAATGAAAGGAGACGCAGGATTCCACACCAGCCTAGTCAGCTGTCTCTGTGATCCATTCATATTTGCTTGTAATACAAAGAGCCCTGAAACTTCATGGAATTTTCCTAAATTCACATCAGTGAAATTGTCATTAAAAATGTCTCAGCATCAGACTACACAACTGGTCTTCTGCAAGTAACTGAGTCAACACAACATTCTCATGTAGGGTTCAGCTGTTAAAAGGAAACCAGTCTTGCTTCCTCACCCCAAGCAATGTATAATGCTCATTAAATAATACCTGAAGGAGTATGGCACTTGCTTCAAGCTCTTCTTGCATGGGAACAGGATACAGCAAGATGATACAAGAAACAACAATAAGAAACAACAATTCTGAGATTGTCAAACTATTACTTCGTTGGTCCTTATTCTTAAAGCATTTGAGATATAAATCTACGACTGTGAAAGATCTTTTCAATATAAATAGAAGGAATTTCCATATTACAGAATCACATAGAATCACAGAATGGCCAGGGTTGGAATGGACCTCAAGGATCATGAATCTCCAACCCCCCTGCCACATGCAGGGCCACCAACCTCCACCTTTAATACCAGACCAGGCTGCCCAGGGCCCCATCCAATCTGGCCTTGAACATCTCCAGGGACGGGGCATCCACAGCCTTTTTGGGCAGCCTGTTTCAGCACCTTACCACTCTCTCTGTAAAGAATTTCCCCCTGACATCCAACCTAAATCTTCTCTCCCTCAACTTAAAACCATTTCCCCTTGTCCCACAGTTATCAACCCTTTCAAAGAGTTGATTCCCCTCCTGTTTATAAGCTCCCTTTAGGTACTGAAAAGCTGCAATGAGGTCACCCCGCAGCCTTCTCTTCTACAAGCTGAACAAGCCCAGCTCCCTCAGCTTGTCTTTGTAGGGAGGTGCTCCAGTCCCCTGATCATCTTTGCAGTTCTCCTCTGGACCCCTTCCAACAGCTCCCTGTCTTTCTTGTACTGAGGGCTCCACACCTGGACACAGTATTCCAAATGGGGCCTCACAAGAGCGGAGTACAGGGGGACAATCACCTCCCTGTTCCTGCTGGCCACCCCTCTTCCTCCTCCCTTGTGAAAAGTCAAAAATTGACAAGAGTTAAAGAATTGCATTCAATGTAAGTAGCTTCCCATACAGAAGCGAAAATGCATTTACAAAAAAGAAGCTTCCCCCTAGTCAATCAGCTCTTGTTGCTTCTTGTCCTTTCTGAAAGGGTAGCCAATATTTAACGTGGATGTCCCAGGCTGCTACAGCAGCTTTCTGAATAAGTCACCCACAGAATATTCTGTTTCTTAAGTGCAAAATGACTAAAACTCTATTGTAAGTAGACTGACCACATATGTGAAAACTTTTTCTCATTTAACACATTTCTATGGCTAGCACTTTATAAAGCTAGTGAAAATCAATAAAGAGTAGACCAAAAGAAAATCCCACAATGGCTTCTGTACGAAGTATTCAATTTCTTAATTAGCACTTCTTTATGTTTTTTCCTACTAACCGCGTATTTCTCAAAATGTGTACATGCAGTAAGATGTTCTGCTAAAAGCTACACAAAAAACATTATGTTAAGAACACTGAAAAGTTAGATCAAACCTTTTCATGCATTATAGTGTCATCTTCTATTATATGATAGCAGGCTTTTTTTCTACAAGTCCTGTCCTCATTCAGTAACAGATATTATTCACTGAAAAGCTATTCAATATTTTGTTTCCTCCTAATTGCTCAGTGTGAGATGCCATGCCAATTCAAACTCTGAAGACAGAGTTACTAATTTACTCATGGGCTTTCTTATAGTATTAATAACTAAAATGCCTAAATCTTCATAATGAAAATACTTTCACAACACTCCTGTGAAATCAGATGCTATTATAATCTCACCATTCAACTCAGTCCTTAACAGATCAGGAATCCATACAGGGAAAAACTATGGTCAAAAATATCTACTAATTTGTAATAGCCAACTTGACATGCTAAGATTTTATCTTCTGGAATATTTAGCATTATATTGAGTTAGCGTTGTTATTAACTGACAGAACTAGTAGAATGTCTTATTTTCAACAGAAAAGAAGCAAAATGTGATTATGAGTTCACAAATGCTTCTTAGCAGCAATACCGACGTTCAGAAAATTTTGCCTCATTTCTGCTTCTGAATGGCAGCATGCAGTCCTAATGAAGAAATCAGGAAGTCTCAATCCACTTACTAACTTGCAGGGGAACTGTTAGGTTGCAGCTTTAACTGGTGATTGAGCACCCAGGCACAGGGAGCACACTGCTGGCACCTGTGCTCCGCATGTGACCAGAAGGGATGGACCCAGAGTGGAGCCAGGCTGCGCTCATATAAGAGCCAGCCACTGAAGGGAAAGCAGCTCTTGTACCTGGGATACTTCCTAAGAAAGAGTTGTGCACTAGAGAGATCCTTCACTAGTCGCGTGAGTTTAACTCTTCTTTCTGCATACCGACATGCACGTGCTGTAACACACATAAAACAATACATGACTGCTGCCTACCTGCAGATACTGTGCCTGGTATCACCAAGAACCTACCAGAAGCACTTCTGATTCTTTGTGAGCAGAATGTACCTTTTGCTTTAATCGCATCCCAATGCATTTCCTAACTGCTCATTCACTTAAATCAGAAGCCTGCAGTGACTGCATTTAGCTGAGTCCCTGTGCTTAGCGAGACTGGACCTTGGCCACCTATTTTTTTTATTACTATCTCACCACTTATAACAGACTTGCCTGCCATTTTTTTCCTCCTGTCTAGGAGCCATAAGAGAGGGAAAATACAAAAATGCTTCCACTAATTTGCCACAAAATCTCAGAACAAATACAACAATTAAGAGAAGAAGATAGAGAAAAGGGTTAAGTAAACTTGTCTAGGAACATTCCTGTATCAAAAAACTTAACTACCAGTATATTACAAGCATCCACAACTTCAGACAGAAGAGTATTTTCTCGCTGTTATTTGAAAATTGACTAATTTAGAACAGTATTTTCATTGAAACAGCAAAACAAACTTCCTGTTAAATTATCCTCCATTACTAATGAACCAGTTTCAAAGCCTTGCCCCAAAGCAAGGGGGCTGGACAAGCTGATCATTAAAGGTCTCTTCCAACACAAACCATTTCATGGTTTACACAAGAAATGCTCTACCTATTAATGTTTTTGTTTAACATCACTATTTTAAAGCATGCAGTTTTTCTCCCCACTCTCCTAAATGACTCTCCGTTTCTGTTGAGCTTCCACAAAAATTACAGCCTTAACTAAGATGTAAAACCATGAGCCTAAACAAACAGAAGGACCTCTTGTGATGTTACACACAGGCAATAATATCAGCTCATGTTCTAACAAGATGTTTTGCTCTTCTTGAACCTGTAATTTGGTTAGATGCTGCTTTATTCCCAAAAGCCACTTCAGTGTTATTATTCGTTCAGAACAGAAACCTTTTAAGTATTTTTCTGCTTAACTTCTAATGAGCAACTTCCATGTTTGATAGAGTACTGAAAATACAACAGAGGAATATTACAAGGAAGAGTAAAGAGCACAGTTTTGAGAAGGAATAATCACTAGTCCTAAACTGTAAGACAGTCACACAAAGTAAGTTTTTTTTCTGTGGAGCAACTTAGTTGATGGCTCCTTCACAAAAACAGCTGCATATTTATTGCTAACTCTCTGCAACTAAGAAATTTCAACAGAATATGCAGGGCTTTTATAAAGCATTCTACAATGGTTACAAAACGACTCCATTGTGTATTGCATAGAATACACAGGTAACTTGAGAGTTGAGAATAAAAAATATTCACACTCATAATGGTTTCCTCTGCTACGTACCTACCTTTTTTTGGTTTACTGTTAAAATTTAAGAAAAATGCCAGTAAGAATGTGGGCAACAGAAGATTTATCAGACTTCCCACTTTCACTACTGGTAAGTAAGCTGCAGAAATAGCTGGTTTAGCTTGACTCATTTTTGGTTTCATATCATCTTCATCTTTCCTCTGTTTTGAACCTCTCAGTGATGTAATGACCAAACAGATCAGTGCAAATTGCTCTATTTGTACACCTCAGAAAGAAATGGCATCTATGTAACAAAGTGGAGCCTATATCTCCAATAAAACCATATTGTGAGAAGAACCTGTATCACTGGAGTACTTTTTTGTTCCTCCAAATGACTAGAAGGAGAATCCTAAAAACAGGAAAAAATGTTCTACAGCATGAGGAGACAAAAAACCCCAAATCATACACTTCAGCTAATAAGTCTGTGTAAACTCATACTGATTAAAAAGGGAAAACAACACACAAAACCCAAACCCAACTTGCTGTAAGCAGAAGTCTTGTTTCTGTGGGATGTCTTCTATTGGGTTGTATGTCTAGATTCAGTGTAGAAACAAACGAACAGCTAAGCAGAAAATACCTCTTTTTTTGCTGACTTGAAGACATTCATATAAATAAGCAGTATATATACATTTTAATAATTTGGTCTGCTGTGACTCTAATACAATATTTTAATTCTGTGATGTCTTTGCACTTCACCAAGGAGCATACCGTCAACAGTTTCTGCTATGTAAATATCCTAGATACAAAATTAGTTTTGAATTTTACTATATACACAAGGACATCTTCTGAAGACAGAACCAGGAACAATCCTCTACACTCTACTGAATTTTATTTCTTACAACTAACAGATACTCTGAGCTAAAACAGCATGCAGGAAAGAACAAAGATTAATTAGGTACAAAAATGTGAAGACTTGAATTTTTCACTTCACCCAAGAGACTGAAGAGCACAGATATATTTTTATCAACTCAAACAATAATAACAGTAAGAAGTGTAAAGTCTGGGAAAGTTAAGCCGTAGTTCAAATTTACAAGCTGTGAAAACAGATTTAAGCCCATCTCACAAAACACCAGAAAACAGTGTCTGCAAATATAAAAATTCATCGGCACATTGGAGAATAGAAATGTAGAGTCCTAAAAGATGGGACATGCATTTAGGGAAGGAAATCTACAAGAGAAGTTCAGTTAAGAAAAGCCTGAGTGAGAAGCTACTTTTTGGTAGAAGCAAACAAGCACCTCATTTACCTTGGTTTGGTTGCATGTTCATGTTTGGTCTGGGCCCATAGTTGCCCATCGGCTGTCCCTGGCTCATGGTCATCTGATTCTGCACTGGCATACTCTGTGAGGATGGCACTGAGTGATTATAGCCGCCCATCGACCCGTGGCTACTTGAAGGCATGTTCATGGAACTGTTTGTCATATTGAGTTGGTTAGGTCCAGGTCCTTGCATAGGCATATGGTTAGGTCCTTCAAAAAGAAAAGCAGGGGGAGAAAAAGGGTTCTATATTAAGCACTATACAACAGACAAATGCAGTCACACCAAATTATAAAACTAAAACTTAAGAATGTTTATCCTCTTGCACTTTCAAGACACCTTGCTGAAATAAACAAGCAAGCTTATTTTATCAAGGAAAGTGAAAAGAGTAATAAAGGTTTACTGCTCCTGCAAAACAAGATAAGCAGAGATTGCTGAATTGTACAAAGACAGATCCACCACAAACACAGGAAAGTCAGTAAATAGGATGATGACCATGACAAAGAACAACAGTCAGCAATACTGTCCATGAATACTGTCTAACTGTGTTACACAGACAACAGAGAGGGAGGAGATCATCGCTAACCATGTGACCATCACGCTGAAGTAAAGCTAAGGTGGAAAAAAGCTCCAGACTGTGGTAACAAGCAACTATGACAGACTGCAAGAAGACTTCTTCCTCTGTTATAATTTCCCAAGGAAAGGAAGATGCAGGATTAGTGTCAGAAAGTAAGGGCATGGAAGTGGTTTTGTTTTTGTTTTTTAAATTTCTTCTTAAAGGAAGAAATTGTCTACAGCAGATACTAGAGAGCTCACCAAGTACACAGTAGAATATGTTTTTGAAAAACAGTAATACAGGAAGTGGAACAGGGAAGACAGAAAGAGAGAAGTTGTTGAGCACATAAACCAGCCCCTTAGGGAAATTATTTTACACTTAATGTCTAGGGCAGCATCAAAACAGAAAAAAGCACTCAAGAAGCAGTGGGCAGAGGCAATATCAGCATGTGTATTTTCTGGGATCAAAACCAGAATTTTGTTAATGTGGAGCTAGAGGAAAAGGACAGAGGTAAAGCTAAGATAATAGTATGGAAAAAACCTTGCAAATGATAAAGAAGAACATATTTGAGAAATCACTGCCAATACACTTCAGTAGGTTCTCCTGCATATAAGGACACAACAGTTGTTTTTTCTTAATGAAATATGAAGAACATGAAAAGAGGAATATGAATGAATGAGACAAGAAGTGCCTATCTGTCATTAAAGTAACTGCTTTAAATACTTTACTAATTAGATCCCGTGTTAAAACTAAAGTTAGTGGAATAAGTATCTTACCTAAGTGATATTGAAGTTAACTCTCAAATGCTAATAGATAGCATCTTAGTCCTGAGACTAAGCTGTAAGTGCATTTGAGACTACATTTGCAGGAAGCAAAGAAGAATTTGGAAGAACTTGCTGGAGACATACAAGCACGTATTATTCAGGAAAGATACCTACACTGTCAAGGTAAAGGTCACAGAACCTTACAGCTCGTCTTATCTTCCAACTTTTTACTTATCAAACAAACTGAAGAAATCAGGGAGAAAATGTGACATCAGCAGGAACCTTTTTATCACCTCCTTCCAAATCCATGCCCTACCCTTAGTCTGCATCACAGATTCAATGAACAGAATTCTTCATACAAGGTTGTTTTGGTTTTTTTTTTCCAGATAAAACCTATCATCTGTCACAGGTACAGATGCATCGAATTCCACTACAGGCTGAAAAAGGCTTGTCTTGACTGTCTTCACCAGTAAGAGGATACAGACACTTATCTGTCAAGGGAAGCAATTAAGGGTCTCAGCAGTACTTCAGGCTCTTTATTAGCCAGAACACAAATGTAAGAAAAATCACCCTTTGCCCTTCAGGTAATGGGAGAGGTCTGTGGCAGAACTTTTCAGCAGTTCATGCACTGTTACTAGAGAGCTCTTCTAATCATCCCATCAGTCCTTCCATTCATACTTAGTCCTCTGGAAGCACCTACTTGGATGAGGCCTACCAGAAATCCTTAGCTAGCAATTTTAAAAGCCTAAAATTTATTTCTTCCAGGCAACTTGTGATTTTTGACCCTGGATTCTCATGTCTTGCACTGAACTCCTTCAGGACAGATAATCTCTTCAGTTATTTAAAGTTTTGTACCTGACTTCTATCATAAAGCATCTTATGCAATCTTACACTAAGTGCCCTATAAAGAGAAAGCAAATGTATACATCGAATAAATAATTGCAAATATGTGTCTACAAAATACAGGAAGACTCGCAAACAGACAAACTAGTAAACACTAAAGGAAAAACAACATTCAGATATTCACTTAATGAGATGATTCTCCTTCCCCTTCTCCAGAGTGTAACTATGAAGCAATTTTAGCATGCTTTCCCAATATTAGAGATGCCCTCATCCTAAGCTGTTTATCTTCACATCCTCAGAGACAACCTTAAACACAGATGGGAAAGAAAAGACATTCAAAAAAAGGTATATGTTTGGAAGAAAGGCTAAATTAAAGCTTAGTTGGAAACTGTTTTTAAGCATTTGTCTAGGTGAATACCCAAACAAATCTATTTACCTTTCACATATCTTCATAAGCACTCTTTTCTTATTCTATCTAATTACAAAATATGTGTGTTTAAGGAGTGACTTTCCTCCCCTGTGGCTCTGCAGTGAAGTCATTATGCTCACATTGTGACTTAGTAATCCTTCTCCTTGGAAAAGATCATTATAATAACAATAATATGATTACACTAGAGGGTCAAAGAGACTGATTTGTGAGAAGCAATGCTATTCTCCATGGGAGCTGATGGTTCTTAGATGGATAGAAGACTCCTCAACCATAATATCTCTGCCCTATTTAAGGAGCTAGCATATATTGTTCTTTCTACTTCCAAGCACAAACAATGACCAACACGTACAATGCAACTGACTTCTCCTCTAGATCTTCTATTATTCACTTCTTTCACAAGATCTTTTGATGCTATTTAGCTACTCTTTTTACAAAAGCTGCCACTATCAGGATCCATTTTATCAAGATTTGAACATAAATTAGAAACCATAGCTATCTTTATATTTTTAGCTAAAGTTTTGCATAGTTATAAGCTGTGTTGATTGTCATGGACCTTATCCTTGTGACCAGTGAGAGGTGAATATACAAAGATCCTTTGATAGCACTTTCCTTTCCTGGAAGAATCAATACCCTGAAGAGCTTTCGTATGAAAAGTTCCTCTGTACAAAAAAATAAAAGGGGTCCTGAACAAAAGCAATCTGGGGAATGTAATTTTAAGTTGAAAGCCAACTCTCACCGAAGAGGCAGTATGGCTTTATGAGTGGAAATTCTGGAAAACAGCCTCTCTATAAAGAAGCATGCTTTTTCCAGGACTCCTTCCTTTCTGATCTGACTGCTGAAGGGAATAGTTAGCCCAAAGCCAGTACCGGCAGACATAATGTGGAATTTTATCATCTTGTTTCACTGCTTTGTTTTTGACTTCTCAAGCACTTTTTATTACAAAACAGGATGGCATAAAAAAGACTCAAAATTTATACCTAGAACAATAATCTGGAGGCTGTTTCTTTACAAATCCCTTACCGTTCAACATGTCTTCAATAATAAAGAACACAGAGGATTAGTGGCAACTGGTGACTTTCTGTACGAAAGTGAACTAATTATTTTTTTCCCTTGTATTTACGGAGTGAGTTTTGAACGTGGGTAAAACGAATCTATTTTATTATTATCTAATTATTTACTTGTGATGATTTCACATTATCTTTTTATGGAAGGATTTGTATTCACTCAGCCACAGGCCAATACCTTTCCCCGGTAAGCCTTCTAAGCCAGCTGTACTGCATGGTTTCAAACAGACTAAATTTAGCCAGTTCTGTTCATCAGAGGAATGCTGTGTGTCAGCTACATCAAAGCCCAAGGGCAGCCTGATAAACACTGAATACAGGTCACGTAGCTCTGTAGCTAACAAACTCTAAGAGAGCTCGTACTCGGGGGCATTCAAAGCAGTTTTGTCATCAACAATCTAGTATCCCCTGAGCCCCCATGTCGTTCCAGTTGCTAAGCAACGCTGGTGTTAATGTCTTAGAGGAGAAAAACTTACCAGGCATCTGGCCGTTCATCTGGTTCTGCATGTGTGGCGCAGGAGGGCCCCCACCTACCAGTCCATCTGAAGACATGTTGTGCGAGCGCGGGGGTGGAGGGGGGCCGCTCTGACTCATCCCTCCTGGACCCATAGGCATATTCTGTGTGGGTGGCTGGAAGGAGACAGTTTAGTCAAACAAGAGAAGCAGTTAGGCTGACAAATATATTCTATGTACATACGGTACGGTAGTTGCCTATATCGCTAAGCGGCGTATGAAAAAGCACTGAAAAGCGTTCCTTGCTTTTTCCGGTACGTTTAATTCGGTATTAATTTGGGCAAAACCTTTAGCATATCCATCCATTTTACATGAAGTATTGCAAGCGGGCAGCACCACGGTACCTTCGAGCATTGCTTTAAAATAAATAAAAACCAAATCAATGCCTCATTAAAAAATTATATCGGAACAGCCTAAGACTGCTAGAATTAGTCCTTCCCACACAAAGCTTTCCCTCGAAGCAGCGTTTGCTCAACAGAAAAATAATCCTCCCATTACAATTCCCTCCTATCAACAATTTGTTGCTGTTAACAGACCTTGCACCAGGACAAAGCAGGTACAACCAGAGATGAAAGCCTCTGAATGCTCATAGATGAGCAGAAATTTGCACCTGGGTGTGGTAAAATGCTTGAGATCTCTTCTCCTCTCTCCCCTGAAGCACTGAAGGCCTAGTTCATAATTTTGTGCCAAACACCCCCTACAGACTGGAAGCACATTAGTGCTGGCCTCCAAAGGTCCAGAGACAGCTGCCTAGAAAGGATGTTTTTGGCAAATTTCCTAATGAAATTGTGAGGAAAATAACTGAATAACCTTGAGAGTTCAAAGAGGGAGAGCAAGAAAAACAACAAATACAAGGGGGAATTTACTATTAGGTTCTACACTCGGCAGTGTAAGGAGGCACAGAAACTGCCAGTAGACAGTTTCGTTTTCCTATTAAAATCTCCTGTGAGACTGCACTATTCTCCTCATGCACCTTAGCCAAATGCTTCCAGGGGAACAAAAATTATCCGAAAAATGATAACAGTGAAAACACTGGCCCCTGGCTTTTGAGCACCCTGTCTGAAAAGTTTATGCCAAACTCCTTCCTGCAAGACAATGATGGGAGGATTTTTCCCCAATTCACTTCAAAGAAAGAACCAGAGAGAGAAAATAAATCCTTACTTAGTACAGCCCCACTTATCACTAAACCTACTCATAAGGATGTTCATAATGACAAAGCATATTATGTTAAAAAGAGCAACTCTTTACACCTGACTGTAAAGCAGGACCTGTTTTTTTGCCTTGGAAATGGCAAATCTGCAGTAAGAGCACTAAGCAGGAGGATTCAGATCTCTCTGCTGACAGCAAGAGAACTGAGGGAATAGCAAGGAGCTGCATCAGGCAAGGGTCAGGTTGGGGGTTAGGAAAAGGTTCTGCACCTGGAGGATGGTGGGCATGGCCCTAAGCTGCTGGAAGTCAAGGAGCATTTGGACAGCACCTTCAGAAATATGATTTGAATTTTGGGTGGTCCTGTGTGGAGTCAGGGGATGGCTCAATGATCCTTGTAGGTCCCTTCCAACGTGAGATTTTGTATGGCTCTAATACACATGCATTACAGAGACATGTATTCACTTCCTGGAGACAGGAAAGGAGGGAACAGCGCTAATTTATTCCCTCAGCATTTCTTCAAATACCTCAAGCAAGTATTATTTTCCCTGCAATATTTTTAAAAATACCTCAGGAAATCAAAGAAAGGCTTTTCTGAGGAGGAGGAAGGAAGAAGATGAAGAAAAATGTAAATAAGTACATAGGTTGCTCTGAAAGTAATGCCTCCTATTTACTTCCACGGAAACTACAATAACTACAAAGAGCACAATTAACACTCTTGACAGAGCAAATCCTCAGCTACGAAACACTGTTTTTCTACAGTCATCACTAATAGTCCTCCATTTTTGCCAGTGATGAACAGGAGCCCGCATGCCTTGCACGTAAAAATCTACACCAGTGGAGGTGATCCACTGTTTCATAGCTGGTGTTGTTGGTGTATGATGGTGTTGCTGCTAGGAAAACGTTGCCCATAGGCCCTGGTGTTATTGTGTTGCAAGAGAAAGTCTGTCTTCTTCTGTGGCCTGACTCCATAAGTATGAGCCTTCAGCTCAGGTTGGTCAGAGTTGACGGTTTGCTCGGGTTCCAGGAAATATAGAAAGATTGCTCCTTTCCTATCCCAGAAGACAGAGAACATCACTTTACAGACTTATGGCTGCGTCTTCAACATTTTTCTTCAGTGGGGAATTCACATCTCATCACTCCGTGGCCTGCTGTTTGGACTCCAGCTCACAGTAGTGACACCACATCTCATCTCATGGTAATGTGATGTGATCCACAGTGATCTTCAGCCTTGCATTGGCTCAACAGGTTCTCACAAACTTGCATATGGTGTTCTTTCTGTTCCTGTGTGAACATTCTTGGGACCACCTGGCACAAACTTTCTAATATTCCAAGGTTGCCGCTGTTGTTTCCAACAAGCTGAAGTGGATGTTCAGCTCCATGCACAGTTTCCTGGTCATAATTCAACAATTTATGTAGATGAATTGATCAAGGCACCCTTCATTTCATGGTGTCACAGCTCTGCATGGCCATCTGCAATAATGCCTTGTCTTGCTGCATGTGGCTGTCACCACTGCTGAAACACACCACCCACTCCTCACTGTGCTCACATCCACTGTTTGGTCTCCATAAATATTCAGCAAGCATCAACAAATATCAAATATGCCATTTTTTCTGTATGAGGGAACCCAAGGACACACGTTTGTTTCATACATGCTTCAGCGTCAGACACCATTCTGTCAGATCACCCCCCTGCTGCTGTCTGTGACACAGTAACAAAATGTAACAGAATACTGGTGGAAAGGTTCAATCCCTACCAACGAACAATATCACCAATATCTGCCTCTGATGCTACTGGCGAACATATTTAAATAGGAGGAATTAATTTCAGTGCGGCCCTCATAATTTATCTAGAGCAGCATCTGTGTATGCCAACAGCCCAAAGACCTGTGTGAATCCATCTGAGATTCTTGAACATAATGTAAACTATTATCTATATAATAAATAATATTATATAAAAATAATATAAACTATTACTTGAAATAACCAGAAAGTAGTGAACACTATACTCTTGCCATAAAAACTAGTAGGACTGATTCTAGGAGCCACAAATCCCCCAGATTTGTGAACCCTGTTCTCCAAGCTACAAGCATATTGACAAAACCAAACAGAGAATGATAAAATTCCAAGAATGAAAGAGATGAGCCAGTAAACCATCAATACAGGGAAGTTATGTCACTTTACTTCATTCAAATTCTTCAAAAATATAAATAAAAAACCCTTAGTTGTATATGCAACAAAAACTTCTGAATACGAGTTTTTTGACAAAGCCTTTAGGCTAAATATTGTATGTGGATATATGCTGTAATTGATCAGAAACTACCCAATGAGAAGAAAAAAGAAAATACACAAAGGTCAAAGAATAAAGGAACATACAGAGATCTCTTGAAAATATTTAATATTAAGCGCCAACATTTGAAGGTGTTACAATATTAACTGTTCAATATTATGAAAGAAAAAATAAGTAGAACAGTGCTGGGTGAAATTCAAGTGGAAAAAAAGTAAGACGATTACACCGAGTTTAGAACCACTCTTTCTTCTGCAAGAACTAACACTGCAACTGATCTGGGAAAAAAATGACAACTACCTGGAGAGTTTTGTGGGACAAAAGTAGAAAAATTCCATTAAAACCACTCAAAGTACATAGATCTACTTTCTGATCATCTTCAATGCTTGATTTAACAAAAGTCAGGTATAAAACATAAGAAATAAAATGCCGTGGCATTTGTGAAAATAATACATGTTTGGTTCAGGGAAAGCAATCACAAAGAGATACTATAAAAGCAAAATGACTCCAAAGACAGGCAATCAGTGATTAAAGACTTTGAATTTCTTTTACCTGAAACAAATCAAAAATGACAGATTTTTATTTTTACAGAGAAAGGAAACGAACATAAGAGGATATGTCAGAAATACAATTTAATGTATGATCTACAGAAAAAGTAGATCATCCAATTTATGTTTTAACAACAAAGAAAACCCCAGGAGAACAGTCAATAAATTGAGGAATAACATTAAACATATGAGACACCGTATAAATCACAATAACCTGAGGAATTCATCAACACAAGACATCAGAACAAGGTTTAAATAGGATTTGGAGATAATTACACATACATGTATGTGATAGAGACAGTTACATTATATATAATATTTTTAAAGGGTACTGTAAGCTTTCATGTCAGGGTCATAAACCAATCAACTACCTGATAACAATTAAAAAGAAGTGTCTCCAGCAGATATAATTATTCCCCTGTGAAATTCCTCTACAGCATCTTTCTGCTTGCCGCAGACGGAAGAAAAAGAAGAAAAAATTGTTTTAAAATGGCAATTTCCCTCCTTCTATCACAGTTACTCCATGCTTTCAGAGGTAAAACACTTCTTTTAAATCATCTTTAATTAAAAGGAAGTAAATGTGGGTCACTTAGCCTTTTTGTTTTTTCTTTTTTAAATTGACAGTTCCTGGTAATATACAGTAACCATGATAAAGACCTTCTGAAGTACAAAATTACAACATTCAAAAGCTAAATACTTGAATAAAAATGAAAATAAGGAAGAAAAAAACCCCAAAACTGTGAAAGCAAAGTGACTCAACTTGAACCCTGCACATTCAGTCATTCGGATAAGATCACATTCAAACATCGTTAGGTTGAAAGAACCAGAGGAAAGGCTACTTTCTTCATTCTTCTGAATAAGAGACAGAAAAGGATGAATATTAAAATCTCCCCTAATTTTATTCCAATTATGAAGTAGAAAATGTTAAACAAATAAGAAGTAAATTAAAAAATTAGAAGTAAAATAAGCATTAAACGTACCTTTGCTTGCTAAACACTGATTTTTGGATCATGTTCCCAAAAACAGATTGCAATTCAAAGACACCATAAACATTTATAATTTATCAGAGCATGACAGAAAGTTTAAACTATGTTGCCTAATTGTGGAAAGCTAAACTAGAGTAAGACTGAAACTGGCCTACAATTACAAGTTAAAAAAGAAGGCAATAAAAATAAACACTGGATTCCAGCTGACAGTTTTCAGCAAACAAATCTTAGAAGTTATTTGAAAGCAAAAACTCGTAACAACAGTCAAACTGCTTTTTACTGGCAATTTTCTTTTAAGCAATAAAATAAATCAAATGCAAGAAATCAAACAAAAATGTGTCATGGTGGAATTGTACATCTGGAACTTTTATCTATCGTTTCTTTCCTGCCCTGTGCCAAAATACCAGATTGTTCTTACCACCAGCAGTAGGTTGAAAGTTTTGATTACGCATCATAATGATGGAATACTAACTCAGTAGTCAGAAAACTTAAAGCAATAAAAATGTACAAGTCAGGAAATACAGTTCAGCATATGCTGAAGCAAAGTATCGCTAATCAATACACATAGCAATAGATATTTAAAGGACACTACCACAAATTCAATTTTCTTGAAATTCTCTCAGAATAACAATTAGAGGCTACATGCAGTGCCAACATAAAAGTCTTCTAATCTTTCTAACAGGAGCTCTAACTTGGGATTCAATCGATCACCTTTGTTTTCAGCTCTCAAATACCATTTTCTGCAAAGCAAAATATCCTATCCCAGGAGGTACTCTGGGATATCACATTGCTAATAGCACAGCACCTGTCCCAGCCTCAGAGAACAGCACCCTGCTGATAGATGGTGATGACACAGCAGAATACTTAGTGAGGTGTCAGAGTGGGAAATAAGATCATAAAGGAATACATTTCCAAGACTTGAAAACGCTAAGATTCATTTAATTGGGTTATGACTCTTCTACTAGAAGCAGAGTATTCTTGTACTGAGAATATCTTAAATGGAAAAACAACAACAACAAAAAAACCTGCAACCTATATAAACTCTCAGAAAGTTTAATTCCTGGGGATAGAGGAGACTTCCACATGAAAAAACATTTACATCTAAACTAAAAAGTAAATTACAAATGCAACTTATATCATTATTGGAAGTAGTTGTGACACTGGCAAAGGAATTCTAAATGTAGAATGACAACCAGTTCCTAAGTCTGAATTTATACAAATATCTTCAACAATCAGAAATAATCTGACTTAATACGTGAATCAAAAGTTACAAGATTTTGTAATGTAGCAATTATGCATTTTGTTCAAGAGAAAACTGGAATCTTCAGTTGTTTCAAACTGTGTAAATGACAGCCTAAAACTATTTCACTGTACAAATATACCTTAACCCCATTTTAAGTGTGTGTGGGAACTGCTGAATCATGGCCTGAACCTGAGGTGAGCAATGAGTCAGCCATGGGAGCACAGGTGAAGGCAATTCTCCTGTGCTGCTGGAAGGGGTGAGCTTGGCTCCACCTCTCCTAGACCCCATTTAAAAGTTGACTACCAGGAGGGAAGGATCTTTTTCTGGAGATTCCTCCTTTCTGCGTTTTCCAGTGAGCCCAGGACAAGGGTAAGCCCCCTATCTATTCTTTTTTGGTGTAATAATCTGCTTAGCCAAACTCTCTTGTATGTTCCTTAATTATAACACCTGTATATTCATTGATTATCCAAAGGGCCTGAAAATTTAACCTTAAAATACTTTCTCTATACAGTAATAGCTCTTCTGATACTCAAAAAGTAATCACACAGAATTCTTAACTCTTGATGTAACTAGAAATCATTTAAATAGAAAACTAAATAATCCGGTACAAATTCAGACGATTTTGTTGTAAAAGACTAGGAATAAGTTGGGTGTGGGCATTAACTCAGAGAACCTCCAGCTACTGGGACCAGACAAATGAAGAGGTGCTCTGTAGCTGCTCCACAAAATGCTGTTTATATCAGAAGACTTCCATTTCATAACCGTTAATTTCCCGACTCTTTCAAGATGCTTTAAGACCTGGTCCAATATTTACAGGTTTTGCTCATGTTTATTAATGTAAAATGGAAAAACTCCATCTCTACTTCAGCTAGCAGGTGCTAAAAAATACTCAATTAAAGCACAAAGACTACTGCTGAACCTGATGTAAGTTTCATTAAGGAAGCAGCAAAGCTGTACAGTCAAAAGGACTTGCATCTGTACAAATAACACTGATATTACCAGTGTGCTTTGTACTGCTCTCAGCAAACTGTCTTGGGCTGAGACAGAAATGTATTGTTCAAATATTGTACTGAAGGGAGGCAAATCACATCTTCAAACAAAAGAATTACATTTTAGAGCATAACCTTAATCAAATTGGTTATCGTGTTTTAGTGATTTCTACATCAGCCACAGAAGTTGTAATTCTTTGTGCACAGTGCACTAGCTCCCCATGTGGACACACTTGATTAGCAATATATGCAGAGTAGCTTACAGAAGTTACAGCCATCCTCTTATTTCAAGTGCTCTATGAATCCACCCGTAACATGGAAACATCTCAAAACCCCACATTCTAGTAAGAACTTCTGATAAGTGCTGGTGGTGCTCCTTGCAGCTGCTCTCCATTTCCGAATACTACCCTACTGGTGTTGCTGACACAGTCATCTATAAAGTCCCGCAGTTAACCTGATTTAATTCAGAATGAGAATATCCCCCTTTCTCCATAATTATTCCACTGACTTTTCCAGATAGGTTCATCAAACAAAAACAGTAAAACATCATGCAGCAGAACTGTATCTGCAGACAGTGCAGCACTGGTTATATCAGCTTAACCAGGTAAAGAGAATGGGAAACTCATCCAACAGCCAAA
This sequence comes from Lagopus leucura, assembly GCF_019238085.1. Lineage (NCBI taxonomy): Eukaryota > Metazoa > Chordata > Aves > Galliformes > Phasianidae > Lagopus > Lagopus leucura. Next base: position 46,912,982 of record NW_024962263.1, read on the forward strand.
CTTCTTTCCAACTTTCAAAAGCCTCTCTGCAGTAAAACAAAACACCTGGAAAAGTGGGTAGGATGAGGATCCACAATCTGAGAATTCTTTTAGAAGTGTACTGCATATAATTTTCTTTTGCTTAAGAAGGATGACTCTACTGGCCCCAAAAGATACAGCACAACTTACAGATTTCTTGTTGCAGAAAGTCAACAAACCAACCAGGTGAGGAACAGCTCACCAAACCTATGCTACAGGAAATCTGACTCTTTGGCTCTTAAGTTTTCTAACATGCTGGTAATACTGATAGTTTTACAAGACCTCCTCCTCATAAAGAGAAGGTTCTAGTTGTATTCCCAAATTTTTCATTTAGCAACAAAGACAGCCTTACTACAGACTATGGACATCCTCAAAGGGGTCATACCATTTGTACCTTTGGCTCACAAAACAGAGCAAAGGAACAAAGCCCATTAAGGAGGCTGTAGGAACAAGTTAGCTATTATCAATTCAACATTTCCACTAGCTTGATAACTTCTAGTAACAACACAGAACACAAAGCTTAATTTATCTATGCCAAACAGAGCTGCTCTGGTTGCCTCTCATTCCAAGGGAGTTGGGAAATTGTTTTCCTATTCAAGTTACTCTAATGTGAAACTTCACACCAAGCAGAATCATCTAAATTTTTTCTTTTTAAGAGCACTGACAGTGACAGAAATCCTCCTTGGAGTGTACCTGTGCAGTATAAAGAATATGAATGCCACACCATTCCTCCTTTTTTCAGGGATTTTAGCTTGGTTACTATTACTGTCATCTCCTATCTAGAGTCTTGTCTTTCAAAAATATAGTACTTTTCTAGAATACTTTTTGAAAACTGTTTTTTAAACATTTAATAGGAGTGATTTTTTTTCTCCAAAAATTCATGCTCCGCTCTAACTAATCACTCACTTGCCTCATGACAGTAAACACTGAATCCTTTACACCCTGTTGCCTATTAATTCAATTCACAAATGAACTTGTGTTCTTCATGGACTTATGTTCTGAAAGGCTCATCCAGAACAACACTCCTACTGCTTTCAGTCTCTGTTTTGAAAATAATTTAACCCTCTCATTCAGTGTGTGAAGAATTAAGCCCAAAGTTCAAAGACTGATGGCAGTAGTGACCATGAGGAAAGAAAACACCACTAACAGATCTTCCACTATCATATGGAAGAGACAAGACTGTCTCAAATATTTAGTGTACAACTGGACACAAGCCTCATTAATTCAGTATCCCTTTCACTCTTAGGAACTTCAGTTATACTTGTAAATTTTACTTTAAGTTATTAAAATTGTTATGGATGGTATCTTGCTTTTTGTTTCTAATTAGCATGTATTTAAGGTCAATTTTATGTCCAGAATGAAGGATTCTCTAAAAAAAAAAAAAAGTGCATACTCAGGAACTTGGAAGTGCTAGCATTTCCTAGGTCTCCACATTATTTCTGTAAGCTAATAACATCCCCATATATATTAGATGCATAGATTGAATAGCACCCATTTGAGAAGTACTTAAGTGTAGACTACCATTCAGCCACCTGAACTCTTAACTATTAAAAAAAACCCTCCCCTCACCAAAAATAGCAAAAAACAACTGTCTCCCACTAAGAAAGTTTGGGGTCCCTTCCACTCAAAGACATTTTGCAAATCTGTGAAGCTTAAGGAAGAGTTTAGTCAGGTGCTGGTAGTGTTACTTAATTTTTACCTCTTGATTCTGTTTCCTTGGAAGTAAGCAGCGTTTCAGTTTTTGTTGACAATGTGTGTTTATTTAAAAAAAAACAACACCATTTTATATTAGAACTATTTAGTAAAAATAATAATTTGGACTGTGACAAGATGGAACTACATTGTGAAAAACAGAAGAATCACACAAGTCCTAGAAGCAGCTTTATTTTTGAGAGAAATTTCTCAAGGAAGAAAAAAATCATTGCATTAATTTTATTGATGAACTTCTCAATATTACAATAACAAGAAAAAAATTAATGATATGCATACATTTTCCTGTAACTCAAGCACTGAGCTTTCCTGCAAGTCACTTCATACATGGAATTTGGTTTGCTAGGGGAGTTAACTCACTTTTATAAGAAAGTTAGTGAAAATCATTAGCCTTCCTTTTCATCACAATCCTGAAGTATACACAGAAATCAAGAGCCCTGTGTACTGGCTGAAGGCAAGCTGCACTGCATATGAGAAAGTTCTGTGTTTAAAAAGAAAGTTCCCTACCTAATAATTCCTGTAGACCTCTTTATCTGCGGTTATAAAAACCACTAACATGCACACATGTAGAACAAAACTTTCCCTCTATTTCTTTCAGGAAAGTTATCATCATGAGTTGCTCTCTCATGGATTCCTGGTAAAAAGCAGTAGGACAGGAGACGAAAAAGGCCTGAGCAGGTAAGCCTATTTTCATTCAACAGTTGGCAATAACTTTTAATGCCATTCTCTCAAGAAAACATAAGAACTAAAATAAAGGTTGGAGAAAGCAAGATGTAATTTTAGATATCGTGTAGTTCAGGACACATTATTTCCATGCACACTACTATTTGGGGGTGGGGGTTGTCTTAAAGCCCTAGTAATGACTTTTAATTGCATCTTTGTTCTATGCGTTTTAAGGACACCAATATTTCCCTGTTACTTCCCTTAAACTTAGACCAAAGGAAACCAAATACACGTGTAAAGCAAGGAACACAACACAAGCTCTTTTGGGGAAGCTTACCCAATGATGGTAAACAGATTTTCCACTGCTGTCCAAGGCAAGCACCTGTAAACTTATTAAGAGGCAACAAAAGGTGGTATCAACAGCAGACTTAGCCACCACTCCCATCCTGTTCAGAAGACACTACTCTGAGCAACACTGCTATTGACACTGCTGTTGCTCATCAACTCAAGGAGATTAACCTCACATTTCCTTTGTATTCTGATATGCAAGAAGCTCTCTTGTAACAGGAGTCACACTTTGTAAATGTTTCTGTTGTATAATATTCAACAAGAACTTTATTATGACATCGGAGCTTCAAACTCTTCCCAGCTCTCTTAGCCTGCAATGCTTACTTCATCTGTTACAACTCTTCCTTATGTCCAGGCCCTTCAAAGCATTTATCTTTGCAACATGGTTGGTTCACTATAATTTTGCATAACATTAAGACTTATCTTGTTCCTTGCATGCAATATCAAGCTCAGTTTAGAAAAGATGCACAATCATTCTATTACAATTGTGCATTCTGAAAGACAGTCAAGGAGTAAAGCAGCATTTCATCATTTTTATATAATATCCAATCTGTTCAATACAAAACACAGGAAAAAGGCAGCAGCTACCTTTAACAGTCCAGGCAAAGTGTGAAAAAGAACACAGTGCAAACATTTTTGTCAAGTAATACTGAAATGTGAAATCCACAACTATGAGACGATAAAATGAAGTTATAAGGCAAGCCAACTTGGACCCAGTATTAAGTTTTCATTTAGATCTTTTGCTCATTTTAAAAGTGACAATATTGACACACATTATTTTATAGCAAGTAAATATTAAGGTCTGAAATTTTATGAGAGGTGCATTGATTAAAATGAGAACAAGATAAAATTTAAATAACAAAAGAAATGTAGTTTACATCAGAGAAGATCCTGCAGATAGGAACAGATCAGATATAACCTCACTTCAGAAGTTGCTCAGAGGCTAGTCCTCTTAAATTATAAGAGAAGCAACTGCAATACCATGAAATTTTTATATTCTACTACTTAAAAAAAAAAAAAAAGGTTAACACACATTGTCTTGCTTCAAACTTCATTGGTGTCAGCCACAAAACTTGAATTTTATTAAGACAGTTTAAATGCTGCCACAGAAGTGTGGTGAACTGAAATGTAACACTTCATAAGCTTCTTTAGGTCTTAAGTGAAAAACTAAATGAAGCAAGCTTGAAGAAATTTATCTTATATTAAACAAGCAGTAGCTCACACGTACCCAAATTCTGCTGGCTAAAATTCATTGGAAAGATAGATTGTTTAAAGAATGATTTTTCCAAAAACTGCAACAAAAAGTTGTTCTTATCTGATTAAGTTAACCCATTTCAAGCAAGTCTTCAAAGATTTTACTTGGTAGGTGAAAAGAGTCTACACTTCACTAGACTGAACATCTAAACTTAACTTTGTATTACCTTTGTATTCCCTATCCAGTTATTCAAAGGAGAAGAAACACTGTACTATTTTGTCACTGCTGAAAAATATTCCTTATGCTGAGGAGCAGAAATGCACTTCAGTCCTGGTCTGCAAAAACCTTTCATGGCCCTATCCTCACTTTTTTGTTAAGAGAATGTCACCACACTCAACACAGCTGTGCACCAGGGACTAAAATAAGGTCAAATTCATTTCCAGTTGTCATCAGAACCAGGATATGAATTAAGCCTCCAAGAACATATTAGATGAGTAACATACATAGCCTTCTTAAAGGTTTCCTTCCCTTCCCCCACAGCTACAAGCTTGGATTTATAAAGAGAAGCCTCTACAGGCACAACAGGTTGGACATAATGAAGCACCATTTCTATAGTCCTCTAGGTACCAACTTGAAAAGATGCTTTGCTAGTAGCAATGATTGGAGAACACTTCTCCAGAGACCAAAGAAAAAGTAATTCAATTTCAGTTGGTAAGAACTAGTATCTAGGAATGGCTGTTTTATAGACATTCTTTTTAGCTTCATATTACAGAAATGAATCAAGACTATATTAATTCAAGAAAAGTCTTATGACTAAAAAACAAAAGAACTTCCTTGTGTTACTCGCAGTGAACTCCCAGAGCTTTCCTATTAACACAAAACCACAACCAGATAGCAAGTTGTTTTAATGCTTATTGCATCTTTCCTTGCCACTCTACAAACAACAAAAATAGGGGAAAAACTGGTGGTATCTTATCAAATAAAAAGTTCAGCGATACAGATTCAGAGAAAATACAGATTTTTTAAAAGAAGCAAGCATTATCCAACAAATGCTTCAATTCTAAACCTATGCAGTGTTTCAATATAAGCCCACACAACCTTATTTCTGACAAGTTAGCACGATCAATACGGCATACAGGTTGCTTTGTGACAAAGGCGAGAAGGAAAGAATTTAAGAAACTCACCTAAAGTACCTCAAAGCTGATATTTACCCAACCCCATTCCATGAAGGCTCAAGAATGGATAATATTCCAGCAGAAAACAAGAAGTAAAATAAAACTAAACACCTCAATTTTCTCTGACGTAGAGGGAAAAAAGAGAGTACTGTCATAGGAGCTGATCAAGAGCCACACCAGGAGACTTCTTAGTTGAGAAAAAATAAAGTCACCCATAAGCCAAACCAGACAACCTGCATGCACAGCATGTTTAATCCCAGTCCATAAGCCTTCAGTTAAATAACTCAGATTGTGAGCATAATATAAGCAGTGAGCTAACGAGACTTCAAATATGACACGAAGAGACATTCTATCTTGTATTCGCTGTGTAGTAAATTGCAGACTAACTATTTGGACAGTTTTTCAAACATCTCCCCCTCCCCATGAATCTGAATTACACCTAGTCCCTTGGTTTTATGCTACTTTGTACTTACTGCTGGTAGCAGAGACTGCATGTTCTGGTTGGAGTCAGCTATAGTAGCTAGATAAACCAAGTTTGTGTGTAGCATCTGCTGGTATCTACCAAAACGAACAAAGGAAAAGAGGCCTTAAGTCACAGTGACAATCTTGGAATTCAACTCTGTACATGTCAAGAAACAACTTCCAACAGCTTACGAGAGTACGGTTATTAGGAATCCTACATCCTTTCCTCACATCTCCCTACTGATCAACCTTTCCCAATTTCTCTGCCAAGTCTGGCTTGTCCGCTACAGTTTCTGTACTGCAAATTAAATCTAAAACATGGTGACCTCGACTGTTTCACTTCCTACCCTAAGCAAAGTCACTAGGAGGCATTTGGAGTATGAGTGTGTCTGTTTGATGTTATTTCCAACAGAAACACTAGGGAAAGAGAGCTCTTTCTATTATGTCCCTAGATAGAAGGTATCATATTGTTATGAATCATGACCAAGAACAGCAATAACATTCCATCAGGATCCTGAGATCTGAATGTCCGCTGTTGAATTTTTTTTCTGCTGCAGAACCAGATTCTAGAGTACCAACATCCAGCCCAGAGTCAAATGAACAACCTTGTAAGCAGGAGCAGAGTACAAGTACGTAACTACAGGCTTGCATACAGCTTAATATAGTAACTGTGTGCTACACTTCACTCATATCAGTAGAAGTAATCCCCTGAAACAAAAATACCTACCATTTGTCACCCCAGCTTTCCCCCCAGATTACCAGCCTCTTAGAAATAGCCTCAACAGCCACACTGTGATAACCTATCTGTCATCACATGGAGGAGTATCTGTCCAGGTCCACAGCTGTCTGACCCTCCAGAAACCCCACTAGACAACAGGTTGACATGGTATATTCTGGCAAGCCAAACTTAAGGTGGAGTTTCCTCTTGGGCAAGTGGTAAACAGCATAAATACTGTATCGTTCTGAAAGGTCTGAGAAGAAAGCTACCTCCTTCCCAAACTGTAATTACAACACAGAGGTAGATCTCTCAGTTACACAGTCCCCATTTTTTTTTTTTTTTTGTTATTATGCTATCAACTTGCAGTACTCAAGCTGCAATGTTGCACTGATGGAAATGATAGTTACACAGCAAAGAAAAAAATTAACCACAGTATTTGCAGCAATATTTTTCTAATCTTCTCAGCGTGGTTCTCTTTCAAGGTGAGCTAAATAAATCAACTGATCTAGATGGAAATTCACCCGGTCCACAGTAGATTTGGATTAATGTCTTACTGAGAGCATTCAGATGTCTTTCCTTTGTTTTGGTAGTCCATTATACACTGAATAAGGTGGTTATTTTCATCCAGCATCTGAAACAACAAAGAAGTCTGAGGTAAGCATAACATTCTTTATGGAAAAAAATAACTGAAGACAATTATGAGTCTTAAAGTTTGATTTCTTTTTAAAACTAACAAAATTAATATTCCAGAAAGCCCTACTTCAACCAATTACTTACATTCTTTTCCTCCTTAGTTTTATAGGTTTTAGTACAAGGGTTTTAAGTCACTATTGTAACTACATTTATGATGTTCCCTATTTAAATACCTATATTCCATCTACAAGAAGTTCATGGGAAGTATTCTGAGTTTTCATGTAATCTCAAGTGAAGAACAAACTTGAAAACTTGGGGCATAAATTTTTCTTCTCCCTCCGAAGCCAACAATTCAATAATAAAAGACATTGTAATGGTTAATTGATAGAAACTGAGCTTAACAGGCATGATTGTTTCAAGGAAACACTTTGAAAAGTTAGGCCATATTTACATTATAAATGTTCTGTATAATTACTCTTAAAACACAGTTTAACTGGCACAACAGACAATATTTCAGAAGTGTCTGGGAATATGAACGCATGCTAATTACTTTTCTGGGGAAAATAAAGTTCTAAAACCATGGGAAATTGCAGGTCTCATAGCCTTCTGCAGGAAGTACAGGAAATAAAGATGTTCTATGCCAACAAACAGGAAAAAATATACAGCCTGGTTTCCTAGAGTTGCACATTCTCACGCTTGTGTCTTTGTTTTAATCCCCTTATCTGCTCTCTGATCAGACAGCAATTAAGTAAAACCATGGCAAGTCTTAACTACCAACAAAGTTACCAAGTCTGCTCAGCTAAATGGAAAATATTACATCAATTTCTTGGTTCCTCTCAGTGGAAAACTGGTTTCTATCCTTGCAGCCTACCAAGTGCCACATTCTAAATCTGCAAATCTGGCCACCTCTTTCCTCCCTTTATGTTTTGGACCTGACACTCAGCTACTGAATTTCACAAAGCTAATACAATCTTAATCATCTTCGAGGCTCTTCCCTTCTTCTGTACACCAAATCAAAACATCTCAAGTTTGAACGTGGTTGAGATTAGCCAGGTTTATAATTCTACAAGGGAAGCACAAGCACTGTAATTATATCACTTTCATTTTCCTAGGAATCCAACTTCAGCAAATTCTACAAAAAAAGAAACAAAACAACAACTTTTTTTTATTCCTTTTGACTAATCCACCTCTATTACAAAGAAGATCATAAACCTTACAACCTTAAGCAGTTCACTCAGGATTTACATCCAGATAAGAATAAAGCAAACAGTTCAAACAGTTGAGTCTTCCCAAATTCAAACTAGCAGTTCACCAAAATACAGTAGAACAATCACTGAAAAATTGTTCTTGCCCAAAATTGCTGGACCTGGAAACACCATCCTTAAGTAGGAATCACAGACAAGAACCACAATACCCCAAGCTTCTGAACTCCTGACACTAAGCAGAATTACATTTGCACACACCTAAGAGGATCCTGGACACGCTTGTACACTGGCATACTTCATATGTGCTAACATTAAGTGTTAAGGAAATGCAGTGGCCAAATTGAACAGAAAAAGAGCTGGGGAAAAAGCAATTAGTACAATTTATATAGTATATAGAGTACTTGAAAGGGAAGTCTTGAATGAAGGCTCTTCTCAAAGACTCCAACTGTCTACAGAAAGGCAGCATGTCAGCACCTGGGGTGGTGAGGTGCTGGCACAGCTGCCCATGTAAGCTGTGGTGCTCCATCCCTGGAGGTGCTCAAGGCCAGGTTGGATGGGGCCCTGGGCAGCTGAGCTGCTGGGTTGCAGCCCTGCCCACGGCACAGGGGGGACTGGGAGGGCTTTAAGGCTCCTTCCAATCTGAGCTATTCTACAATACAGGTAGAATTTGGAAGTGCCAGCGAGATGGTTGTTCTCCTCAGTGCTGCCATGCAGGCTGTACATCTTTGGGGAAAATAAATCAATAAAGCTAGGAGAAAATAAAAGGAAAACAAATAAGAATACAACTGTATGCCTGACAGGACTAAAGGCACTGTTTGATACAATCAAGCTGTTGCTGATGGAAAACCAAAAAAGTTCTATGAAGAAGTTACAGATGTCTGCCACCACAAGATAGCCTTGTTTCTAGCTGGATGAAGACACCTCCAAGACTTCTGACAACTTACATGTGCCAGTTACAACAATTCTCCAGCTTCAGCTATAGCAGAGTTGTGCCAGTACACTAACACTGAATTAGTGGCTTGACTACAGCACAAGAAAAACCTAACTGTCTACATTCAACATACAGTCAGTGACCTGCAGCCTGCAGACAGCTTTCTACCTGGTGGATACGCATTTCCCACCCTCACTTCTGAAGCACAGACTTACACAGGTACTGTGTAAGGCTACACCGTAGCCCCAGGTCTTCCATGACACCCTGAGCCCGCTACACCTTGCTGACTCCCACGTTCTTTCCTAAGCCAGAAGCTGATTGTATCTGATGAGCTCTCACACAAGGAGCTTGCCACCGTGAGTGGGAGAGATTTCAGAGCAAGAGTTGCACTGGTGACAGCGAGGGCCTATGGTTAAGTCCCAAAGCACAGCACTGAAGTGAAGCACACTCCCTCACCTCTGCCAACACGGAATACCGAGTTTAGAACACAGAATGGCCAGAGTTGGAAGGAACCTCAAGAATCATGAATCTCCAACACCCCTGCCACATGCAGGGCCACCAACCTCCCTATTTAATACTAGACCATGCTGCTCAGGGCCCCATCCAATCTGGCCTTGAACACCTCCAGGGAAGAGGCATCCACAACCTCTCTGGGCAGCCTGTTCCAGCACCTCACCACTCTCTCTGTAAAGAATTTCCCCCTGACATCCCAACACACCACAGGCACGCTTCCCTCTCGCCGCTCCCTCCCGCAGCAGCCCCGTCACGACCGCCGGCCATAGCGCTTCCCTTTAAGCTTCAGAGGAGGAGCAGAATGGGAGAAGGCCTTATTTCGCGTCGGCCCCAGCACTCGCCCCGCGGAGCCCGCAGTTACGTAGGGCCCGGCTCGTTTTCCCTGACGGCCTCGCACGGCCCCCATCAGTGCGGCCGGGCCCTCAGCCCGCAGCCCTCCACCGCACCGCAACGAGGCCTCAGCCTCGCTCCGCCCGGCCGTCCCCGCGCGGCGCGAAGCCCCGGGCGCTCCCTCACCTTCTGGATGGCGGCCGGCGTGATCTCGCCCTTCCCCCGCTGCCGGGGGGCCGCGAACGCCACCGACATGTCGCGCCGCTGCCGCCAGCAGGGCCCAACCCGCGCCCGCCCGCTCACGCGCACCCCGCGGCGGCGGGAGGCGGCCGCGATCCGGGAACGGAGCTGCGCGGGGGGCGGGGCGGCACAGCCCGCTCCCGCCGGGGAAAAGCTAAGGTGGGCCGGGACTCCTCCCCGCTTTTCGACAGCGAGAAGGGAGCCACGAGGGCCGCTGGGCGCTTCTAGGAGCTTGGCCGAAGCAACGGGACCGAGAGCCGGTCGCGCCGTTCGAACGCCGCCGCCCCGCGCCGCGCCGACCTCGTCGGCCACCCCTCTCTTTGTCGCGGCGTTGGTACGTTCCGACCCCGCTCTGCTCAGCGCCGGACGGGCGGTGAAGTGGTACGGCCGGCAGAGGGGGAGGTGGGAGCAGGCGGCTCTCGCATTGCACGGAGCTGTGCTGCTCCCCGCGTGGCGGCAGTTGGTTGCGCCCGCTCTGCCGGCGGGGCGGGGAGCGGCTCCTCGGAGGGCTGTCTGAACCGACAGGTGGAGAAACGAAGAAATAAGAAGTTGCAGGGGAGCAACTGGTGCTGCGTGCGCGCGGCTCGGCTGCGTAGGGCCTGCTGGCTCCTTTCCCAGCCCCCGTTTGTGCTAACAGGGTTTTTTCCTCTGAGTCCCACACGCTTCACCGTCATCGCGGCTATCGCACTTGTAGCACAGCAAAAGTGAGAAGATTGAAGAAACCTGTTCTGCTCAAGTTGATAGCCATCACAGTGACTCATGGTTACCATTCTGTGGTCTTTGAGTGAACTCAGTTGCAGCTCTGCTTAAACTGATGAGGTTGTTTTAAGTATCACAGTGAGGAATCCCTAGAATGAATCACAGGGTTGGAAGGGACCCTAAAGCCCACCCAGTCCCATCCCATGTTATGGGCAGGGCTGCCACCCAGCAGCTCAGCTGCCCAGGGCCCCATCCAACCTGGCCTTGAGCACTTCTAGGGATAATGGGGCACCACAGCTTCACTGGGCAGCTCTGCCAGCGCCTCACCAACCTCTGAGTGAAAAACTTCTGTCTGGCATCTAACCTAAATCTCCTTTAGTTTAAAGCTGTTTCCCCTTCTCCTGTTGTTATCAGACCACATAAAACATTAGTTTCCCTCCTGCTTTATAAGCTCCTGTCGAGTACTGGAAGGCCACAATGAGGTCTCCCCAAAGCCTTCTCTTCTCCAAGCTAAACAAGCCCAGATCCCTCAACCTGTCTTCATAGGACAGGTCCTCCAGCTCTCTAGAAATGAGGAATGCATGACAGCTGTAGAATGTGCTATCTCTTAGCTAGCTGTAAGTAGAAAAACAAGGACTTCACTCTTTAGCAGTATACTCATGACTCTTTGGAACTGGTGAGGTGTGTGAATGTGTCCTAAGGCAGCAGGCCCCTTCATTAACTGGACAGTAAGTGTTCTCATGAAATACACTAAACACCAAGAACTCAGCAAAGTGTTTTCTCACAAGTATAACTTATCTTTCTCTCATTCTCTGTTTACCCAGCTGCTGTCTGCAGAACATTTTGCATAGGGGTATCTTGGTGATGGCAGTATTGGAGAAAATAATGCTAACGTGTCAGCCATAGAAGTACTGCTTTGAAGATCTAAATGTTGTTCCATATTCTCCCACGTTTTCATCTTGATGATGAGGAAAGGAGAAAAAATAGGCTTATGAGATTCTACAGATGAGAAACTGTGAAATGAATGGAGTAACTGGCCATTGTATTTTGCAAAAATAGTCCAAATTAAATATGAAAAACTTTTGAGTGCTTTCATATTTCCACACAAAATATGGGAGGTTGGTATATAGAATTCAACTGATATGTGCGTAAGATCATTCACTCCTAATAATTAAAACCACATCTTTGTCCTAGTTTTGTCAGGCAGTTAAATTAAATCAATTTATTTACCTTTTCTTTGTGATGATTTTTCCTTCCCATTTTTAAAATGTTGGATTTCTATATTCATAAAAAGCAACAGATCTAAAGAGACATTGGAAAAAGACTCCACAGCTCTACTTTAAAAACAACATTGTAAATAATGGCACAGACACATACAAGTAAGGAAATAGATAGCTACAGTGGAAATGTGCCACATGTCTCAGAACAAATAACCACAACAGGGTGTCTCTTTTATGACTTTCTTAATGCACTGCAATATGCCTAGATATCAAAGGACATATGGTATATTTTCTCTTTAATTGCATATTTATTTGCTCTTGTGAGTTATTCACAACTTTAACATTATTTAATTGCAATTTAGATGCATAAATCCAGATCATCACCAAGAGCTTCAAATACAAATGTATTTCAGTCAGATCTTTCTTCCACTGCTGTTCTAATTTTCATCAATGTATTACCCTTTTTGTTTATGTGCATTTGAGTATTCCTTATTTCCTTTGAGATAGAAAAGCACAGAGAAGGATGGGCCCTTTTCTGAAAGATTCTTTTTCCTCAAGCTTCCAATTCATACTTTTTAATGGTAAGTAGCAGGTTATGATACAGGCCTCAAGTGTGGAGTCTGGAAAGTATTAACATTTTGTTTCTTGAGAAAGAAAGTGAAGGGAATAAAGGTAGAGTGGATTTAGTCTTCTCAGGACTGAGTCAAAATTCCTCATCACGAGGAATCAAATTCCTCATCACAAGAGGAATCATGTTTCAGTTAGTTTCCAAGAAACATGCAATGTTTGCAGCAATCTACTCTTTGAACAATTCTGAGGGTAAAAAAAATTGTAAGCTATCTCCAGTTTCTACCTATGTTTTCTGGCAGTATTGCCTGAATTCCCATGCATTCTCTGGAATACAATGGAAAGGTGAGAGAAGGAATCAGCATACATTCCATTCCATGAGCAGGCCAATAGAAAATGCTAAATCATTATTATTTTTACATTTCAGATTTCATAATTGATGTTTACTGAGATATTCACAAGAGAAAGGACAGCAAAAAATGTTATGATAGCTTTGTCTGCTTAGACTTGCTTGACTAAAGGTGTCAGTTGAGAATGTTTCCTGAGAATAATTCCTGATGTTAATTTTTCTCAAATAAAGCTTTTAACATATTGGTGACAGCACTATGCTTTATGCATTTTGTGCAAAAAAACCACTCTCCTTGCTCTACTACGATAGACCATCTGCTAGTAGGATGATAGGTTGAATTACAGCCTTTTTTTTTAGGGCACATCAGGGTGTTTCTGTGTGTGTTTTGTAACATCAGCAATACAATCAGGTAACAGTTACAGCAAATCCCAAGCAAGCACTTTCTTTTGATAGATGAAGATGGAAAATAGCAGAAGGAAGAATTACTGTTGTTGGTTTAGTGTTTCTTTACCAGCTCAACTTGGTGTCACCTCATGACTTTGGTGGGATTTCCTACATGCCCAGTCTCCATGGGGGTTCATGTTGCTGGAAATAGAGCTAGCGTCTGTCTGTTTAAATGGCTGAGTCTGAAGAACGATTTAGATTCTACTTGATAAGCAGTAATTTGTTATCAAAATACTGCAATATTAATGTCAGGGTAAATTATGGTTTTCTTGGGATTGCACTAATGGTAAATTTGTCTTAAATTAATTCTTTCAGCTTCTTGTTTGGTACTTTAAATTTTGCCATTTGTATTTTGCACTGGCTATTGTATAGAATATTAATAAGAAGTAGCACCTGAAATGCAAGCCTCTACATTTTGATAAAAAGTGGATTACTCAAATAGGATTGCATAGTACATTTATATTGGTGGCTCTACCGTGTTCCAGTGGGGCAATAACAAAAACAGAAAAAAATCAATGTGATGCTAAATTTTTATTCTAGTGTCTGTCATTTTAGTCTGAAAATGTAAATATTTAGAATAAGGGCACTCACATCATGTTCAGTAGTTTGCACTAGTGGAAGTAAGCGCAGCAGCTGAATAGAGAAAATCTTTCTGTGTCCTGATTTTATTCTTCAAAAGGGAATCTCCAGCTAGTAGGAACGTATGCTATAAATAAAGAATAGCAGAACATCTAATCTAAGCCTCTTTGGAGCTGAAAATTCTTCAAGAATTCTTAGATGTTAATATTTTATTTTAGAACATGGAAACAAAGTACCATAGTTCCTGATTTCTTCATTTTTTGAATGTCAGAAGCAAAGCAGAAAGCACACTGTGCAGCTACAGGATAGTACTTCTGCCATGTCATCGGAATTCTATTCAACCACTTGATGAAGGAATACAGAAAGATAATTAAATCACATGTAGTTTTCTTTCTCTGAAGAAAGACTGATCTCATGACCTAATTGAGACCTCTCTCATTCTTCTGTCAGTTTTTCCAGTACTGCCCAGGATACTCTTGTTCTTTGCCAAAAGGGCATACTACTGACTCACACTCACCTTGTCCACCTAGATCCCCACATCCTTTCATGCTGGGCTGCTTTCCAGCCAGTTGGCCCCAGTGTGTACTGATACATGTGGTCATTCTTACTGAGGTGAAATACTTTGCACTTCCCTGTGCTGAATTTAATGAGGTTCATATCTGACCATTTCTTCAACCTGTTGAAGCCCCTCTGAATGGCAGTACTCACTCCTCTCAGTTAAACAGTATTGGTCCTAATACTGACTCCAGAGGTGTATCAGTACTGACTATCCTGCTGGACTCCATACCACTGATAACAACCTTATGAGCATGACAGTTCAGCTCATTTTCAGTAAGACACTCTACTCTTACCTAATCTGTACTTTATCCATTTGTCTATGAGGATGGTATGGGAAATACTGTCTGAAATCTCATAAAGGTTGGGATTACAAAATCCAGTACTCTTCCCTCTTCCACCAAACCTGTTGTCTCTTCACAGAAGGCTATCAAGTGGGTGCAATTTACTCTTCGTAAATCCATGCTGACTAGTCCCCATCACCTTTTTGTCCTTAATATACTTAGAAATGGTTTCCAGGATTTGTTCTATTACCTCCCCAGTGATTGAGGTGAGGCTGAATGGTCCCCTGGATCCTCTTTCTTGCCTTTCTTGATGATGGGTGCCTCCCATCAGGGCCCATGGACCTATGTAAGTTTATTTTGTTTAAATATTCCCTAACCTAATCCTGTTCCACCTTGTTGTCCTTGCTCCAGAATATCCCATGTCTCTAAGCATGGTGGTTTCTGAAAGCTGGTCTTAAAGACTGATGCAGAGAACATAATGAATACTTCAGCTTTTGTGGTACCCACTGACACAAGTCCGCTGCCCCACTCAGCACTGGGCTCACATTTTTCCCAGTCTTCCTTTTGCTGCTGATAAATTCATGAAGTCTTTCTTGTGTTTCACATTCCTCACCAGATTCAACACCAGGTTAGCTTTGGCTTTCCTAACTCATTCCCTGCATACTCAGACAGCATGTATATTCTTCCAGGATTCCACCTCTGTCCTTACATCAACTATTTTTGTATTTGGGTTCTATTAGGAATTCCTTGTTTATCCTTGCTCAGTCTCCAGCTTGTCAAGGTGGACCATTTTTGAGTTTGGAGGAGCTGAATCTTTGAAAATTGGCCATCTCTCATGGATCCCTCCTCTCTCTAGGACCATATCCCAAGGGAGTCTTTCAAGTAGGTCCCTGATCAATCCAGATTCTGCTCTCCTGAAATCTCAGTTGTAATCCTGCTTTTTGCATTGTTCCATCCTTCCGGGATTCCAACATCTCATGGTCAATGCAGCCAAATCTGTCCAGGATCTTCTCATCCCTGACAAATCCTTCCTCATTTGTATGTGTGAGGTTCAGCTAAATTCCTCTCCTTGTTGGCTCTTCGATCATCTTTTTTAGAGATTTGTCATCGATGTGCTCCCCAAGCCTTTTGTGTGGCTTGTGCCTTGCTGTGTTGCAACACCATCAGACAGCAGGAGTGCTAAAGACCTCCGTGACGATCAGAGCAAATGTGAGACTTCTACCAACTGTGTGAAGAAGACCTTCTACATACAATCATAGAAACATAGAACCATAGAATATCCCAAGTTGGATGGGACCGAACTCCCGGCTCCACACAGGACCACCCAAAATTCAAATCATATGTTTGTCCATTGTCCAAACACCCCTTAAGCCCCAGCAGCTTGGGGCTGTGACCACTGCCCTGGGCAGCCTGATCCATGCCTACAGACATCTGGTGAAGAAACTTTTCCTAACCCCCACCCAATGCTCTCCCAATGCAGCTCCATGCCGTTCCCTCATGCCCTGTCACAATCACCAGAGAGCAGAGCTCAGCACTGCCCCTCTGCTCCCCTGGTGAGGAGCTGCAGGCCACAACATAGCCTCCCCTCTGCCTCCTCTGCTTGGGGCCAAACAAACCCATGGACCTCAGCCGTTCCTCACACACCTTGCTCTCTAGATCCTTCATCATCTGTGTAGCCTTCCTTTGGACACTATCTAATAGTTTTATATCTTTCCTATACTGTGATGCCTAAAACTGCACACAGTGCTCAAGGTGAGGCTGCACTGGTGCAGAATAGAGCACTGGTTGTACTTCTTCCCGATTGAATATAGACACCCAGAACAAGTTCACCAGTGCTGTTCTGCACCACTTGTTACTGAGGTGCTGTATGAGAGAAATGGCACCACTGGTTATTAATAGTGACAACACTGTCTCTAATCTAGTTTTGGACAAATATAATTGAGTTGACTCCTTGTCCATCCCAGGGCTGAGCTCCATACTCCATTTCTACTGTGGTCTCACGTAAACAGCATTTGTTTTTGTTCTCTTATCTCTGCTCATTTTTTTATATACTCTATATATTGCTCTTTAAATTATAGAAAAAAAATTGCATTGCCATTTAAAACTGTGTTCTTTAACTTTCTATATGTAAGATTTCTCAAAGTCACCATTTATCTTATCAGAAGCTATTCAAGACTAATCATTTTGGTAAATAAAAAGCAATAAATTATACAACAAAATACAAATCAGGGAATATAGTTTTATTTGTCCAAAAATAGATTACAGAGAAAATCTTGTCACTCTTAATAACCAGCAGTGTAATTTCTGTTATACAGCACCTCAGTGACAACAAAACTCAGCAAAGAAACAATATAGTTAGATTCCTGTAAATAACATCTGTGAGTATTACTGTGCTTGAAACCAATTTGGGAAAATATACGCTAACTGAAATCTTGTTGCATTGAATGTACATTTATCGTTCTCCACTTTTTATGTCTAATATTCTTGCTGCTTGCTTGCTTTTTTTTTCTATGTTCCAAGTATTTTCAAGGGTAAAACCATTATGACTGTTGATCCAGTTGGAAGGTGAGGGTCTTCAACACTTCTTACATACACTGCATATACATTTCACTCTTAGCTTGAAATGAGAGATACAGAATATTCGTATTTTATAATACTCTAGAGGAAACAAAGATATACTTATGTTGAAGACATATATTGTGTCACTGTTTGTACCATGGTATTCGTCCTTCCAGAAGGGGCTCTGTTTCCCTTTGGCTCCATTTCTGTATTTCATATGTGCCTAGTAATTTAGTCACCAGGACTACGTAAGGCACAGGACTCACTGAAGGCTAAATCTTGTTTCCTTTGAAAGCTTGCTCACTTATAGCTTTCTGTCCTGAGTAGTTCCATCATCAGTGGAAACAGAGTAGGTATGTATTGTAAAGAGCCAAAAAAGACTAAGATATTTCAAAATGTTTCCTTTGCCTTGTCCAAATTTCTAACATAGATTGTGCAGGAACAGGGAATGGTTGTTTGAAATAGTAATGTCTCCATTCTGTATTACTATACAGATGCGTATATATAAAATATGTATTGGTTAGGCAAAATATTGCCTAAACACTCCTTCCATGAAGAAATTCTTCCTAATATCTAATCTAAACTTCCCTGGTGCAACTTGAGGCTGTTTCCTCACATCCCAATGAGGAAAAACTGTTTGGGTATTGCCCCAGTGCAAGCTGTCCTGCTGCCTGCCCAGGAGGACCTCCCTGTGTGCTTGCAGGAGCAGGGCCAACAAAAAGTGCTGGGAAGGGTCAGCTCTAGGAAAAGCAGGTAGTGCATACAAATGGATTTTGAGAAAGCAAAGAAAGGGACGCTTATATGCTATTTCAATCATGCTTGAGACTTTCAGCATCCTAACTTAATCACTGATCACTGTCATTCATTTATTTTCTTCAGCCCATTGACAAAGCACTGCTCAAAATTTCCAGAATTTATAGATTTATATCTTCTAAGAAAAAAAGTTTTCTGAGGGGAAATACTAAGGTTCAAATCAACCACTAAAAAAACCTTTATGCTCTTTATCAACTTTATCTTCCTATCAGCTGTTGAGCTGTTGACTCTAGCATCCTCTCCATTAGTCCTTCTTAGAAATTTTCAAAGCTGCAGTCCTCATGTTGTGTTTTTTTCCTACGAACATGAGTGAAAGGAGCTTCTCTCATAACTGTCTGCAGTACATCACTGTCTACATTCAAAACTGTTCCCTGCTGAAACCCCCATGAAACCAGGGACAGCACTTAAGTCGTGATTTGGCATTATTCTATAGCAAAGTAAACCTCACAGCTAGTTATTCTCAAAAGCAATTTTTTTCCTACAGCCACTCTACACTCACTTGTGGCCACATGTTCCCACTTTGTCTACTGTGCCATCACTGTTACTCATCTGATCTTGTAATGAGATGGTTAAAGAAGTTAAAATATTAGAAAAACAATTGCTTTTTTTTATATGAGTAGTTTTATGCCTGTTTTATTTCATGAACTGGGAGTAGATGAGTTTCAGTGTCAAAGTAAGGGAAGACAATTACTGGGGCAGAAGAATTGAGCAGAGTTGCCCTTCTTTGTCAGCAATTAACTTTTAGATCAGCTTAGCCATGATTGCAGCTATAAACACATAGTACACTGAGAATACTGGTTATCACACTGATCCGTGTTGTCTTGCTACCTCCCTGCACCCGTGTGTCTGTAACCACTTCATTTCCTTTATCTTCTACTTTGCTTGTAAGTGTTTTGTTCTGGGGCTGCATCTGTATTGACTTTGTAAACCACAAGTTTTGCAACTTTGCAAGTTTTTGCTGTTATGATTACCACAATGTATCTTTTTTCCTTCCTAACAGAAGCCAGACATTACTATTTATTGCTTGGTGAGGATGACACAGCCCTCACAGAAATGTATGTCTAGATCATTGTAAAAAGGCTTGGTATTATACCTCCTCAAAATACTATAAGTTAATATTGAAAATTAGAACATGACTTTATTCTGATTTAATAGTTTGGAATTTTAGTGCTGGATACAGCTGTGTTGGATGCACACATTATCTGTCAGCATCCTTCAGAAAAAAAAGAATTGTAAGGAAAATGTATACACTTGATGACCATGTCTGTTTGACCTTTGCAGGTATTTTTCCTGGTTTTATTACTCTACAACATGTTCTGTTGCAGGTTTGTGGTATGAAAAACACCTTTAAAGACTGCTCTTGTGAAAAGCATTGTGGAGACAGACACAATGGTTTGGGAGCTTGGTATTAGGAAATCACAGAATCATGTCGGGGATTGAAAAGGACCTGAGTTCCTACATAACTGATCTAAAAGTAGCAGAAGGATTCTTATGAGAACTGTGCAAAATGTCTTGATCTTTCAAAGACAGATCTTGTTGATCCCTTGTTATTTTTTTTATCCATCTTAGACAGGTCTGTTTGCATCTCATCAGCCTGAACAAGTATGATGGAGAATAAAAGCAGCTCTGGACTGGCTGCAACTGCAATAAGCAGACTGACGGGGAGAGCTGGAGAAAGGCAAACCCAGGAAATGAATTCAGCAGAGAAAATTGGGATAACACTGGAAATATCATCCCACTGAGAATTTGAAAATAAGTTTGAGCTTGAGTCTGTGTTGTTGTCCTCCTCTTCTGCCCTAGGAACTACTTCTTGATATTTCCCTCTCATTTATGAAACACCTGCACCATATATGAAGTAATCCCTGTGAATATTTGCCTCCCCAGATGTTATATTTCTTCAGATGAAGATTGAATATAGGGAAGACTGCATGGAAACTCAGCAAACTGATTAGCAAAGCTGCCTGGAGCATGCATCTCATCTCAACATAAAGTTTCATGGGACTTCTAAACTGCCTGGTCGTAGCTAGTTGCCGCTGCAAGACAAAGGCTATGCTCTCCCACTGTCATAATCAAAGTGGCTTTGCTGTCTACTAAGGCATGGTAAGTCAGGCTGGAAGCGAGACCAGCAGTAATCCGAGAAGAAAAGTTTTCCACCAGGGTCTCACCCAGGCTGGGCAAGAGACAGCTCAGACACAGGGAACTCGTATAGCACTGATTTAGGTAAGCCTGCACTCTCACATACCTGGTGTGTTCCTGGGTGCCACTTTTTTCTCCTGTATCAGCTCTAAGCAAGGCACTTACATTTTCTCCCTGGTGCTGCCTCTGGTGCTTCCTTGATTCTTGTGAGTTAACTGAAATCTTCCTAACTCTGTGAGGATAAGTGAGAGTGAGGGAAGAAGTTTGGAACTCTAATTTTCGGTGACTAAACCATTACTGTCATCCACTGAGACTGTATTTTGATGTTAGAGCAAATTTTAATACCATGCATGCAAGCTGCTACTGAAGAAAACTCAATCATACATCAAAATCCACTGATTCATTAAAAAAATAATAATAAAAAAATGCATAATTGCAAATTGCATGGTTGTTAAATCTAGTTCAAGGGAAGCTGTATATATAGACTGTATATGTAGAATTGGTTGGGAAGAATAGAACTGCTGCTTTTTGCTTTTTGGCAATCTCCAGTTAGGTGGTGCTGTCAGGATGTGAAACATTCCTCTTAGCTTGCATTCAAAATGGATGAAAACTAATCTTAGATTGTAAAAAAACAATCAGTTATGAGGTGGGTCAACACCCGGATCTGGCTTAACAGCTGCAGAACAGCTTTTCCTGGCACAGGGGAGAAGAAGGTGCAGTTAGGGACAGGAGTTGGGGGAATTTTTTCTCTTGATAGCGGTGTGGTTTTAGGTTGGCTGATACTGACCAACCTACTCCCCTGGAAGGGTATTCCAAGGGACAGGAGAAATTTTCATCTGTTTATAATAATTGGCTCAGCAAAATGAGTTAACTTTTTTTGAATGTATGTTTTAGTTTTGGAAACCAGGTATTTTCAATGGCCTCACAAGTAGGCAGATTTGCAAAAGAATGGGAGGATGAAGAGCTATGCTAGTGAGTAGATAACTGAATAGGAAATTGGGAAATCATACACCTCTTCAGCTGGTTTTACTTTTAGGCAAATTAAAATATGAAATTCTGCCTTGGATTTTCTACAATAGTTTGTAATGAAGAAGAATAAAGATGTACCTCAGCAACTCTCTCTCTCTCCTGTTACATGCTATAATGGTGCTACTTCAACATCTTTATGTGCTGTTTAACATCTTTATCAATGACGTTGATGGAATTGAGTGCACCCTCAGCAAGTTTGCTGATGATACCAAGCTGAGTGGTGCAGATGATACGGTGAAGGAAGGGATGCCATTGAGAGGGACCTCAGCAGACTTGAAAGGTGGGCCTGGGTAAATCTGATGAGGTTAACACAGCAAAGTGCAAGGGTTTGCACTTGGGCCAGAGGAATCCTGGCATCTATACAAACTGGAAGGAGTGGTCCTTGAGAGCAGGCCTGCAGAGAAGGACCTGGGGGTCTTGATGGATGAAAAGCTTAACATGAGCCAGCAGTGTGCTCTTGTAGCGCAGAAGGCAAATGGTATCCTGGGCTCCATCAAAAGAGGGGTGGCCAGCAGGGACAGGGAGGTGATTGCCCCCTCTACTCTGCTCTTATGAGGCCCCATCTGGAATAGTGTGTCCAGTCTGGAGCCCCCAGTATAAGAAAGACAGAGAGCTGTTGGAGAGGGTCCAGAGGAGAGCCACAAAGATGATCAGGGGGCTGGAGCACCTCCCCTGCGAAGGCAGGCTGAGGGAGCCGGGCTTGTTCAGCCTGGAGAAAAGAAGGCTGTAGGGTGACCTCATTGCAGCTTCCCAGTACCTAAAGGGAGCCTACAAACAGGAGGGGAATCAACTCTTTGAAAGGGTTGATAATTGCAGGACAAGGGGAAATGGTTTTAAGTTGAGGGAGAGAACATTTAGGTTGGATGTCAGGGACACACACACACACACACACACAGAGTGGTGAGGTACTGGAACAGGCTGCCCAGAGAGGTTGTGGATGCCCCGTCCTAGAGGTGTTCAAGGCCAGGTTGGATGGGGCCCTGGGCAGCCTGGTCTAGTATTAAATGGGGAGGTTGGTGGCCCTGCATGTGGCAGGGATGTTGGAGATTCATGATCCTTGAGGTCCCTTCCAACCCTGGCCATTCTGTGATTCTGCCAGCCTGGTTTTGTGGTGCAGTGGGGCGCAAGGAGTGACACAATACAAAAAACATGATGTGTGGTACAGTAGGGAGCCAGACATTTTTAATGTGTTTTTTGAGAGTCTACATCCATATTCATTCTGTAAGTGAACTTTCACTAAACTTAAAAAACAAACAAAAAAACCCTTTTATTTTAAATAAAATTCATAAACATTCCTCAGAATGACGTAGTTACTTCTGCATGCCCTTTTAAATTTGTGTTTCAGTTTTCCCTGTATTGCTTTTTCAGCAGTTTTTGACTTAAAGAAATCATGACAATAATTTGCTTCTTGAATTTTGACTTTTTCTTAACTCATGAAATAACCATCATGATTTCTTAGCATCACGTTTATGTTGTCACCTAGTGCTAGACTGGCGAATTATAACACCATAAACTGTCTCTTCAGGATCCAGAAACAGTTGAATACATCTCATACAACACTGCAACTCTTGCAGGTAAGCAGTTGAACACTTTTTGTCTTTTGTGTAAAAGCTTCAGGTGATCCTTATTATTGAAAGCAAACCAGTTGTTTCTATTTTTACCTGTAAAAAGAGGAAGTCAGTTTAAACTGTCTTTGCATGACTTCTTTAAAAACTGTTTTTCACAAGAAAATACTAGCTATTATCAGCTTTTTTATTTTAAACATACCTGTTCCTTGTTTATAGATCTAGCTGAGAACTTTCTTGCATAAGCCAGAAATGATAACGCAAATAAAATTACTGTATAAAAAATTTGAGCTGAAACTACAAACTTAAAAACAACAGTGAAATGTCTTTCAGAAGAGAGCAGCATGAACAGCCAAAGTGAAATGAAAACTAGTAGATACATTCATAATTTCTAATGTTGAAGACTGGTGCAACACCTGTAGCTCGCTGATTGATCGCTACCATCTGAGATGTTCCTTTGAATCTGTTCACATCTGTGCCTGAGGTCCTGTTAAAGGATAACTTGATTAAGCTTTAATTTCTGTAGTCTCTGTGATTTTAATAGGGAATGGTTACCAATTCTACCTCTGTTATTTCTGTATGACTTGAGTGGATTTTCTCTACTGAAATGCTATCTACAAACTAATTGCTGATGACAAAAAATAATCTGTTGGTACATGAGAAATTAATGGCTCTATGGTGAACTTCCATATCTAGCCTTTTCAATTCTGTGTTTTTCTTGTATATTGGGCCAGCATCTTAATCTTATGGGATGCTAGTACCGATCAACCTCCTCATGGTGCCAGCCATAAAGCACTGGCTGTAGACCTTTGGGTATATCTGTCTTGATTGTGGATTTTGATAGTACTGGCTGTCCTGGGTTGTACCTAGCAGTTTTGGAAGGTGTATATATATACATATACATGCATAAATGTACTGAATGGACAATCTCTTCTGTGCAATAAAAGTGTTGATTTAATGATTTCATTGTACAGTGTGCTGTGAAATTTGGTGGAAAGTTATACTGACCTTCCTATAAAAACGAGAAACCAGCCACTTACAGGTATACGTTAACGACTTTGTAGGAAACAAGTATAAAACTTTATACAAAGCCTCATGGCAGTTATTCCAGGTGACACCTGTGCATTCAGTCTGAAATATGAAATCTCTCCTAACATATGGTGGTACAGTGTTAGGTGACTTTTATAGTGTCTCTGTAGATTGATAATGCTGGGAGCTATAGTGATTGCTGCTAATTTACAATAGAGTAAGACACTGTTGGGAATGTTTCATTCCAGAAGCAATGTAGGAAGGTGTATGGCAACATGCTATTTGCATTGGTTATAACACATTATCATTACTTTTGAAAATAACGGAAGTACTAGGAATGTTTTATCCTGCAGTAATTTGTATCACAGCACTTCTGATATGCTGTGTTCTGATAGCTGTTGTTTCAATCACAAGTAGGAAATGTAGACTTTAAAATATATACAAAAAATTATCATTAAAAATACCAGAATGTGTGTAGTTTGTTTTGGTGTTTTTAATCTTTTTTTTTTTTTTTTTTTTTTTGAACAGCTATATTCTCACTACTGATTATATTGTGTGACGAAAAGGGAATACATAAAATGCTGAGCTACCTAGGACTTTATTGAGCTACTAAACAAACTCATCAGTATCAAATGACAAATTATTTTTTTAGCTTGTAATTATTTCTGCTGTGTCTTGAAGAACTTCCACTCTAGACATGAGATGTGATAAAATATTTTGACTGCTTAAGAGAAATGCACATTGGCTAGTAATGTGTCCTTGCAGCAAAGAAAGTACCTCGGGCCAAGTACTGCTAACACCACTGGTGAGGCCACATGTGGAATGCTGGATCCAGTTCTGGGCTCCCCACTACAAGAAAACCATGGACATGAATGTAGGCCACAGAATTCCTGAAGGATCTGGAGCATCTATCCTGTGAGGAGAGGCTTAGAAAGCTGAGGATGTTCAGTGTGGAGAAGAGCAGGCTTGGGAGGGATTCTCATCAGTGTGTATATATGTTTGAAGGGGTATAAAGAGGACTGAGGCCAGGCTCTACTCAGTGATGCCTAGTGACAGTACAAGAATCAGCAGTCAGAAACTGGAGCACAGGAGGTTTGCTCTGAACACCTGAAAGCACTTCTGTGGGGATGATGGAGCACTGGCAAAGGTGCAGAGGCTGTGGAGTCTCCTCCTTGGAGATCTTCAGAAGCTGCTGGGACATGGGCCTGAACACAACGCTCTGGGTGGCCCTGCTTGAGCAGGATCTCCAGAGATCCCTTCCAAATTCAGCCTGAGATTCTGTGATAGCAGTGGAAGAAATAAGAACATCTTCAAAACTGTGTTAATTGTTCCAGTTCACCATACTTCTTTCCCCAGCAACTCTCAGGTGTTCGTTTAGCTGTTTGAAAGACAATCCCCAGGAGCAAAGGGTACATCTGAATTTTTACCCTTCCTAAATAGACATACACGGGGTTTCCTATTAACTGTATCTAGGCCTTCAGCTCGGGTAACAAATTTCAGTGAGTGTGCTTTGAGATCTGCTGTGCATTTCATCACACATTTGATCCTAAAACAGTACGGTAAGTGACTGTGACTTGGATGTTTAGGAAAACAGCATAGAGGAAAAGGGTGGAGGAACAATAACTAAATGTTTTTCCAAATACGTAAAGAAGTTAAATGCTTAATTTGCTCTTCATTAATGTTTTTGACATTAGACTAATGTTTTAGTTTTCCCATTTGCCTGAGGTTTAAAGTGAGATCTCTGTCCTTTCAAGTATAATAAGTGGTGGAGGGTGAGGTGAAGACAAATAGTAGAAAGATTTTTTCCTTCCTCATGAAAATAACAAAGCATTAAGACCAGATGTTCTTTTTATTTTTTTTTCAAGTCTAAATTATTTGAAACATTCACGAGTCTAAAAGGAGGAAACAAGATCACAGTTCAAATTCAGAAATTGGGTATTTCCGTGGTTTTATTCATTATGTGTTAACGGTGAACCAAATTCTGAATTGCCAATGGAAGGTGAGCAGATCAGCTAAAAACCATGTATCTGCTGAATGCAAGAAAATATTCAAGCACAGGAAAGTGGAAGTTAAAAGAGTGCACCACACCACCAACAGTCTCCTGCAACTTAATGTTTTTGAGGAAAATGTAGACACAAACCTGCTTTTTGAACAAGAATTAATCGTTTACCCTGATAAAACTGATTAGTTATGTTCCCAATCAGTAATGGGTTTTGGGAGGGGTGGTTTTTGATGTTGTTGTTTGGTTGGTTTTTGTTGTTGTTGTTGTTGGCTTTGTTTTCTTTTTTCACATGGAGAAAATAATTTTGTGCTGTAGGTTTATTTTCCCAGCCAAGTTGGAATATTCACCAGAATATTAATTCTTAGACTTTTTTTAAATTAAAATGTCTAATAGCTGGCACAACTACCGATGTAAAATAATAATAATAATAATAATAATAATAATTCTTGAGGCAATTAAACATAGATAAATAGATATAGATAAATTTTAGAAAGTACCTTGTGGCATGTAGTTACAACTGACATCTGAACTTAGAATTGTTCATGCTGTTTCTGTCTACAGCAACAGAATTCCAATCTCTGCTTAAGATTGTAGGAGAACACCAATGCAATTTTGATTTATCTGCACCCGGAGTTCAGGAATTAGCAGAGTAATTTGTGTTACAGCATTTCCTCAGCCTCGTCAGCAGTAGGATGCACCTCAGTGAAATGGCTATTGCTTTGCAGCATAACACAAGACTACACTTGTTGCGCAGCGTTAATGATGGGAAGGAGATGCAGTCCCATTTAGTCTCTCTGGTAACTCTTCTGTTGGTTGCAGGCAGTATCTTAATTTACTATCATCTGATTCTCGTATAAAATCAAGAAAATCTTATTCTGATGGTTGGCATCATTTTGAAATGCTTCACAGATATTTAGCAGCACTGTTTTTGCTACAGAACATAAATGAATAAATAGATTACAGCACTGCATATGGAAATTGTGATGATGATGATGATGATGATGATTTGTCTTATTCCTATTTTTTAGTGTAAAAGATGTTGAAATAAAAGTTTCAGAAATAGAGGGGGAAGGAATCTGAAAAGGAAGAAAAATACCTGTGTCCCAGAACAGCTGTGATGGCTGTTATAAAGTTTTTGAAATTTTAACAGGCAGTAACTGTCTGCAGTGCATTTAGTTGCTGAATGAACTGGCTTCTTCCTAAGCTGAGCTCTGTATATTTCTTGAAACCTAGGGGAGCTGTAGTAATGCTAATCCTGATATGCTTGTTCACCCTGCACTGTTGAGAGGCCTGCCTATTCTTTTTTTTTCTTGCACATGTCATTTGCCGCAAAAATTTATTAACATGTTTTCCAGGAGCTGATGAAAACCACGTTCCCTCAGTGAATTCCTCTGGAAAACAAGTGGTATCCTTTATGACCTTGTAATACAGCTATGTAATTCTTAAAATGTTATTTGCTTTAAAACCTAGCTTGTGAGCTGCATATGCACCTGATCATTCAACCTCATCAGATCATGTCTTGTGGTTTATGATGCTGCTTTGGTTCCCCAGAACAGACAATGCACTTGCAGGTAAAACTTCTGCTTCGTATGGCTTCTCTTGTGCCTAAGCTCAGTGTTCAGTAAGCTCACTTGCTGTTACTAACTCAGTATAGTCAAGCAAACATTACAGCTTAGAACAATAGACAAGTATATGCCTGATTCTTTTATTCTACCTTCCTACTGTACTTTTGAATGTTTCATGAGGTTTAAAGCTGTAGTGCGCTGTACCTCATGGAACAAAGAGTTTGACTTATGTAAGTGCAGTATTTGCTTTGGCATCTGAAGGTTCAAAAAGAAAAAGAAAAAGACATCACCATAAAAGATCATCAGTCAAGAAAAAAATAGGGCAGACTGTGACATCGACTATAAATTTGAACAAATCTACTGAAATTGCTAACATAATGTAAAGTCATGGTTATTTGAGGATATTAAACATCCTGTCATAGTTTTGCTTGGCCATTTTCATTAGTAAATAAGTTAACATTTGCAAAACTTATCCCATTACTTAACCTTTTTGGTCCTATCTTCTACTCAGTAATTTCCAGCTAAGTCATTCTCACTCTTTCCTTTTTTTATTTGGTGTGAAATTTTCTCTCCTCTGATTCTTATTAGTCTTATCTTCAGTATCTCACTTCTTTCAGCATCTTTTCGTGAAGAGCTCATCTTCTTTGTTAATATCAAACATGTTTCATGGTAAATCTAGATGTGACCTTTTCATTTCTTCAATTAAAATCATCTAATTTAACAAACGAGATTAAATGGTCACAAGTATTTCTTTCCCTCGTTTTGCATTTACATGCTTAATTTAATTCCATAGTGCTTCCAGGTCTGTCATTTAAGAAAGGTTTAAGGTAAATATTAAAAGTTTCTTATTCCAGCTAATTCACTGCTTGTACATAATTGATGATTTATCAATCAGAGAAAAAATACAACTTTTGTGAAGAGGATTACTGACAGATTAAAACACTGAAGCACGTTAGATGTTTTTTATAGTGTTGTAGGAAACTATAACAAGGTATTTGATGTCAAACTGCCTTCTAGTTTAAGGAGTTTATAGAAGTCTATTGTTTGAAGTGTTAAAGCATGCTTGTCTGGACAGGAATTTTGTGGTATTCAGTCCTTTATCATAATACATTTTTCCACTGTGGAGAAAGCACTCTTCCTTTTACTTCTTGTACAGTTTCACAGAGTAATTGATGCATCTGCTTTGTTTGGAGAGGACGCTTATGGTACTTCAACATAGCCCAGTATTATTTTATCATTATTTTTAAGAGATGTGTGTAATGCCTCTTATTTATTTTCATATAGCAGATACAAAGAGCATAATAACACTGTTGGACAGTTGCCCCTCTGTTGGACAAAGCAAATTCTTAGCTACAAAACACTGTTTTTCAACACAGTCACCACCATTAGCTATGTGTTTTTGCCAGTGATAAACAACAGCTTGCATGCCATGCTTGCAAAAATCGACACCAGCAGAGGTGACCGACTGTTGCTCTCACTCCTGCTGAATTACACCATCCACTCTTCACTGTGCTCACATCCACTGGTTGATCTCCATAAACATTCAGCAAGCGTCAGTGAATGTCAGTGGGTGCAATTTTTCTACATAGAGGAAGTCAGTAACACAGCTTTGCTTCCTATGCACTTCCATGCCAGATGCTGTTTTGTCAGACTGCTCCTCTGCTGCTGTCTGTGACCTGGCAACAAAATGTGATGGAATATTGGTGTGAAGGCTCAGCTTGTACTGCCATACCACTGCCATCTGCCTCTGACATCATAGGCTAACATCATAAAACAGGAGGCATTACTTTTGGAGCAGCCCTTGTAATATTTCTAGATCCTCTCTACTCTGTTCAGAGGAGTTTCCCTTTTTATTATCACTGTCTTATACCTTTTCCTTTGTTGTCTTTCATGTTACTTTGTTCCTGTTGCAGAGTTGGGATGTCTTCTCTCACTATGCCATACTTTCTGCTTGCTATCTTCACAATGTGGTTCAACCAGCTTTCATGCACGTTCTTTGACTTCAGCTTTTTCTTTTGGTCTCACCTAGGTATGATTTCACTCCTGAGCACTCTTGTAGTGGTCTCAGGGATTCCTTCAGAAGATGAATGGCCCCAAGATAAGAAAGCTTGGACTTAACTAATGAGCCTACTCCATTCTTCCCTGAAGTTCCAGCGGAGTAGAACTTGTTTTGTGCACAGCATGCCTTTCAGTGCATCGTATTCCTTCTGTCACTAGTCATTACTGGTTTTGATTGCTGAAACAGAAATTTCTCCATCTTCTCGGAACATCCTTCAGTGCGTGGGAGGTAACTCATGCCCTGGTTGTTACCTTAGGCATGGAACATAGGCTCATACACATAAGTAATTGTGATTTAATTTGCTCAGACTTGGAAGATCTGTAAGAGGTATGGAGACTGCCTCCTCCCTGATGTACTCCATAGCCTCCTCTTCCAGAGTCCTTTTCATCCACTCTTTTGCTTTGAAACTGTAACCATTCATAGAATCATTAAGGTTGGAAAAGACCACCAAGATCATCTAGTCCAACCATTAACCCATTACAACCTTGCCCACTAACTATGTCCCTCAGCACCATTTTCTATCCTGTTCTTGAACACTTCCAGGGACAGTGACTTCACCACCAACCTGGGTAGCCTGTTTCAATACCATACAGCTCTTCTGAGAAGATTTTTTTCTGAATATTTAACCTGAACCTTTCCTGGATCCACACTTTAATGACATTACCTATTGTTCTATTGCTGTTACCTGGGAGATGAAGCTGACCCCCACTTTGCTACAACCTAATTTCAGGCAGCTGTAGAGAGCAATAAGGTCTTCCTGAGCTTCCTCTTCTCCAGAAGCTGCTCTGTTGCTGCTCCCTCTGTGGGATTTTGGTCTGAGTTTCTTCTGGATGAGCAGGAGAACGACTGAGGCTGGAGGAATGGGAGCTGTGGCGATGAGGGCAAGGAGGTGCTGTGCAAGAGAGCAAGTGCTGTGCTTAGATCCCAAATAGTAGGTAGGAAAGGTAGGAATATGTATCTCTGGCACCTTGTCTGACCTAGTATGTTGCAAATTTTAGGATAGTAGCCTTTTCTGCAATCTGCTACAGCTAGCAGTGTAACTAGCAGGTAGGGTAGGGTGAGCTTTTGAGGTGTGTGAATATGAAGGCATTTTTTCAGCCAGGCTCTGTGGTGTGTCTTTGTGCTGCTGCTGCTGCTTGTAGCAGTTTGGGAGAGTATGGCTTGACCTTGTTAGACGTGAAGCTGTGACCACGTGCTTGCAGTTCTGAGCGCTCTGAAGTGCCCTGTTCTGTTTCAGCAACTGCTGACAGCGTTTTAAAGCAGTAACACTGAAATTAAACAAAGTTGTAAGTGGAAATGATTAGGGAGTGTTTGTCTTCCTCCTGCAGTGGGATGAACTGTGAGCAGCAGTACAGCAAGCCATCTCTCAGGGCACAGAGGGCAGTTTTTTGTTGGTTTTTTTTTTTTTTGCATTCACATTTTACATGGGTAACATGAGTTGAAATGAAACTTCCTTTTTTTTTTTTTTTTTTTTTTTTTTTTTTTTGCTTTTCTTGCTCTTTGCTGCACGTTGTGCTTTTTGTACTACACACCAAGCCCTGACTCCTGCTGCACTCACCTTGAGCAGGTGAGCAGAGCTCCTTCAGCTTTATGGGCATAAGCACGCTTCAGAACCCAGCGATACACAGCCGTAAAATAGCTGAAGGTCACGCCGACATCCCTAACAGAGCAGCACGACCCGCCAGCTGCCTTTTTGCAACAACTTTCAGCGTGTGACGGGAAGCGCCATTAAAGGCCGCGATTGTTTCCCAAGGGCAGCCACGCACCCCAAACCCCCGCAGCGCCACGGGATGCCTGCAGCCCCGCCCCGTGACGCGGCCCGGCCCGGCGCGGAGCCTCAGCGCCTGCGCGTCCTCCGCATGGCGCTATAAACACGGCGGGCGGCGGCCGGGCGTGGGCCCTGAGAGGCTCGGGGCAGGGCTGGGCTGGGCGCCGCCGCAGTAGGACGAGCCGGCGATCCGGGCCCGCCCTCCGCCCGCCCTCTCTCCCTCCCGCCGGCGGGGGAGGCCGAGCCCACGTGGGGCCGCTGAGCAGTAGGCAGCGGGGTGACCATGTGTGCTGGGCGGCGTGCCGCCGGACGGGGCAGCGCCTGATCGCTGAGCGATGCTGCGGGGCGGCGCGGGGCCCTACGCGACCCGGCCGCCCCCCTCGCCTTCTCCTTCTCCATGAGCGCCCCGGCGGCAGCGGCGGCCCCCGTCAGGCTGATGCCCGGCGGGCACCCGGAGCAGCCGCCCGCCGGCTCTCCCGCCGGGGGCCCGGCTCCCGCGTGCGGCAGCCCCGCCGCCAAGGTGTCCGGCTGCCCGGCGCCCTCCGCTCCCTCCGCGGGGCCACCGGCGATGCGTGCGGCTGCTGCGGGGGGCCCGCGGCCGCTGGTGGTACCCAAGGGGCCGCCCACCGCCACCATCCAGCTGCCGGCCAACTTCCAGCTGCCCCCAGGTGAGTGCGTGCCCCCAGCCGCGGAGCCCCACGCGTGTCCTCCTGCCTCGTCCCTCCGCGTGGGCAAATGAGAGCTCAGGAAGCTGGGTGAGGTGGGGAGAGTTGGGATGAGTGCCCCAGGAGTTGGGAGCCGGTCGCTTTTCTGCCCGGTGAGGAGGGTGGGTGAGGTGGGGTGTTCACTTGCCTTGCGGGACGTGGAGAGCACGGGCGGCTTGAGTCGGGCACTATTAGGGGTGCTTAGAGCACCTGAGGCGGATTCAGGGTGGATGTGGAAGCTGCCGCGTAAGGCAACTTTTTGCATTCCGCGCAAGCTGTTACAGTGGAGTTCTTTTGGCTGTGGCGGCTAACCAGGCCCCTGCGAGCCCTTCGTGGAGCAAAGCATCACTCTGTGTAAGGTGTGCAGTGAGAATGCTCGAGGGGCTTGTCTTTTTATCACACCTATGCGGGAAATAAGTTTGTGGATGTACTTCATGGAGCAGCAAAGTGAACGCTGGTGTAGCACCCAGTGCTGCCTTTGTGGTAGCGATGACTTGGGATGCTATCAGGGACTGCCCAGGTGTTCCTACCTGTACCACAGTGACTGATACCACTCCTCTTACTCTCCTGAGGTACGCAGTTGCCTCTGTTATTGTTGCTGCAGTTATTTTCTGCTAGGACAGCTCCTTTGTTGGAGCATCTTTTTCAGTTACTTCCATGTAGGATGCTGCCTAAATGGAGGTCTGACTGTACATTCTGTCCTCTGCTGCTGCATGTTTGCATTTCCTCTTTTTTGTTTCTCTTTCATTTTTCTTTCTTTATTTTTTCTGCTTTTTTTCCAAGACACGTCTCTTTGGGATTTGTTAATATAAGGGGAAAGAAAGTATTTAATAAGTAAGTTTTGCTTTGGGTTTCCCAGCACTCACATGTGCTGTAATATCTGGGTAAGTCAGCAGTCAGGGATGAGTCTAACTCCCTGCCAACTTTCCTCTGAAATGAAATGTGGTGAAAATGTTTGTTTCTTTATTATTTAATAGTCAGGATCTCAAATTTTCAGGGTTTTTACCTAATGCTTTGCTCTCTGGAATGTACTGGCATTCATCTTTCCATGCAGGTGAAGGCATGTATAAGTAGCTGGTAGTTTGGGAAGTGCAACTTAGCAATACTTTTTATTATTATTTTTTTTTTCTTTCTTTTTTCTCTGCTATAGCTTGATACAGGTAAGTGAAGGCATAGTGCAGGGTATAAACTGGCTTGTGTTGTGGCAGTTGGCAGATGTAACAAAAATGGTGTTACCATTCTGTTGCATCATCTTGTTTTCCTTGCTCTTGGGACAAACTAAGAAAGAAGACTTTGTGTTGAAAGTTCAGAGGTACCAGTACTCTGCAACATTTTAGCTAGAATTTAATACACCAAAAAGGGCACCGATGATGTTGGATTTCTTATGAATTGGTGAATGTCTCCAGGAAATGTTTCAGAATGATCATCCTAAGGACAATTTTAAAAATGCATTCTTGCTTGATAAAGTGTTAATGTTCTACCCCTGTCTTTATTACTCATTAAAAATTGAATTGATGTAAAAATCATCCAGGTGCTGTAAGATGGTATAGCATTAAAACTACAAGTGTTGGACTACTTAGAAAAGACAGTGGAATAAAATACTGAATCCTTAAGCTTGCAGAGTTTATTCCAAAGAAATTATAAAACCTAGCCATATGGCCTAAAATGAGCTAGGTAGAGTGCACCTGGCTTTAGAACAGTGACATTCAACCTGCAGTACCTGTGAAAGCTGGTAAGAAAAATGCATGCAGAAAGTATGCTCTCTCTGGGCTGCAGTTGGAGGCATTGAAAATGGCTTCTTTTAAGAAAAGGTGGATGACAACAGCACTTTTATTTGTCGTTTTGCAGTACTTGTGAACTTGCAGTCTAGAGCAGGTTTTGCTCTTTTAGCTTTATAGACAGTTGCTGTTTGCAGAAAAGAAAGGCATCCAGGACAGCAGAACTTGACTCTATTGTTTGGGGGGCAGAAAAAGTTCTTGAAAGTAATGGATTTAGGCTGTTCTTTCTTTTTCAGCTTCTGCTTTTCTCTTCCTTGCCCAGAGTAAAGCGAAGAGGTGGGAAAGTTAATGTCTGATGACCAGGTATTTCACTCCTCTGAGCTTGGATTATGCTTCTGCCAAGTGATACTTCACTGAGTTTCCCATGGAAGATTGTTGTGCTTCACAAGTTCTGCACTGCATACAGAACCAGACTTGTACATGACTAACAAGGGTATTTAATCATTTTCCTCTACAAAAGGCAGGTTCGGGGCTGAATAGCCAGATTAGTGCTGTGTTCCTCTTTTGTCCTTAGAGTATCTCCTGTACCAGCAGTCATGAGGTGGGAGACTCTGCCTGCCTGTGCTGTTTTCAGCCAAGGACTCTTTCTCACACCTCTCTCAACAAGACAGATTCTACCCTGAAGCTTTGGTTGTTGTGTTTTGCCCTTAAAATGCTATTAGCTCTTAGACTGGATGATGGGTCTGTCTCTTCCTAAATAGAAGGAATATCTGTGATCGTCAGTTACTGTCACTGTTAACTTTTGCAGCATTTCAGAGTTTTGTACTTGATGAACTTGTCTGTATGACTGGTGAAGACCAGTGAGTGCAGTGCTGCCAATAACATATGCTTCTGACCCCAGCTCTGGGTGCTGTGATCTGTGCTGTTCCAAAACTTCCCCAAACTGCAAATATCTTGTCATAGACCACATTCTTAACGGGGAATTGAACCCTTGGTTAACTTAAGCTTCCTATTGCAGGAGGAAATTGTTGGGTTGTGCTGCTAAAAGAAGGAAATGGGTAAAGGCTTGGGGAGGAGGAGTGGTGAGGTTCCTGGTTACCTTTATTGCATTTGATTTCCGTTTTTCTTTTTTTGAATGCAATTCTGTGTCTGTGTGGATTTTACACTGTCCCAGTCCCTCAAATTGCGTACAGGTGTTGGAAGAGACAGTCGTATCTGCTTCTCTCCCGAAGGGACAAAACATTGCAGCGCTCATCTGGCTGATCCTCTGTTGTTACCTTTGGATCTGCTTACTGTGGCAGGCTTTCTGTGAGAGAGAACTGATCTGCCTGGCTCCGTTTGGTGCTGCTGGTGAGCCAGTACCGCTGGAGGTGTCTACTTCACACATCTGGGCTTGTGTCCTGACTCTGCCTTACTTTAGGCTAGCATGCTTGTGTGAGGCTCAGCTACTACACCAAGGCTCCTCTCCATCTGCCTCGGAGGCAAAACAGTGACAGGTACAGGTCCTTGGCTCCTATTTGCAGCTCAGTTGTCTTCACTTGTGTATTTTGGCCTGTCCCTGGCAAGCTTTCTGCTGCCTGCAGCTTATCTGGGCTGATAGCAGATAGCTGTTGAGAAGGCACAACTGAATGTTGTGGCAGGAGGCAGGTGAACAGTGAAGCAGGCACCTGCAGGAAGGAGGAGGGAACTGAAGCAGTGTGTTTCTCAGTGTTCCCTGTGTTTCTCCTAATTGTGTGGGCTCTAAGGTTGTTTGTGTAGGTGAAAGCAGACAAATATCATCATCCACATCTCAGCCAGCATAGTGGCTTTCCTGTACTGCACTCTGAATCTCCCTTGTTCCATTCTGATGCTGTTCCTTGGCTGTAAAGCTGCATGAGGGTTTTGATGTTTTCATAGTTGCA
The DNA here is from genome assembly GCF_019238085.1 of Lagopus leucura. Lineage (NCBI taxonomy): Eukaryota > Metazoa > Chordata > Aves > Galliformes > Phasianidae > Lagopus > Lagopus leucura. Next base: position 46,948,668 of record NW_024962263.1, read on the forward strand.
TCAGTCCTTTGCTTTTAGAATAGAAGTGCTAATTTTTAACTTCTTATGTTTTGATTGTTTAGTAAGTGGTTAGTCAAAATGTTCTTCCAGCAGATCAGGAAGCTAGAGACTTTGCTTCAAGGTCTGCAGTTCCTGGATGTGGACAATTTCTTGAATTCTAAGTATAAAACTCATCCTGTAGATGACCAGAAGGTGCTAAATGATGCATTCTTTCAACCTTTAATATCCCAATAGTGTCCTCTGCTTAGCAGGTTTACCTGAGTTGATTGAAAACTTCTCTCTTCAAAAGCTCCAGTGCCAGTCAGCTCTTCCCTGAGTGTTTGTCAAAGCTGTGGCAGACCTGAGGAACCAATTCAAATTTAACAGGTAGTGAGCAAAAGTCTTCTGCTGCAGCCAGTAGGAATTTCAACTGCTCCATAGGATTTGATTTGACTTTCACAACTGAATGTGTCTAGCACAACAATGCCTTCATATCATTAAATGTGGTGCCCTATGGGAATTATGATTTCTATCTTGGCAGTACATATAAAGCTAATTTCTAGATTTATGGTTTTCACATAAAAGCAAATGCGCTCTGAATACTGAAGCACTGAAATACGATGCTCAGTAAAATTAGTGTTTTAGGCTGTTCCAATCTTAAAGTCAATTGGGCTGTATTGCACAGAATTACAGCTGTTGATTGGTGAATGCTTAACTTAATCCTTAGAAAATGTGAGCCTGACTTCTGTTGCTTTTGCGGTATTTAGAGGACCCTTTAGGTTACAGCAGAAAAAATAGCATCATCTGTGCACAAATGGATGAAAAAATACTAAAGATAATTCAGTATTACTTTCTCAAAGACTGATGAAGTAGATAAGCTTTGAGTTGTTTATTTCAAGCAGTTTGAAATAACAGCCTTCTTTAAGTTCTCTTACAGAACCAAGTATTTGGTGTGCCATGTGGTGGAAATCTGTGATAAGCTTATTGAGTAGAATTGCATCTTACAGTTACTTATGCAAGTCTTGGTATAAGTTGCAAAGCTTTTGAGGAATATAAAAAATGAGTAATTTGTATTGTTCTAGGACTTGTCTTTGTCTTTTGTCATCTGAAGTTTTTTGCATAAAGCTACTTCTCTAAAAATTCTGGTGATTTCTCAAGAAAAAGATGTTTAATTTACAAAGGTGAAAATACCACAATAGAGGCAGGTAATGTACTTCTTGTTGAGATTGTGATAATCGAGGTCTGTCCTGCCATTTCTGTCACCTTAAGAATGAAGTCCTCTGGCAGATTTTTTCTACCAGTATTGCAGGAAAATACTCTGTAATCAAGACTGAAGTAAGGAAAACATGATGGCAAATAGAAAATCCTTGTTACTAATGAGCAAATCTAGCTTCTGTTAAGCCTGGAAAACTCATGAAGCTCAGTGTTCTTGCTGGGTAACTTGGTGGAGCAGATGGATGTTATGGCACTTGGTTTTCACAGCTCGTGGTTGCAGGCCTCTTTCAGTGCACAGTCCCAATTTGTCGCAGGCAGGAGAAGTGGGTTTGTTAGTATTAGCTGCTCATAGGAAAGTTTCTTGTGTGGATATTCAGGCAGAATTGAAAGGTGGGTGATGCAATATCCTCTGGTTGGCACACCTCCTGAAGGCTTTCACCTGCAGCTTGCCAAGTGGAAGATGCCAGATAGTTGATGTGGAGCCCTCAGGAAGCCAGATCCGTCTATTTGGTAGTGTACTACAAGGGAATGTTTGTATTGAAAGAGTTAAGTGTATTCATAGCATCATTAAGCTTGGAAAAGACCACCAAGATCATCTAGTCCAAACATCAACTCGTGTCTGTTACTGCTCTAAACCGCATCACTCGGTGCAACATCTATGCTTTTCTTGAAAACCTACAGAGGCAGTTACTCCACCACCTCCCTGAGCAGCCTGTTCCAATACCTCACCGCTTTTCCTGAGAAGAAATTTGTCCTAATGTCCAATCTGAACCTCCCCTGGCACAACTTCAAGCCATTACTTCTCATCCTATTGCTGTTACCTGGGTGAAGATGCTGACTCCTACCTCAGTAAAACCTCCTTTCAGGGAACTGTAGTGATAAAGTCTCCGCCAAGCCATCATAGTTATCTCAGATGCTCCCTATACGACCCTTCACATCTCCATTTTCTTTCTTCAGAACGCCTTTATGTAACTTCTCATTACTGTTGAAATATCACACAGTTCGTTACAGTTTCAACAGTATCTGTGTAGAGAGGAGTTAATACTTCCATAAATGTTTTGCTGTCTTCTACGAGAATTTTTGTTTGCTCCATCCTGTTTAGGAGAAGGGCGATAATCAGTGTTAAAACTCAGTGTTAAGCCCCTTGCCTGTCTTACTGAAATATATGAAAATCCATTCAAAAGAGAGGTGAATTTGTGCTGTTAGAGAAAATCAAGTGGAATTCAACCTGCTGCTGCTGTTCTCTGCGTGAACTCTAAGAAAACAAAAGTCTCATTGTAAAGCTAATCTGGATTGAGTTAATTCTCCTCTTATTTAAAGGAGACAGGGATCTAAAGGGGGATGATGCTGCCTTGTATTAGAATTCTGTTGTGGTGCCAGTTTTGTATTTTTGTTTTTTTTTATCATCTCGATTTAAAATTTTTATATTTGTTGAATGAGTTTCCTGTTTCTTTCTAACAACTTCTCTGTAAGAGCGTTCTGGAAATGGGAAGTGCAGGGTACTGATTCTTAGGAAGCTGTGTGCTGCAATGTCTCAGAGTTCAAACTTCAGATTTAAATAATTTCAGTAAAGACTAGGACTTCAGGGCTAGCTAGAAGAGGGTGTGGAATATGGATTCAGTACCTTTATGTAGCAGAAATTGTCTAGAAAACAAGGAAATGGGCTCCTCTGAGATAGTGTTTCGTTGCTATCAGCAGAGTCTTCTCAAATACACAAAAGTCCTTCATGAAGTAACTTGGGTCCATTAGAACTCAGTCAGATCACTTTACCTATAGAAAGTCCTAGAACTGTCTGATTCCTTAGACAGGCAAGAAGCTGAGCTTTGTGTAGTAAAGTTGCAAGCCACGGAGATAAGATGTGGAAATGCTGATGGGAAATCATAGAACCATAGAATGATCCCAGGAGCTGAAAGACATGGCTCAAGAAAGTGAGTTAGATGTTCTCATGATATCAGATAAGACTGCCTAGTGGAATGCAGAGTTGGCTTGGAATCCCATATGCTTGCCCATAATAAAACCAGAAACTCTTGGGATTCTAGTGTAATAAATACACTTTGAATTTGAATAGAAGCAGTAGTGCCGTCTTGGAACTAGGCCCAGAAAACATCTAGGATCTGTCAGTTATTTACAGCCCCTCCAAGATCCAACACAATGTCCAGGTTGTCTTCAGTGTTTGATATGAACATCTCTTCTTTGCTATAAGTAAGAGGTGCTCTACCTTGCAGATGGGCTGGTTATGTTTTTTTGTATGGGGTTTTTACTGTAACTGTAAAATTGCATGGATATTATACTTTCAAATAATGAAGTTTTAACTCTGTGCAAAGTGCAGGAAAACTCTTAATGGGAGCACGGGCCAGTAATCTGTGAAAAGGCATAAATGCTGTGGGGAGGAGAGGGCAGGACTGCTGGTCTGTGAAACAGGTATCTGTCTGGGCACCAAAAAATGCATTAGTGAGCAGCTAGCATCCAGCAGTTTGGATAACTTACTCTTTAAGCTGTGCCCGAAACTTGACTTCAGATATTTGTGTTTTTAGCATTTTATTACATTAGAAGTTATAGGCCAGAGCATTGTGGTTTAACCTAGCAGGTGGCTGGCTCATCACCACACAATCATTTGCTCACTTCCCCCTTCTTCTCAGTGGGGTGAGGGAGAGAATTAAACAAACAAAAAAATGCCCCACCAAAGTAGAACTCACGGGTTGAGATAAAACTATTTCCTAAGTTAGAGAAAAGGAAAATAGTTATGGCTGTATGTATATATGAATGTACATAACAAGTGATGCACAAGTAACTGCTCACTGCCCTCTGACTGATGCCCAGCCAGCCCTCTGAGCTGTGGAAGAAGAGGGAGAGATGAACTCCCCCCCTCCCTCAAGACCTGTTCTGCTTGATATCATGTGGTATAGAATATCTCTTTGGCCAGTTTAAGTCAGCTGTCCTAATTCTGTTCCCTCCCAGCTCCTTGGACCCTTCTCTGTGAATGGCCTTGCCTTTGCACAACAGTTTAGCAGGCAATTGTAAACACGTGTGTGTTACCAACAGTGTTTTTCTCCTAGAACCAAAACAGCATCATATCAGGTGCTCTGAAGAAACCAATTCTGTTGCAGCTGAAATGAAGACAGAGTTCGTAAGTTCACGTTGTGGTGTTTGTGCAATTGGCAAAGATGCAATCAACTCATTTAAGCACTTGTGGGATATGGTATTTCCCTGCACCCTTGTGCTTTATCAAACCTATCTCTGTTCTCTTGTAGCATAAACGCAAATTAGGATTATTCCCTTTGAATGCTTTTCTTGATGTGGAGATCCATGTACCTCTGTGCAAAACAAGGAGTCTTGAATTAGAAGTAAACGTTAAGTATCTCAAGGTGATACTGCAAAATCCATGCACTAGTCACAGTTCCTGAGTTCCAATCATGATTGAATTTCTCTTGCATCTACTGACATCATCTTCCACAGGTTTGTGATGATTGTCTCATGCAGTGAAGTGCTTTATGAATGCAGTCTACTACAAGCTGAGCAAGTCAGTTTGGTCTGTGTAGTGTAGACAAGCTCTCTGTCCTGCTTGTCTGGAAACTCTTAAGAGATGTCACAAGAAATCCCCAAGCGGGAGATACCTGTGGCTCTCCAGAAGATCAGTTGTCCAAATACAATTGTATTCAATTTAGAATAGAAGATAGCATACATCTCGGTGGACTAGGTGCTAAACCTAGCAGCTAAACCTCTGTGGTTGCATCATTTTAAGAGTGAGAAGTTACACTTGTCGTTGATGTTGTCTCTGGATTGGACTGTCTTCCTTTCTTCATATTCAGTACAGGAATCTGAAGTAGATATTCAGGAAAACTCAGGTACTGGTTGGGGGGTTGTGAGGATTAAGTAGTTATTGTGCATGCTGTGGGGTCCATAGTTGATCTGAAAAAATAGGGTCCCTGCATATTGAGTCATGTACAAGTTGGGTCGCACAGTATCTAACTTGCCTATCCTGTCTTTCATGGTATTTCATAAAAACTTTATCTGTAGTCGACTTTTGCAGCCTGTCTACAACACAGTGCACCTTGCTATGGTCACTGTTTAAGTAGTCAGTCTTTAATAATGAGCGTTTTAGATCTGTCTTACTCCTGAAATCTGTAACTTTTAAATGACTCAAGAAAAAATGCCTTTTGTTTTTGCTTTTTTTTAGTTTGTTCTTGCTTGTGTTTTATTTAGGAAGCAGGTGTGAAAGGTATGATTTCCTAAGTAGGAGACTTCTTTTCACTTTCTTATGTTGCACTGCAGTCTACTATTGCAAAGCAGTTCTAAAGAGCTGTTGTGCTAAGCAGTTCTGTTGGAAATCATGTAATCAAAGTGGCAATTCAACATGACAGTTTAAGCTTCAAATGTAACAACATATGGTGCATCTCCACAGGAACACACCTGCTAGCTAGTGCATCTCAGGTACCTGTAAACTCCTTTTGGTTGTTCTCCTTTGGAAGTGGCCTTGACAGAAATTGAATGGTGAAAGTTGCCCTTGTGGGATGCTTTTAAGGTTCGTTGTTGTGCATCACTGTTGGGGAAGCCCTGGGCTTTGCTTGGTGGCACAACTTAAATTTATTTCCAATAGTGCAGTTTTGTTGACACTATTCCCTGAAGCCATGCAGGTGATGTTACCATGATATAAACAGATCTCTGCCTTAATCTCACTTTGTTTACATATCTGGTAACGTTTTGTCTTTGATGTTTCTGGTTATAATGAAGAGATACTTGTCCCTCAACTTCATCAGGTATCTGGAAGCTGCTTCTTCCACTGACCTGTGTTTGTTCTTTTTTTTTATTTCCAATTTGGATGATAAGCACAGCCATGGTTTAGAAAACTCAAATTGGATTCTAATATGTTTAGAAAAAGCTTGGTTTCCTTGGCAGGTACGATTGGCAAAGCATAAACTTACAGCTGAGTTTTCTTGTATTTGAAGTAGCAAATAGGAATTTAATAGACAGGTTTTGGTTTTCCATAGCACAAGCTGCTGTTGTGGCTGGGTAAGACGTGCTGTGAGTAGTGACTGCCCAGCCCTGGTCTGAGTGGTGCTGGGCATCCTTTCTGAAGGCTGAGCTCCCGGAGCTTCTCTAAAGGAGAAGCCAGGTCACTGAGGAGAGCTGTCAGGGAGACTTCAGTGTGAGAACCTGTAGTGTGGTTCCTTCTGGTTAGCCTCAAAGGGAGCTGAGCTGGGTCAGGTTGTCAGTTCCTTCCCTCTTGGCTTTCCTACAGGACTGCATGTAGGATTAGTAACTTCAACATTAGGTCATTTCTTCTGTTTCAAGGTGGAAGGGAAGTATCCCAGGGTTGTGGGTTTTTTTGTTTGAAGATATGGGAAAGTATAATTTGTCACAATCAGAAATGGAAATTCTTTAGATGATCCATTTCTTGGTTTGCTGTCAATTCTTAACATTGGGTTGTAATGGCCAAACTGTGTGTTTGAGGCTTTGAAGTGATGTCTTATGGCTTTTTGTAACACCGATTGCAATAGTGGAAGTTTCAAATTTGTCTTAATATATTTTCTAAAGTCAGCCATTTAGGTATTACACTTGCAAGAACAATAGTGGTGAGTTACCATCGCATTGGGCTTGTTGGTTTTAGAGTTCTAGTTTCACTAGTTGTTGCAAAAAACTATGAACGTAAAGAGGCTTTCACTGTATAAAAATTCTGCTGAGTTGTACAAATAGAGCAGAATTTTAAGTTTGTTCTAAGTGGAAAGGTTCCTGTTATGCCAGAGAGGCCTACAAGACTGGAGTGGCCTTGGGTAACTTCTGCTATGGATGCTCTCACCCAAAACAAGCTTGAAGGCATTTTTAACAGCTTTGATGAAGCATGGATGTCCTTTTGCAAATTAATTCTGCTACTGGGTGGAAAGTTGCCTTGTGTTTCAGTGCATGATGCTGATGGTTTAGTTGACTGTCACAATGAAATGTGTTACTGCAAGCTGTCAGTATTTATGGTTGGAAGGGTTTTTTGTGCTTTTCTTTTAATTGCTCAATAATTTGCTTATAAACTGTACTGTATTTGCATAAGCTTGCTGCCAGTGTATCTCTTGTGTTAATTTCTTGTCAAGCGGAGCCTGCTGGAAGTGCTTCCCATTGAGGTGACTGGAGGAGAGAATACTCTTCAGGCATGATGTTCATTTCTGGTGGAGCTTAACTGAAACTTCACACCAGTTGTGCAAAAAATAACCATATAACTGTGCTAACTGTGGTAATTATCCTATCGTATGGAGTAGAATTCAGAGGTATAGCATCTGTGCTTCTGTCAGTTTTGCTAAGAAAAAAATCAAACGATAAAATATCCAAATATATGAAAACAAAGAGTATAATATGTTCCAAATCTCAAAAGGAATTGAATGAAATTCATAGGCACCTTCTTAGCGTAGAGCTAGCATTAACATTTTTAAGTAAGCTGAGAAAAGGAAAACCTAAAACTAGAAGTAATAGTTCTACAGTCCTGGATATAGACCTAGTGCAGAGAGAAATGCTCTTGCTATCAAAATGTGTGCATCATCAGCTTTCTCTCTTCCCCTGGAATCTGCATAAACATGTGATGTGAACAAGGAAAAATGCACTTTTTCTGACTGATGAGAAATTGCATGCAATGAATCACTGTTTAAATAAGATAGTGTGAAAAGAAAATTGAAAACCAGGTATGTCTTCTGTGATTCCAGGCATTCATGGATTAGATTAAAACATCCATCTGTACCGAAATGTAACTGTAGTCAAGATTTCAGAGGAGCAGGAGAAAGCTGAGTTGTCAAATGGAACAAGTGTTTTTCTGGATTTGCAACTGTCTTGTGAATCTGCCCTGGCAAGGTTGGTTGAGAATGGGGGGGAATCATTCTAGATGTGGCTTCTTCAGTCTTAGTTTGTGTTATTTAAGTAGTGATATGTTGTCTTTACAGAGTTTAATGCAAAGTTTTTTGCTGCCTTGCAGTTTCCTCTTACGCTTTTGGGATGAAAAGCTGCTTCTAAGCACATAGCTATAGCTTTGTGTTTATTGGCTTTTTTTTTGTGTGCTTGCTGCTTTAAGTGTGCTGTTTATTTTAACTCAAAAGAAAAAATTTAGGTTATATTGTATGCTGTATTTTGACTTCTTTAAACAAGCCAGGTAGTGAAAAGATTATTCTCTTGATACGGAGTTATTATACACCAGAAAATATTATAAGTGTGCATTGAATATATGGGATTCTCTAGATATTGGCTAGCCTGCAAGAAAATTCTCAGCTTTACAGAACTGTAGGAGTTGGAAGGGATGGGATTCATCTCCTCCCTGCTAGAGCAGATTCTCTGGAGTTCTGTGCAACCCTCTAAGAAAAAAAATAAGTTTAAATACTCTTATTGACTCTTATTTATTTACTGGGATGTAGTTATGTACTGGGATGTGTGAGCAACTACAGTGTGGGGCAATGGTAGTAGCTGCTGTTTCAGGTAAAAGGAGGTGATGTGCCAGCAAAAACAAGCAGCTCTGTAGCTGCTGTAAGGGATCTGCAGCAGTTGAGGCCAGGAATCCATCTGGCTTTTTGTAATTGTGACCCTGATGAAAGATCTGGATTTTCAGGAGTCCAGCCCTTGTAAGGACTGACAGGGAGGAAGCGAGGGCATTGGTAGCTGAGTGGCTTCCAAATGCAGAGTGCATGACACTGTGTTGTAGCATATGATTCTCTTTAGTGTACTTTTAATTGAAAGTAATATTTTAATAAAAAATACTTCTGTTTGTTAATTGTTAAATTGTTGGTCATTATTGCTGACAGGATGAGAGAAAGGTGGTAGGCTCGTTTGTGTTCTGTTGTGCTCTGTGGGCTTAGAAGGAAAAATAAACACTAAAGAAACAAAGCAGAAGAGTCTACTTTTTCAAAGAAATCTTCCTGTTTGGCTGTACCCAACTTTGATTAAATCCATAAATTTGAATGTTTTTGGACAGATCCTTGACAGAGGGACACCTTCATATGTGTAAATAGGCTTAGCTTTCAGTGGGGGACCACTGCCTTCCGTTTAAGGGGATGGCCTTGATGTAGGTAGGCGAACTGATATTATTCAGGCTCCATTTTCCAGTACAGGCTTCCTCTAAACTGTGTCTTCACCTGTAAGCGTGCACCTAACTGTTCAGAAAGTCAAATTGCGTAGAAGCGGCTAATTCTAATAGTGGTGATGAATTTTTCAGACTGAAGAACTGTTTGAAGGGTGTTTACTGTTAAAGTAATTCCAGAAAGTCTGTATGGTGGTGGGGAGGAATGGCTTGTCTTTTTTTTTTTTTTTTTTTAATCCCAAACTTCTTTTGACTCAAATGATGGATTGATTTGCAATTAGTCATGTAAAGTTTTGATATGACTGTCTGGTCAAGTTTGTCACTTTACTTTAGGGGTTGTTTTCTGTCATAAAATGCAGAGTAAAACTGTTGTGGGCTTTTAATGCTTACTTCTTGAGCAGCTGTTCCTTGGAGTAAGAAACTAAATGTTACATTTGCTTATCAATGTGGTCTAGCTATTTCTTCCACAGAAACAGCAAAGCCATAACATCCCTTAATTTCTAACACTGGATGTTTTTCTCCAACAGGAACTGTTCTTATCAGAAGCAGTAATGGTCAACTGATGCTAGTATCTCAACAAGCAATAGCACGAGCACAACCTCAACCACAAAATAACACAAGTGTACGAGTGTCTGTACCTAGCAGCACACCTGCAGTGAGAATATGTGCTGTACAGGTAAATTCCCTCACAGGTTTAATTTGTATGTTAACACGGTCATAGCAGGGTTTGCAAATAAGCTGTTAAGAGTTAACTAAGCATTTGAATGTTTTCTCAGCAGTGTGATTGGTGTGTTTTGTACATGAACATCACTGTGCCTATCTTTCTGTCTTTCAAACTGCTAATTGTTACATTTGGGGTTATACAAATTAAGGAATTCCTGTCTTACAAGAAAGATGTTCTGTGTTTTTCCTTTTTTTTTTTTTTTTTTTTTTTTTAAACCAGCTGCTACCTAAATGGTTACTGCTGGTGTAACTGCAGCTTTTTGGTTTTCTGATGGGATACTTCTCTGGAGCAAAAGGAAACTGATGAGAACCTTTTGCTTTTTCCCTTGAAGGATGTTCCTTCTCATTCCCTAAACTCTGCTGGCTTTTTGCTTACATTTTTTACAATGGAAAGTAAGAGTTGATCCAAAAAAGAGGCATCTACTTAATACAACCAACATTATTATCCTTTAATCATTTTATTTTGATTAGGATTAGTGCCTAACTGTCTCTGAATATGTTCTCACATAGAAAACCAGTAGGCAGATAGCTTTGTTGGAAAGCGTTTCAAGCATATGGGTTGTATGAATGTTACTTGTCTTGTTATTTTATGAGTGGTTTATATCCAACAAGAACAAATCCTAACTTCAGGGTATGTTTTGTCACTGGCTTGTCTGACAACTGTTCTCTGCATGTGTATGAATACTGTTATTACTTTTCTTTTTTAAGAACTCTGGAACCCAGTTAATAAAGAAAGCAGTACCTACTCCTTTGAAACCATTATCTCAAACAACAAATGCTGTGACTTCTACTGTTCAGTCACCTGCTGTTATGCAGGTAGGTGGCAAGATTCATTGTACAGTGGAAGAAGTGATGGAGAGAACTGAAGAAAACATAGATGCATTCTTGTTATTTCTAACTAATGTGGTTTTCACTAAGCTGATAACTTCTGCTCTTAATTTAATTATGCTTCTGCCAGCATGTGTCAGATCATCTTCCCTCACTGTAGTAGAAAGCACTCTCACAATAGCATTGAACAATGTGTAAAATAAATAGTCTAAAGAACCATTTTCAGTGCATTTGTGCTCTGTGACTGAGCTCCTCCAAGCTCCAGCTGAAGCTTTTCTGGGGAATAGAGACTTCCTAATGCTTTTATGTTTGAGTTCCCTGATTACTTCAGGGGGTGGGGAGGAAGTATAGTTAAGAATGGTGCTGAAGGGAAAATGAGCTATCTGTACCAGTCAGGTTTTTTTTTTCTCAAGTTTGAGGTTTTGAGATTTTGTTTCCTTTTTCTCATTATAGGCTGAAGACCTCTGTTCTCCAGGTGAATTAAGTGAACTTAGTAGACAGATTGCAAAAATATGTAGATATACAATTACTGGAAATGTATTACTGTTTTTCTATTGTGTTTTTTGTCTTGTTTCTCATTAGCAGAGTGAAATGATATAGGACTCCTCCGATGAGACCATTGATACTTGTAGAATATGAGACACAGATCCAGTTGTTTCTCTGTTCCAGGGGACCACGGGTTTGGATATATGTGTGTGCACATGTGACGAAAAGAGAACTGCTTCTTTCTGTTCTGTTCTCCCTGTAGGCTGGGGGAGAAATCAGAGATTTTGTTTGTACTTGTCTTTTTTTTTTTTTTTTTTTTTTGTAGCCAAGCTGACTTGAGCAGTAGCAGTTGATGAAGCATTCAGAAAATGAGGAGAAAAAAAAATCCAATCTGGATGTATGTTCTTGACCTTGAGTGTTTGAAAGATGGAGAGATAAGTTTGCTGACAGCAGTAACTAATAGTCTGACTTACAGATTTGTCCTCCTGCTGTTCTTCTGTATTAGTAACTGAAAACTACCCACAGCTCTGTCTGTGATGTTTTCTCTCTTCCTTCTCGCTATAGGTGGATAGTATTGGAATGGAAGGGGAAGCCCAGAGACCTCTTCTAATACATTTTCTATTTCACTTAGAATTGGAAGCAATGTATGCTTCGTGTCTGTCAAGAATAACAGTGGATGTTCCTGACCTATTTTTATTTTGGATTACTAGCTTGCAAACTGTGTGCTTGTGATCTCTACACAGGGGTCTTTGGAATGTAAAAGCAAAAGTCATCTGCTGTACTATCCTTACACTGCAGGGAAGAGATGGATGTAAAGATTTTTTTTCCATTAGATGGGTGAAGCTGCATACATCCTCACCATTTAATGTGAATAAATGTTGATCATTCTGTTAGCTAATTTCACTTACATTTGTGTTTAAAAAGGTTCTTCTGTACTTTCTTGGTTCATCTTTGATGTAATCAGTTCAACTTGTGATTTTTGTGAAGTGTTTAAAGAGGTAGACAGTATTTTTGGCAAGAAAGTTTGTAGAAACTTGAACACTTCTAATGAGCATACAACTTGATTTAGGCTGCAGGAGGGATGACTAGGAAAAGTTAATACTGCTGTTTTGTTTGGAATGGCTTTCTCAGAGCATGTTTTGCACAGTATTTGCAAAATACTCTGCACAAGTCCCTTTTATAATAGAGTAAATAAGTGCAGTATGGATACACGCTATCATAGGGCCACTTCAGTGTTAGCTCTGGGGCAGCCAAAAGGAAGAGGTCTGTCAAGGGAGCCTATATGTAAGGTTGCACGAACTGCCTGTGGAAAGAAAGGAAAAGAGGCCTTGAGCCTGGCTTCCTTGGTTACGGAGTTGTTCAGAAGTTCTAAAAGAACTTGTTGGTCTTAGCCTTAGATGTTTTTTGAGGTCCAGAAGGGGAATGTTGGTGTATAAGCATGTCCTCACAAAAAGTGGGGAACATAAAAAGTTGAGATGAAATGATACTTGCCTTCATTTGTCTCTTATCCCGTTTGAAGTATAACCTGATGTACACTGCAAAACTCCCTCTGGTTGCTGACTCGAGGACTGTTCTCCTCATCTACAAAAATATTTGGTTTTGTTCCTGAATGTTTGAGCTCAGAGGTTGTACAAAATACCTGCACTTTTTAATTTTTTTCCTTCTTCCCAGATGGAATAACATGGTTGCAAAGTATCTAATTAGCGTCATGCTGGGGCACTTTCATTTAGATGCAGAGCACTTCTCTTGAAATGACTTCAAAATGTGCAGGATTAATGCCATTTGTGTGTGTGTGTGACTGTTTCTCTGTTGCTCAAAGTGAGAATGAGAATTGTCAGTAGTGTAAAAAGGTTGAGGGCAGATGACAGAAGTTAATTCCCATATACTTGTCTTCCTGGGAAAAGGGTCCGGCAGACTTCCTGTTGTTTCCTCCCTCAGCTGATAAAATACTGTTCTGGACCTGATGTGTAAACACACTGGAATTTGCAAGAGAGCAGCTCCAGCAAACCTCATGTTTTCAGTTTTTAAAAGCCCAGGGCATTGCAGCTTGACAGTTCTGTACTTTGTCCCCTTCTGTCTTCCTTCCTTCCATCTGTTTGTGGGATTCTCATGCCCAGTTTGCCTCCCTGTGGTCTTAGAGCTGATGAGCTTCATCCTTGGAAGAGGCAGTGGTGGTGGCAAAGATCCTGCAGAGAGCTATTAAAGTGTTATCAATGGTGGGAGCCCAAGCTGGAAAGCTTTCTGGTAGCTGACTGCTTCTTTCATATCAAGCTTGGCAGCACTTTGTGGGGGAGCAGGATACACCCAGGAAAAAGAAAATTTAACAAAAGTGCCAGTGTTTTGCTCTAGCTTTAAGCATTTGCTCACTAATTTTCCCTGTCCTGAAATATTTAAAAACACGTTGATATTCTACACATGTTCTGTCCAGTTCTGATTTTTTTCTTTTTTTTTAATTGATGATGAGGTAAGTTGGGCTCTTGCATTACCATCTTATGACTAACTGTCAATTAGCAGTGTGATTGCTAAACGAAGGTGATGTTTAAATGTATTAGTAGTCAGTGAAAGCAGCTGTGTTGGGCAGATCTGAAACATGAATTTGACCTACAAAACAGCCTTTCTTTTGAGACTTTTGGGGAAAGGCTGGAGGAAGAAACAGTACCTAACTGCAGGCTTCAAATGCTAAACTCAACCTTTGCTTGTTTCTGTATTCTATGGCTTCAATCTGTGGCTTTTTAGTAGGCAACTTGAGAAAATAAAAGGAGTGGGGGACAAAATCTTACTTGTGTTATGTTGTATTAGAAGAATGATGTGACTGGATGTTTTTCATTCTAATTAGACCTGAAATAGAAATACTCATGTTTAGTAGGTTTTCTTTGGCAACTAGTATTTTTTAGCCTAGTTTGCAAAGGAGAAAGGCATTTGTGTGTTGTTTTTTCTAAGCCTTCACGACTCTTATTCAACTGGAGCTTCTGTTTCGTTGATAGATAAAGAGATTTGAAAAGATTTGAAACTCATACATGAGTTTTGACAGGGTTTGTGTCTTGATGAATTTGAGACAGTTTGACATTGGTCCCCATGAAGAAAAAACAGGAAGAACTACTTAGGTGCTTTTGTTCATCTGGTTTTTGCTGGTGCATCCTTCCAAAATGGACACGACACTTTTCATCTGGTGCCTGTGTGATAGGAAACATAAGGAATATCACAAATGGGAAGAAAGGAACATAAATAATTACCTAAAGTTGTATTTATCTTCATAGTACTGTCACTTGGCTTAGTATTAAATTGATTAGTCTTAAACTACAGAAGCCTGGCAAAGTTTGAACTTTGGTTTTGAACTATGTGTTTCTTCACGACTACTTTTTCTTCTCCTTCACTTGAAGTTACAGGCACTTTTTTTAATATTGGTAAGCCTTTGTCCTTCCCTACCACTCACAGACTTAAAAACAGGTTGGCTATGGAGGTTCTGTGACTTAGAGTATTAAATAGTCTCTCAAAGGAAAAAAGAAAAAAAAAAAATCAAACTTCTGAAAATAAAGATAAGATTTGTTCATTTATGTTTTAAATAATAATCTTGAGTGAGGAGGAAGGGTGCTACGTAATATGCTAGCAGAATATAGCGTGTGTTATTTGTGCTTGTCTTTGGTTTCAGAAGTGTTAAATTTTTCTTTTCAGCCAGCAGCTGCAGCAGCTAGTGTTACTGCAGTTACTGCTGTAAAGCCTTTGAGTACTGGAACACCTGTAAAACTTCCAGTTACAGGACCACCTGCACAATCCATCTCCCAAATGGCAGTCTCTGTGAAAGCAGAGGGCACAACAGTAGCACAGACCAGCACTTCTACAGTAAGGAAAAAAAAAGTTTTTAATTAAAAATTAACATTCTCTACATTCATCAGAGGTTGGAGAGCCAACTTGACATCTAACAGTCTTTATTTCCACCATAGGAGATGCTAGAGAATGTGAAGAAATGCAAGAATTTCCTTGCTACGCTAATAAAATTGGCATCTAGTAGTGGACCTCAAGCCACTGAGATGGGGCAGAATGTGAAGAATCTGGTGCAAAATCTATTGGTGAGACTTTTTTTTTTTTTAAAGCAAAGTCTGACATTTGTATATTGATCTTATATTGATCTTAATTTTGACTTCATAATTTTGTTTCTTCTCTTTCTACTTGTGTTGGTGTGTTGTTTTCTAAACAGCTCGAGTTGTGGTAGAGTACATCAGATCCTCCAAAATATTTCATTATAATGTGCATTTTAAATGGATTCCATACTGTAATTTCCCCTCTCATTCCAATTTCATTTTATGCACACAGGTAACTGTGACAACAGAAACAGTGTATTGTTTTTATGTAGTTTTTGGGTCTGAGCTAGACTACATTAGTGTAGGTTTGAGTTCTCAATGGCAAGGGTTTTGCTGTGGTGATTGTAGTTCACTACTGAGTCTCTATTACTCCAGGACTGAACTGAGTTGCACACTGATGGTGAAGCTTCATTGAAATGAGTGTGAAATTACCTATGTCTTTAGACAGTGGGATGGAGAAAATAATGTGATGGCTTGCCAGCCTGTCTGCTTGCCTAACTAATATACTGAATATAGTATCGGAATGCAAGATAACACACCATAATACAATATAATCAGAATTGAAGCTAATAAATCAAATATAATGAGAGAGAGAATGTGTGAAAGGTGGATAGGCCTCACCATAAAGCTGAGGTGAGATGTGCAGTCCAGTTGAGCAGCAGGGAGACGGGAGGAGAACCGACGAAGAGCAGACGAGAAAGAGCACATCAGGTGACCTTGCCAGGAGTTGTATCTCCTCTCCCCTGGGGAATGTAGTTGTTCTTCTCTTCTGGGCAGGTACCTGGGAGTTGAGCATTAACTGTTAAACTCCCAGTGCCCCACATGATGTTATGATTTGGAATACCAAAACCAAAAATCACAAAACCATAACACCACTTTAGCAGAAGGATATGTGCTGGTAGAGGGAGATGGTTTTGCAAGGCGTACTGAAGGAATTTCTTAGTCTAGAAAGGCATAGTGTAGAAAGAGGTGTAATTTGAGAGAACAGATTGCTTTAAGATGCAGCCTTGCAAAAATCTTTGATTTCCCTTCTCCCACTGCCTTTTTCTTTGTCCCTGCTGGACTATACACTGCAATTCCATTGGAGCATGCTAGAATTAATCCTTGTTGTGCTTACAGTGCTTTTTATAAAGAACAGTAATTACCAGCCATTAATAAATTGTTTAACTGTGCATTTGTTTGCTTTTTGCAGTATTTTTAAAATGCTGTTTTTCTGTTATTCAGTATGTGTGTATGGTGTGAATGCAGAATAAATTAATGTTTCATATGCATAGGGGAAACACGTAAACAGCAGCTGTGAAGTAAAGTGGTCCTCAAGGCAGCATTTCATGGAGTGGGTGTCAAGAACCTTAATGTGCACTGAGATGTGCTGTACCAAATCCCTGCAGTTGTATCAGTGGGACCTCAGTGACCTGTATCCACAGCCAGACAGGCAGCAGATCCAATGACAAAAATTGAGCTGCTTGAAGTTCTGTTCTTCTGTGAACACATGGTCCTTAAGCCCCCTGCTCTGACCACGTAGTTGTTCTGTGGGAGGATAGAGGCGAAAGGCATAACTTCTCTGCTGACTTCTCTGGTTTGTTAAGAGGGCCTCTCTGCCTGCTGTCTTCTGTACCTTTCTGAAGGAAGGAAAGATCTCACCTGGCAGGGTGAGCAGTAGCCACCAGTCTGAGGCTGCATGCCACTTCATCTGGGTTGCTGGGGCACTGAACTATAAGGGGGTCACAGGAGTCTGCTGCAGCTTCCTAACCTGAAGCCACTGAAATAGGTGTCTGTGGCAGGAAGAGTAAAGAGCATTGAAGAGACTGATTGAGAGGACTGTTACCCTAATGGTACGCAGAAGTGATGTTCTGATCTTTCTCTTTTTTTCAGAAAGAAACATTAAGTTTTACACTTTATTATGCTTTCGTGAGCATTAGACTGGAATCATTTTACAAAAGCTATGGAGCTGTCTTTTGTCTCCATTCTACATAAATTTTGATCCTCATGCTGATAAACTACCTTTATAGCAATAAGTACTCCTGATGGATTTTGCGTATTTCTGCATAAAAAATGTACTCAAAAGGATCAATGTTACTTATAAATTTGTTTCTTTTGATTCACTTTAGTGAATATTTGAACGGATATCCTCATGTGTATTAGCAGCTGCAGTGTCTGTGGGTAAACAAAGAAACTTAATTTTCTAATACTATATCTAGATTATAACATCAGTCTATCCTAAAATGCTTTCTTTAAACATACAGGTGGAAAGAAGTATTTGAGTACTGAAAGTGAACAACATCATGATAGTGTAAACTTTCGTGAATTGTTGATACACCTGAAAAAAAAAAAAAAGATTCATACCTTTGAATTACTGTTGCAATTATACTTTTCTCTTAGGAAGCAAAAATTGAACCAGAAGAATTTACAAAGAAACTGTATGTAGAGCTCAAGTCTTCTCCACAGCCCTATTTAGTTCCTTTTCTCAAGGTAAGTGTCTGATTGTGGATATAAAGTATTTAGTTGGAGGGGAGGGCGGAGGATCAGAAAATGTTTTAATTGCTTTCAAATTGTTATTTCCTCCAATCAGTTGAGGAAATGGTGCTTAGCCAAGCTAATGCTGTGCGACTGCTGCGCTTGGACAGACAGGGGTTTTTGTGGGGGGATTTCAGAAGAATTACCTTCAGCTGTATTCTCAGGTTGGAGAGTAATTACAGTTATTACTGGAGATGAATCTTTTGGAAGCATACATCTACAGTAGAACAGTTACACTAAGATGACCTTTTACTTGCTCAGCAAAGCTGTAGTTGCTTTGAATTCTAATACAGAAGAGCGACAACAGAAGCTGTTTTGCAGTATTTAAGCTTAAAGAATCTGCATAACACTGGCATTCTGTTGTCTGCTGGCTTGTGTTTAATTGCAGACAGTTGTTTTGCTTTTTTTAAAAAAAAAGTTCTCATTTCTCCAGAAAGTTTCTGACAGGGTTGCTGCAACTTAGAGAAAGTAGTTGAGGATAACTATCTCCATTCAGGGAAATAATTGTATAAATAAGAAAATCCTTTCTTCTGTGTATGTGCCTACCATACTTTTTAATCATATGGTAGAATAGTTTATTGACAAAACAAAAAATGAATGTCTTTGTCATGTAACAACCACTAAATCCCAGCAAACTTGGGAAACTTCATTATATTTACTTAATTGCAACGTACAGTGTTCTTAGCACTGATAGATCTGTACTTCCTTGACATTCAGTATAGGCACAGTGGTGCATCAAGGAAGAATAGTTAAGTGGTGCTTTCTTAATATTTGACGGTTCATACAACAGTGATCTTGCAATGTTGTTACTGCTTTGGGTACATAGTGCTGATCTGTTCAGGTATGGGGTATTTCTGTTATAGTGGCAGCCTTCAAATGCTTTGATAGTAAGTTTGCTAGACTAGAAGGCTACAGTATTCTAGTAGAAGCTGTAGAAGCTAGCAGAGCTGTTGGAAGAGATCCAGAAGAAGGCCATGAGGATGATCGGAAGGCTGGAGCAACCACTCCTAGAAAAAAAGGCTGAGTGAGTTGGGTTTGTTCATTCTGGGAAGAGAAGGCTCCAGGGAGGTCTTCTGGCCTTCCAGTACTTAAAGAGAGCTTATTACAAGGAGGAAGACTGACTTCTTACATAGGTAGATGGTGATAGGAAAAGGGGATAGTTTTAAATTAAAAGTGAGGAGATTTAGATTAGATTGTTTACTCTGAGAGCAGAGAGGTGCTGGCGCAGCTGCCCATGTAAGCTGTGGTGCCCCATCCCTAGAGATGCTCAAGGCCAGTTGAATGGGGCCCTAAGGCAGCTGAGCTGCTGGGTGGCAGCCCTGCCCATGTTATGGGGTGGAACTGGATGGGCATTAAATCCCTTCCAACCTAAGTCAATCTATGATTCTCTGTTAGATTTAATAAAATTATTATTATTTTTTTTTTTTTTACTCTGTCTAAATTCCCGGTGTTTCCTTATAAAAACTCAAGGGCAACTCAAAAGGCAATTCTCCCTTTATCCTATTTGCATCATTATGACATATTGTAGTTTTTCATGTTAACTTTCTAGAATAATATGTGCAACAATTGCAGCACAGAGTACTCTGTTACTTTTGGACAGCTTTATCCTGGCGTCAGAATGACCAAGCTGTGCATGCAGGGTCAGCACAACTAACAAAGCTTTTCTTTGAGCTCTGGTAGCTGCCAGGGCAAGTTTGGCTTTGTAAGTAATGTGTCTGCCTTCTGCAGGGCCCTGGCTAAGAATCCCTGCTGGACACTAGCTGTGTTCCCAGAGCAGTGTGGAGGAATCTCAGTATCACTGCAGAGCTCTAGCCTGCATCTGGCACAGCCAGAACTCAGCCTGGAGGTAGCAAGCTCCCTGGACCAGCTCATGCCTAAGAACCAGGGAGCTGGTGCATTGCATTTGCTAACACTTCTACGACCCTTTGAGTTCCTCAGATGTTCATTAGTTTACATGTAGCTTTGTCCTCATGTGTTGATGTAAATGCTTATCCCGAGTTAATAAGCTGTCCCACAGTGTGGGGAGCAGGTCAGTTTTGGTGTAAGGACCTCAGGGCAGTTCCATGGGACTTAAATTGACGTGTGTAAGGCCTGGGCTGGTGTCACACAGAGCTGCTGTGTGCTCTCAGGTACCACGTAGGTTTTTCTGCTTTCAGCTGTATCCACATCCCTGTAATCCTTAATGAGGTACCCTCTCCCAGTTGTACACTATGTTAACAACAAAATACTGTGACTTCAGCATTGTTCAAGCACAATGGTTGAATTTAACTGATGTCATAGCATTACCCATCCCTTAAAGCATCTTGTACCCTGGTTGCTTTTTCTGACATGCCTTAAGGCTATGTAGCACAGACCAGGCTTGCTTGGCACGTCCTGTGGGCAGCTGCTATGGGACTGAGTGCCAAATGGCAGCTGACTTCACAGGCACTTCTCTTCACTGCCGACCTTGTTTGGGGGAAACACTTGTGTCTCAAGTCTGGGAAGAGGTTTGATAAGGGTTGTTGCCAACTCATTTTAGCTAGTAAAGTGGAATTTTGGGGAAGGTTCTCTGTCCTTATCTTTTGAGCTGCGGCTTTCGATGCAGCTGTTGCATGTATTTTGTTTCACTGATTCCAACAGGTTGAAAAGAGCATTGACTTTGGCTGCAGTGCCATCTTGATGTTCATATCTGTGCTGGATGCTTTTCCTGAATAAACTGCATCAGGAACATTAGGAAAGTTAAGCAATCCTTTAAAAGATGAGGAAGCAAACATTAAAGATAGAAGTGCTGTAGAAAGCCCAGATGTACAAAGAATTTGCTCACTCAGTATATTAGCAAGACATCACGTTTCTGTTGTATGAAGCCCAGAGCAACAGTACTATGCTGGAGACATACAAACTTCAAAAATTGTCAAGGGAAAAAAGTTTTTGTGTGAATATGCTGGTAGCTGTAGAAATTATTTCTCCTGATTCTGAGCCATAACAGATTGTAAATAGTCAAGGAGAAAATCTATGGAGGGCATGAAGATTATTCTGTCCATTAACCTTCTCAAACATAGCTGTACTAAAAATGAGATGTTGCCAGATATCTTTACTAATGTTCTTGAGCTGCAGAAAACTTAGCTGGCTTAAGCTATGCTGCTGCAGCTATTCAGACATTAGTAAAGTGGTATCCCCCCCTAGTGTAGATACAGCTGTATTGGTGTACAAGTGCTCGCATCGTCAGGACTTGCTTCTGATCTTATTGGATGATTTGTAGCTCTCTGTTGAAGAAGCTAAATGGAGTAAACACAGCTGTTATGATATAGCAGACTTTTTTTTTTTTGGCAAAATGAAAAATGTTGAGATAGAATAGTTCAATTGGTCTTATTCTGGAGCATAAATTGCACATTGAAACATTCTAAACAGAAGAAACTTGGAAACAAATGTCTCCATAGATACTGTTTGCACCCAGGTACTGAAGACACGGTGACTGTTGTCGTTATTCAACCTATGTTGGTGATTCTTAACTTATCTCCATCATTTCAAGAATACTTGTGTTTCTTCTATGAATTCCAGCAAAATATTTTGTTTGGAATAATCAGATTATTTCCTGATGTTAAGAAATTAAATTGGAATGTGAGGAAGTGGGTTCAGTTGCTAATGTAATATTCGCTATTGTTGAAGACTCTTCTAGTGTTTTTCTGTTGTTTTTTTCTTTTTGTCTTCTAGAAAAGTATGCTTGCCTTACGGCAGCTAATGCCAAATGCTCAGAGTTTTATCCAGCAGTGTATGCAGCAGCCTGCTCCGACCCAAGAAGCCGTTTCAGCTTGTACTTCTGCACTAACTCCTTCCACAGCAGTGGTAACCTCACCTGTAGCAACCAATTCTCTTCCTGTTATAAAACCAGTGTCTGCCTCCACAACAGTCACAGCTGCTCCTGTTATAAAACCAGTCCTTTCCAGTGCATCAGTGACAGCCTCTCTGCAGGCTATGAAGCCTGTTCCTGCATCTGCAGTGGTGACAGCCTCTCTTTGTCCTGCACCTTCTGTCCTCACCACAACAATATCGAAATCAGGGCTCACTGCTATCCAAACTGTAAAGCCAGTCTTTACCTCTGCAGTAGCAACATCATCTCTCCAGTCTGTAAAGCCAGTGCTCGTCTCTACAGTGGCATCCTCAGCAGCAACCCCTCTCCAGCCTTTGAAACCTGTCATGGGCACCCCCATCAGTATTAAAATCTCACAGCCCAACTCCATCGTTGCACAGCCAGTGGCCACTCAGCAGGTGGTTAAAGTGAAACAGTTGGTAAGATTAATTTCCTCTATAACTGGGCTTCTTTTATTTGACTCTTAACATTTTGTCAATTTGCATCTTAGAAGTGTTCTTTTGTCGTATGAAGCTAGCCTGTCATGAGTTAACCAGTTCTGAGATAGTTGTGGATGTTGTGCAGTTGTTGAAAAGGTCAATCTAAAGCCAGACTGTGAGGTCTACTGCAAGATGTACTGACCACTGTTCCACCAGACTGAGCATCCAGATTGAAACGTGAGAGAACATGTGTTTGGACTCCTGGTGTGCATGCAGCTGTGCTAGTTTGGTATATGAAAGAAAAGGCAGGAAATGCTTGTGTCAGAAAAAGAAATTGATGGTGGGATCCTTATGTTAATTACTATCAGATGCCCTGTGTGGGCTGTGCCTGTGTTGACCCCCAAGGATTCCAGTCTCCCTACCTTTATAGACACTGCACTTTTCAGAAATAGGTGACTTGATGATATGTAGTGATACACTAACTGAAAGGTATGAACTAGCTCAAGGAGCTTTTCAGAGGAGAATTCTGACCCCCACTTTTACTAAGATATGTTAGTCATAATGCCATCCAAAGTTTATTTTTTTCTATTAGGCCTCAATAGGTAACAAATTCCAGGAGGAATAGACGTGTTAAAACAATACTCCTGAAAACAATGCGTTAACATTTCTTCTTGGCATAGGTTAACTTCTTATGGATGCTAATGGTAAATATCAGAAAATGTGGATCCACTGGTATATGTCCAACAGAGCAACGTTGTGAAATAAGTTAGATTTTGAGATAATGAGGAGTCTGTTGTGTAAGTTTACCTGCATGGAAAACTGGGAGAACAGTCATCTTTTGGCAGATAAATAACTTCTTGTATAGAACTTCCTTGTAAAAATGTGTTCCTTCAAACAAAGGGAAAATATGCTTCCTCTGAAGCTAAATTTGCTTACACCAGGTGTAGTAGTATAGTACTGTGTGAATTTCCATTGTAGTTTGTTTATTGTATATTCTTGATTTAATAGTATTCAGATTCACTGAAGTACTTTGTATTTGTTTTCTTCCTTTCCAAGTGTGTAAGGAAAATATAATATAGGAATTATTCTTAGTGAAGAACTAATTCTACCAGGTTTTCACCTCTTCAGACTTAATGAAGAGCAAAATATTGAACTATATAGGGGAGGATCCTTTTTATGAGTGTTTTTTAAAAAAACTAAGCAGTAACAAACTTGGATAGTAGTAGCTAGAGCCAAATTGGAAAAAGAATTGGTACCTTTTCTTCAAGGACTAAATTTGAAATTCCAGCCAGAAGAAAATGAGAGCTGCTTAGGCTGTACAAAGGCTGGAGAACGTTTGTTGGCTCCATGGTAAGGCATGTAATTCAGGGGAAAGATTGACCATCTGTACAACTAGATGAGGAAACGTAACTCTGCACTGGGGAGTTAAGATGCTTTGTGAATACAATTTTGTTGAACCCACAAAATGACTTCTGCCTCCTTCGATGCTGCAGCGTGGCATCCTTAATGAATTGCTTTTCTTTATTCTGTGTTATAAACATTGACTTAAATTACATAAAATATAGAGCATATTTTAATCTAGTTTAAGTAGATCCCAACCATAGCAGTTAAAATAATTTCTCTTAAAAAATGGTGTTTAATTTTGGTCTTAGATGTAGCTGAAGGGTTTAGTTGACCACTGGCAGCTCAGCCATATCAGGATGCTGGTGTTTGTTCAGGCAGCCAGTAAGCACAAGGAGCAAGCTGGTGGAAGTAGCTGCATTTTCTAGGACTTCCCTGATGCTTTGTCTTTTAAAAGGAAGAGGGTCTGCCCGTTCCCACAAGAAAACAAATCAGGATCTTGCCTCCCTAAAGAGAAGGGTCCTGCTGCCAACTGAAAGGAAGCACATGCCAGCTGTGCAAATCTGTCCATGCAGTGCTGCCAGCAATTTTTTTTCCTTTCTGGCCCTCAGGGTTGTCTGATGCCATACATTCTCTCTGCATGTCCGCTTCTAATTTGTCTTTCTTGTGCTCAAGGAATTTAAGGGAGCATCTTCTGTGCATTCATGTGCCAGTTCTATTGTAATGTCATTGATGCTTCAGATTTCAACACTGCAGTGATTTCGTATTAAAACTGTGATGGGAGTGATGCAGCATGCAGCTCTTTCTTTTCTGGAACATGATTATCACAACTCTCTCTATGGTGGACTCTGAGGGATCTGCTCTTATGGGATGCTGTTGGAACTGGATTGAGTGTCTGTGCTGCCTTCCCAGCAGCTGCACACTCTGCAGGTTACCCTCCCTGTGACTTCTTTCCTTAATGTAAACTAATTAAGTGCATTTGTTAGCAAAGATTTTTCACCTGAGAAATAAAGTGTCTTGCCATAGCATTGCTTTCTCTCAGTAAAACATGGTAAATCAAAGTTTGTTACCAGCTGCTGACTTCTAATAAAACTGCAACTTAAAGCATTAAGAACAAGAGCTTCGTGGTGCAGTCCCCGCAGCCACCGGTAAGGTGTGCTCACTTGCTACTGCTGGTGGCTGAAGCTCAGGTCTCTCTCAGGCAGCTGTTTCTGAGCTGTCAGCTGGGTGTTGAATTGCACTTTAAGTGTTGCTGCTCTTTATTCTGATGTCTCTGTCAATTTCCTTAAGGAATACTAACCTGAAGAAAAAAAGAGACAGTAACTCTTTTTCTTATAGATATCTCTTTCTGTAGAATTTTAGTTACTGGCATTAGATCCTTGTTGAAATTTCTAGAATTGTTACCCTTTGCTGGTTCCAAGGACTTTCAGCTTTTGCTAGCCTAGCGTCTAGAATGGCAGACAAAAGCAGCTTTACTGCCAGTGCATCCTTTCTAGTTTCAGGTTGATCTAGTCTCATCAGTCACTTGATATATTTTTCCAGTCTCCATCTAGGCTATTGATTTAACATTGCCCATCTGTTCTTTTGTCTGCCACACCTTAATCTTGAATACTTATGCTTCCTCCTGTGCTGTTTCAGTTTTTTGTATGCTGAAGATGAAGCACCATGCTCACTGACGGTAGGGAAGATCTCTAGGTGCCTGTCAGTATGGACGCTGGCAGATCCTGTGAGTAGTTTGTCCAAGCTGCTTGGTTGTTCAGTAATTATCTGAACATATAAATTGTGTTCTTAACGTTTTTGACTTCCAGCGTACAGGAGCTGGATCTTTTCAGAAAGATCAAATTGTGTCTTGGTTAAAAACAAATAGAAGCAAACATTAGTGTCTGTACTTGTTTGTGATGAAGTGCTCTGTGTGTGAGACTTTGTCCACAATCAGTGTCTGTATTCCTATGGTTGTTTCATCTGCATAAAAACGTAGAGAGATATGCATCTTGTGTTTTTTCCTCGAGAATGGTGTGTTCTTTGTCTAGTTTTTGAACACCACCTTCAGCTCAGTTGTTCTACATTACCACTGTTTTGTCAAATCATGATGCTATAAGCAGCATATTATAACTGGAGCTGTTGGGCAGTGTACCTTGACATCTTCAGATGCAGAGCACATTTTCTTGTGAACATGTGGTTTTCTGGTGCTCGTGATGTTTGCTGATTAAATTTGAAGTTAGTTGGCAGAAGGAGACAGTCTAATTTCTAAGAGCAATAAATGTCAATTCTTCACATTTAATTCTAAACTTGTATAGTTTATTTAAATACAAACACTGCTTGAGCATTCTTTAGTCTTTCTGAAATTAGACTTAAAAAGCAGAGAATGTGTTTTCTCAACCATTTTTCTGTTGACTTCTTGCCTCTAACCAGCTAGGATTCAATCTGAAAACGTTAGTAATTTTGGTAACTTTTAATCCTTGGTGAAAAGGTCTTTCTGCAACTTGTAATTAAGAGCTTTTGCAGAGGATATATCAAAAGCTGCAGTCCATGTTTCTGCTGGCTAGGAGCCTTGGAAATGAAGCTTTGGGGATATCACTGTTGCTTTCTTGCATTTTAATGGTTACCCCTGAAGAGGAAGAATTAGTATTTACAGGCTGTGCCTTTAGGTCTGTGTTGTGATGACATCCTGCTGTCAGGTTGTGTTTCTTTCAAGAGCCTCTTTAAACAACACTATCAGCCCTTCCCTTTTTACCTTTCAGCAGTGTACTACTGTTTTTGCACAGAGGCAAACACCTCAGTACAGGTGTTGTTAGTTAGTACTTATGTTCCATCTAACTGGTGCATTTCATGTACTTTTGTTTAACAATTCAAAACTTGGCATCTCAATTTACAGTTGACCTTCCAGCTCCAAAAATGCGTCAGTAACTTCATAGTCTGTACTCTTCACTAAAGGAAAGGAATTTCATGCAAGGCTTCTGTTTGTTTTGGTGATTTTTATTTTTTGTGAAACTAGATGTGTGTGATACCTACTGTTTTGAGCTTGTTGGCAGGCAGTCTCAATATTCAATTGGTAGCCTGTTAAGAAAAACTTAGGAAAGGTTCTTAGCGTAGCAGACTGTAGAATTCAGTGAAATTTTCCTGATATAGCTACTGAGAGTAGGGATGAAATGCCTGTTAGAGCTTGCTGAATAAGCTTTAAGCTCGACACTAGTCATTAAGATTTTGTTTCTTGACTTTAAAGTTGAAAGTAATTTTTCTTTGAGCATGCTGTTTTTTATAAACTGAGAGCTAGGCATACATGCATGCCCTGCAGCACTTCTGATGGAATGAACATGTTGATGCTATCTAGCTCTCTGTATATTTGTTTCACTCTTTTCACTCTTCATATTTGTTATCCCACTTGCAGGTAGTCCAACAACCACCAGGAACCATAGTGAAGCAAGTATCCACACTTCCACAGTCCTCAACACTGACTCTTCAGACACCTGTTGAGAAGAGAATGCCACTGAATACGCTTGTTCAAACAAACCAATTTCCTGCTGGTATGGAGAAACTTTCGTAATGGAGAAGGGCGAACACTACTGAGGTGTAAAAATAAGTGTGGGCTGTTGGTAGATTGCAGGGAAGTAAGAAGGTGTTGTATATTGGGGCATTCAGTTCTGTTTTAGGAATCCCGATAAGAAGCTCAGCACCATGTCCAGTTCTGTTGCCTCCATAGCAATTTAATTTTTAAAATACTGTAAGATCCTTGCAGTAAACTTTCTTTGAACTGTCATAATCTTGAGAATTGTGTCAAGAGACTTTTTCCTTCAGCAGATCCAGGTTGATGCATAACATAAGTTTTTGTCACAGCCAACAAGTTTTCACTTAAACCTCTCACTCAGAAGAACAGAGGAGGGTGTTTGAGAGTGTAGGATTTTTTGGCCTTACAGAGTGTAGCACTTTAGAGTGTCTGGTTTCCTGGTTGTTACTGAGTCTGCAGTACCTTTGTTAGAAGTATGAACTGATTAAACAGCATTAAAAAGCATTTTGCTTTCTACTATGGCATGTTCTTTGTTTTGTTTTAGGCTCTGTTCTGAAACAAGTTACCCTGCCAGGAAATAAAATTCTGTCGCTTCAAGCGTCTCCTCTTCAGAAAATTAAAATAAAAGAGAATGGAACAACATCCTTCAGGTAAAAATAAACAATATAGTTTACTACAGGAAGGAACAAAAGAAACAGCACATATAGAAGAGGGAATAGAGCCCAGATAAAAGCAGCTTTCTTTAGAGACTTATGATTGGTGTTTTTATCTTATAATATAAATTGTCAAACAGGAATCTAAGAACTCAGACCTTGTAGTAGATCTTATTCCTAATATAGGATAACTGTCTCAGTAAGTTAGGGTTTTTGTTGTTATTTCAAGAGTGTAATTACCCAAACGGTGTACATCAATATGTATCAGTTTTTCATTTGTAGAGGAGACATTGATCTTGATCCTGTGAGTACTGCTAACTAAAGTTACCATGTATTAAAAGCTCTCCGTAGTATTAAGTCAGATATAACTACTACTTCTTATGGACAGCCAGATAGCATTGAGCTGCAATTTGGACTGGCTAGCAACCTGTTTAAAGCTGTGTGCTGTACTACATATCTTTCATTAACTCTTCATGCAAGCTTGTTCCTACATGTAGAGGTGGAACTCTTTGACTACACCTCTAATTGTGGCTTCTGGCATGTTCTCTAGGCTTTCAGATTTGAAGAATGCTTAAAGCTTCTAGTTCTAATAACTGATTAACTTTTTAAAAGGAGAAATGATACTTTTTTTGTAGCTCTAGAATCTAATGTTGAAATAGTAATAGGCTGCCATCATTATGCGTTATTAGCTTTAAGACTTTAAGGCAAACTTGAAGTTAGTCTTCCAGAAGTAAAAGCAGACATGGCACCTTTGTGCTTTTCACCCATTGACTTCTCATTGTTTGAAAGCTATGGCTGTGTGTGTTCTGATGCATACCCAAACAAAAACAAATAAAAACAAACAAACAAACAAAAAACAGCCAACAAAACGCCTGATAAATATTTCAAAAAGCAAAACCCAATCCTCCCTAGGAATGAGATTTTTCTGTGCTCCTCCAGTAAAAAATAAATTAACTTTCTAGGATGAAGAAGTTTGAACTGAGTTTCTTGAGGTTCTATCTTGTCAGGTTTTTAGAGTATTTAGAAAAAACTGTGCTTCTGCAATGTGATCCAAGATGGATTTCTGCTCTGCTGGACTATGAATTTGTAATTAGCTGAAGTACTCAACAACTCAGGTTTGAAATCTCTAGCTTAACCTACTCTCTTCTAATAGATTTCTCATCCCTGAAGAATTTATCTCTTCAGATATCTTCTCGATCCTTGTACTCACCAATGCAACCAAGCAGGCCTGGCATCAGATGGCATTATTCTAGCCTTGACAATAGACTTTCCCCATTGAGTCCTGAAGTAGTTTGCTCTCTTCTGTCATTTATTATTCCTAGCAAAGCTAATTTTCCTGGTTTATGATCCATCAGCCAGCTGATGAATGAGGTAGAGAACACGATGGCCTCCTTTCAGGTTTTGTGATGGGATTTGTTATGGACAGAGAGCATGTTTTTGTAACTGATGTGATACAGGAATTTCCTGTATTTTTGGTTGTGCCTGTTACAACCCCTTTTCCCCTCACTGTGCACTGACAAAAAGAGCCTGTCCCCATCTGCTTGAGACATGGCCATTAGGTGATAAAATCCCCTCTCTGTCTTCTCTTCTCTAGGCTAAACAGTCCCATGTCTCTCAGTCTTTTCTCATAAGGGAGATACTCCTTAATCTTCTTCGAACCCACTGGACTCTCTCTAGAAGATCCCTGTCTTTCTTGAGCTGGGGAGATCAGAACTGGATGCAGTACTCCACAGTGTTTCTTTTTTGATTGCTAGAGATGAGAATGGGAAGGGGTGATTTTCTTGTTTCAATTTTGAAAAGTCTTCCTAGAAGAAGTAAGATTTCAGCTAACCGTGCACATCACTGAGAGTTGGTTGTCCTGCAGAATGCACTGTAAGGAGCAGTCTGGTTTAAAAGCAAACATCAAGAGTTTTATAACTGTTCTACTTATCTGGTAAAGTATCCCAGACTCATAGAATGGCTTGGATTGTACGGTGCTCAAGGATTAAGTTCCAACCCCCCTGCTACAGCCAAGGTTGCCAACTTCTAAGTAAAGTACTAGATCAGATTGCCCAAGGTCCCATCCAGCCTGACTTTAACTACCTCTGGGGATGGGGCATTTATAAACTCCCTGGGCAACCTGTTCCAGCACCTCACCACTCTCAGTAAAAGAAAAACAAAAACCAACCAAAACACTTCCCCCTGACATCTCATCTAAATCTCCCTTGTGTTAATTTAAAACCATTCCCCTTTATCCTGTCACTGTCTACCCATGTAAAAAGTTGATTTCCTTCATATTTGTGAATTTCCTTTAAATATTGCAGCCTGTCTTCATAGGGGAGGTGCTCCAGCCCTTTGATCATCTTCATGGCCCTCCTATGGATGCTTTCCAAAAGCTCCTTATCTTTCCTTTGTTGGGGACCCCAGAGTTGGACATAGTGCTCCAACTGAGGCCTCGTGAGGACAGAGTTGAAGGGAACAATTGCCTCCCTCACCCTTCTGGCCACCCATCTTCTGATAGAACCGGGATACCGTTGGCCTTCCAGGCTGCAAACGCATACTGCTGACTCATTACATTTTTAATCAACTGGAACCCTAAGTCCTTCTCAGCAGGGTTACTCTCAAAGAGTTCTCCCAGTTTGTATACATATCTGGGATTACCTTTACCCAAGTGCAAAACCTTGCCCTTTGCTTTGTTGAACAACAAAGCTAGTATATACTGGAGCACCCTGGGGAGAAAAAAAAAAAAAAAAAAAAAAAAAAAGAAAGGTGCATATTCACCTCTTAAACTACTTGTGCATTTCTTGCATCTGTTGTATCTGTTATTTTCAAAAATGGATACAGCTGATTTGAAAATTTAGATTGGGAAGTTCCAGAAATCAGAACTGCTAGTCAAGCAGGAGTGAGAGAGCAGAGTGGAAAAATCTCGGCAGCCTCTTGTCCTGCCCGTGGTGATCAGGAGTGCTGGTGAGTCTTGCTCTGCTGGAATTGTTCTGTCCCCTGTAGTTGTCTGTGGTAGTGCATGGAAGTTTGGGTTAAGTATATTTCAGTAGTTTTTACTTTTACTATTAAAAAAAAAATAAGTAAATCATTGAGTAACTAGAAAATTGAATTTGAAGAAAATGAATGCGTTGTTCAAACACCAGAGGGTGCCACAGTCTCACTTTTCAGCCACTATAGCCAAATCTGTAACATAGGAAGTACATCTGCATTGCTTGAACATATTTCTCCAGTTGAGTATTCAATTTGAATGTCAAATATGACTCCATACAGGATAACATTGACAGCAGAGCATTCTGTTTTATTGTTTGTTCTGACAACTTTAATCACTGGAGATCTGTAACAGCTAGGAGAGTGTTTCTTGTTGACCTCTGGATGTGATATGAGCAAATGCAGAAAAGTATTATTGGCTGTGATAAAGATGATGGACTTTGTGGAGGTTTGCTGAAGATGAAAGCAAGTCAGCAGCTAACCAAACACCTCCATGTGTGTTCTAGAATATTTTTCATTTATCACTTTACTGGAACGGTTTTAATAGGTCACTCTAAATACATGGTACAATGCCTAAAATGATTGAGTTTTGTTAAAATAACAAGATGAAATGAACACTAAAGAGTGCAGACTTCATTTGGCTTCTGAAACTTATGTTATTTGCTAGTGAGCACTATTGCTAGGGAAATTTTGTGGTGCATTCTTTGAAGCTAAGTAAAATAGGTGCAGCGGTGTTTTTCTAAATGCAAAAGAATCTTTCATCAAAGCTAGTAACTTAATGCAGTCTTATGTCTGCAGTAAAGAAGTTAGAATTGGTCTTCAGAACCAGCATGGGTAGAGATGGCTACTTGTGCATGAGTTCTCATGCGTGTGCACTCATAAGAGAGATTATGATTGAAAATATAGAAAAAAAATAGTTACTTGATAATGTGAGGTGAAA
Source organism: Lagopus leucura (assembly GCF_019238085.1). Taxonomy (NCBI): domain Eukaryota; kingdom Metazoa; phylum Chordata; class Aves; order Galliformes; family Phasianidae; genus Lagopus; species Lagopus leucura. Next base: position 46,980,208 of record NW_024962263.1, read on the forward strand.
CATAGAATTGTAGCTAGATGTATAGTCCAAAAGGTTACTTGTTGCCTTCTTGAGTATTTGGAGTATGTAGCCAGATTAAAAACTGAAATGGTATAATAGTTTACCTGTGCTACAAGCATCCTAATGTAGACTCCATAAACAAGGGTCCTTTTTTTAGTGCGATGAATCTGAGGCACAAGCCTGGTCAGGACGCTATGTCTAGGTAAGACTTAACGTACGAAACTGATTTGAGAATCTGTTGGTCTCCTTTTCCCTAAGCAAATTATACAGAAGCTGTCTGGCATGCAAGTATACAAATGAAAGGCAGGAAGGGTAGGGGAAGGCTGGATTAATTTCCTTGCCTCCTCTTCATAATATTGCGGGAGAATTCTTACACCATAGAATGCCATTAAAGTCTGAAAAAGAAAAATCTATAATTTAAGGAAAAACAAATATCACTTTCTTGCATCTTTTGAGCATCACTAAAACCCAACCCATTTTCCAATAAATTCAATTTATACCTATTGCTAATCAGAAAGCATTCTCCAAGAGATCCCATTTCATCTAGGAATAGGAAGTTTCTGACCTGCTCCTGATTCAAGAGTTATTTAGGCAATACAGTGCTTTCTGAAGGTGGACTTCATCAGAGAACACCTTTGCAAAGACTCCTTTTTCTCAAATCAAAAGATGTTCAAATTGAGTGTTTCCAACAGCTTATCTGAATTAATACTGCTGGCTTCTATTCTAAACCCTCGAAGCCAACATTACAGCCTTTGTCACTTTGTGAAACAAAAAGGCTTTCTCTTTATGATCTAAAGCTTTCTGAAAATAACTTGAATTGTTTCATTGCAAAACTTCTCCAAAAATTTCACATACGAGATTTATTAAGTATTTTAGCTTACAAGATCGATCTTAAAGCTGAAACATGCTAATTATTTGCTTAATGTGGGCTTTACCATGATGGCAGGGAGCTCTAGCTTTGTTAGTCCAAAACATGCCACAGTTGGATTTTTGAGCTTCAACAGAATCCAGCTTACAAGGGAATGCTGAGAACTAGATCTCTGCCACTGTTCTTCAGAAGTGTCTGCACGTGGTGTGGAGGATGCCACATGCTGTACAATAGGGCTGACTCAGAGAGGAAGATCTGAGTTGATTGTAGTGAGGCAAGAAGGGAACTCTGAAAAAAGAAGTAGAAATCAGCTTTGTGCCAATACGCTTTTCCTGCTATCTTCAGTTTGTAGGACAGGCATATCTGTTAGAAAATTGCCTTGCTTATAGTTTAACAAATGTTCAACTTTATTCTACACTTGTTGCTATTCAGTGAATTGTGTTTTTATAACAAATTTCAATTTAACTTGTGACTTTAATAACTCCAAGAGGAACCTTGACTTCTGAATAATAAATACCGCTAATAAATACCACTGCTGTAAGATCAGTGGTGGAGATGGGGAATCTCATGGGAATTTTAAACCGTGGTTTACCTCAGCTCTTTGTTTACAAGGTTATTCAGAATTTAAGTTTCTTCTAAAGAATTTGCATACCTAGCAACTGAGACATTAGTCAAACTAACATTTGAGAAACTTGAATGAATCGTGAAGGCTTGTTGTGAGGCTTCTTTACCTAAACACTTCCACACCAAAAACCTGTAGTATAGAGGTAGCCTCCAAAATATGTGAACATACTTGTTGATAGAAGCGCCCTTTTCTTTGTATCCATTCTGAATGAAGCATAAAATGTTGTGTTTCTCTTTAGAAGAGATGAAGATGACATAAATGATGTGACTTCCATGGCTGGAGTCAACATTAATGAAGAGAGTGCATGCATTCTGGCAACAAATTCAGAGCTCATTGGTACTGTGATCCGCTCTTGTGCAGATGAACCTTTTCTGTTTTCTGAAGCACTTCAGAAGAAGATTTTGAACATCGGTGAGAATAAAACATGTGATTAGTATGTGTTGATGTAGTGTGCCCTTGCCTCTTTCATTAGCCAGACTCTCGTCTTTGAAGGAGTCAGAACTCTAAGATCTGTCAACTTCGTTCATGTGTTTCTACTGAATCTATCGACCCCTTCTAGTAGAGAAATAATCTTCAATTTCTTTTTTTTATGTAGAAGATTGAAGCGCAATAGGAGAGAAGACAAACTGGTGCCACTTTTACTTACAAGAAGTTAGCTACTACTACTCTTACATTTAGTGGAGTACATAAAAAACATACAGATGTTAATTTCACATGCTGAAGTATGCTTTTCTATTCCTGCAGCTCCTAATTGGATACATTAAATTGACTTCTCTAAAAACATGTGCATTCCTTAGCCGGTTGGGGTTGTATATATTCTGCTGACCAAGGTTGCAGATCCTGCCCCTGTGGTTAGGAAGAAATTTCATGCTGCTGATAGAATCACAGAATTGCTCAGGTTGGAAGAGACCTCAGAGATCATCAAGTCCAACCTCAACCATACTAACCTAACTCTAACAACCCATCACTGAATCATGTGCCTGAGCACCACATCTAGACAGTTTTAAAACGCATTCAGGGATGGTGACTCATCTACCTTACATGCACAGGGCAGGCTTTTGCTTATGACTCCCTCTATGGAAAACTCTTTCATTGAGTTGCATACAAAAGGGGATGTTAGTTATCTGTCTGTATGAGTGGATAATACTGTGGAATGTATGTTATGTCAAAGCAGGGAGTGGAGCGTGCATTTGTATAGCACCGCATTGTTTACAGCAAGCTGGATATTTTTCAGTGCCTTATTCCTGTTCCCTGCTTGGTAGCTTGCCATTCTGTAACAGTGAGTTTAGCAGCTCAGCATCTATAATATAAAGCCCTCAGTTCATATGTGCAGCCATAATTCAAGCCATAATACAAGTGGTCTTGTTACATGATCAGAAAGACTTCCTGTTTCTATGTGCAACTTATTCCCAGTCCAAGCAATGCAACTAGCTTGTGAAAAGCATGTATCTTGCAAACTCTATATGCTGCCATCCTATACTTCATACTCCATGTACTCCACACTGGCACAGATCTGCAGTTTGAACTACATAGGGTATGGTTTAGTGAAGGTAGTGCTGTGTTACTAATTGAAAGGGGAATATATATGTTGGAACTAGAGCATAGAAGCTTTTCTCATAGTTTAGTAGAAGGTTATCTAGTTATCCAGGCAGTACACATAAGGAAAAACAGAGCTCTAAAAACCAAAAACAAAGCAAAACAACAAAAAAAAAAAAACCCACATGCTTGTACAACAACTGTTTTGTGGTGTTCAAATAGCTTACTTAAAGATGGAAAACATAAATACAACTCTTTCAAGACTTGCATGATAGCTGTTGCACGTTTATGACATGAATTATTATTAATGAAAAATGTTTTGATAGTGAGGCAAGGAGTACTGTCAGGGATTACAACAACTTAGAAAATAAATGCTTCTGTTCCTTAGCTGAGATCCTTCTTCTGTTCAGGAAGTGTATGTGGAGGGTGGTTTTGAGGGTTGGGGGAATTTAGTTCTGGTCTTAAACTGAAGTTTCATGTGTCCTGATTGTCTAGTGGTAAATTATGGAGGAAGCATTAAAAGATGCTTGAGCAAAATGTGCTTTGCACTCAACTGAAGTACAGTCTAATATTTACCATGTGAATTCAACAGGGGGAACATTTTGATCATAGTGTGGGAAAACATTGTAGATTGTCCCCGACTTGCTACTCTAACTGAAAATATATAATAAAGGCAGATGAAATAGGTGATTAGTTTTTTACAGTGTACTGTTTATCCATTCTTAACACTTCACTTGGCAATAAATACCAAAATGGATTTTGAATGCTATTACGTATTGCATCATAAAGTCTTAACAGCTATTGCAAATGCTATGAGGGGCAAGGAAAAGAGCTTCTGGTAGGTACTGTGCAGAAAGTGTGTGAAAGCACTGTCAGCCTTACCCACAAGGCAGTGCTTTCCAGGTGTCCTGATGGAGCTGCACTGTGTCAACCACAGGCGTGCTGCTCCATTGCAGCCTGCAGGAAGGTGCGAGGTAGCATCTCACCCTGAGCATGGGGTCCAGGCAGCCTCAAAAGCAGCTGCTGAAGTACAGAGGAATAGCAATTCTTGTCAGTGAACAGGGAGAGTGGTGTCAGCCAGAGAGAAATGGGTTGAAGGCACGATGACCCCAGTTGGTTTATGTCTTTGTTTTTAAAGCTTCTACCTTAGGATAGTTGGGTCAGTCTGCTGTGGACTGGTTGGTCGAGGTAGGTGAGAGGATGCCTGGGTCTCATATGCTTGGAGAGCACTGCGAAAATCTTCCCTGTTCATCGAATAAATGTGATGAGTTGTTAACAAGTGTGGTGTCAAGCAGGGCAAAATGTAATTCTCTATTTTTTTTAATTACTGAAATTAACAGAATATGGCACTAATTTCTACAGCTACCACATCTCCCCATCCCTGAACATGAAGCTTGATTTGTGTTCTTATTAACTTTGTCCTATAAATGACCTTGCAAGGAGAGTGATTCTAGAGGCTAAGTGAAACAATGTCTATATTTTCTGAAGCTCCAGGCTAAGTTTTATTAATGTAGTGTCTAAGATCTTTGAAGTTGTGACTTTACCAGGAAAATCATAATCTCCAAACCTTTATTCATAATGGGTATGACTTCCAGGGGGAACAGAATACCTGCTGTGCTAATTATTTCAATTATCAGCTACTACTAAAACACGTAATGGATTTTCTCTGCTTCCACAGGTAAAAGGCATGACATTATGGAACTTAACTCTGATGTTGTGAACTTGATCTCCCATGCTACACAGGAGAGATTACGAGGGCTCCTAGAAAAACTAACTGTAATTGCTCAGCACAGAGTATCAACCCATAAGGTAAAGGAAATCATTAAGTGAGTTTTGTGCCAAAGTTTTCCTGCTTTACCGCCTTCAAGCTAAACTTCTTCCAAGCATAGGTACATCATATGCAATATGTGATTCTTTTCAGTGTCTACCGAAGGCTGATTTTCTTTAACTGTTTAATAGCCTCTAACTATTCTTTATACTTTCCATTCAACTTGTTAGATAAGCACTCTTAAAACCAAATGTAAATGCATTTGTAGTTTTCTGTAGAAATGGTGGCTGTCATGTAAAAATCTCCCTTTTACATGGTAAACATAAAGCTATTGGTCGTTAGATTGATTTAGGGGCTTGCATTTGCTTATTTTGTTTGCTGCTGATGGAACCATGGTACTTCTTAGCAAAAGGCCTGGAGAATTTGAGTGTTTTATTTTCAGTTCCATGTGAAAGTAGAGACCCTTTGATGTTAGTCTCAGGGATTTTTGTACCTCCAGTGTTACTGAAAACCTCCTCCCTGTAGTATTAACTTCACTGAGTGTGAAGGAGGTCTGATATCATTGAGCCAGTGTGGTACGAATAGGAAGCATTAACTTACAAAAGACCAAGCTAGCACTTTGAGACTTTTCTTTACAAACAAAGGTATGAATTTTTTTTTTTTTTTCAGTATCAAACAGGAACTTTATTTCAATATAAAAAGAGCAATCAACTGACAGGATAGGAGTTATTTTTTTAATAGAATCCTTTTTATAGGCTTCTAGATAATGAAGAAGCAGTATTAAAGAGCAGGAACTGTTTGGAAAATTTGAAGTATTATAATGACATCCCAAGCAGCTGAGCATGCCATTCCTTGCCAGAAGAGTTTTTAAAAAATTCAGTGCAGAAGATGTGTACAGTTTTTATGAGAAAACTTTGTTCTGTGTTGTCTTCAAAGGAGGCAATGCAGTGTATCTGTGAGCTGAAATGAGGTGGAAGCTGAAGTCTTGAGGGGCTCTGGTAGCACTCAGTGCCTTGTAAATGCCAAAGATGGCAAGAGGGTTTTTTTGGACAGTGGGCTTGGAGAGACTGATTTTCCTCAATGAAAACAGAGGGAAATCTGGTTGGTTTTGATATGATTGAATTGCCAGAAGAGAAGATAAGATCGTATGATTGCAATAAACTTCTTCTCAAAAAAGAAAAGAAAAAAAAAAAGAGGAAAAAACTGTACTGGTCATGATGATCTTAGAGGTACAGGTGCCCTTTTTCAGTAGGAAGGTGGTATTAAATTACAGGTGAATACCCTGGAAGATTGCACTTGTGATTATTCTCACATGAATAATACTGCAAATATGCTGATAGGCTTTTAGAAATCTATGTTAAAGAGCAGAACACTTCAGGGTCTTAGTGCACTGGTATGTATTTGTATAGGCCTGTATTCTATCTCCCCCAGTGCTTGCCACTGCTGTCTTTTATCCCTCTAGGCTATAGACTCTGTGGACTCCATGCATTTCAGAAAATCATCCAGACACTTTACATGAGGGTTGGATAGTTGCCCCCCAGGGCTTTTTATTGGCTTATATTCATTAGAAAAAGAGAGTATCGTGACAGATGTGGTGAAATCAAGGTAACTATACTAGGGTAGAAGCTGTTGTGAAAGTTAGTAATTCATGGGTTAATACCAAGGAGACCTTTTGTATTGTGTTAGGCTTGTGCCTAGCAGCTTTCATCTGATGACTAGCCTTTCAAAGAGATTTGGCAGGTTAAAGGCTTTGTATCACAGCTTGCTACTGTGTAGACTTTCCCACTTTTGCCATTTTTTGCTTAAAAAGAAAAGAAAAAGAAAAGCCACGCACTTAATTGTAATTGTAAGTTACTAATTTAATTAGTGTTGAACTGTTATGGTGATCTGTATCCAAAGCAGGGAATAGCCTTTTAAATTGCTATAAGCTGATGTCTGTTCTGCAGCTCTTATTGCGATTCCTTGAGAAAGGCCTAGTAAGACAATAAAGACAGTCAGCTAAATGGTTCCATTCCTCAGCTGCTTCTCTTCTGTGATCTGGAGAGCTGCTGAGGTATGAGTGTGCCTGTGACATCATATGACAGCCAAGACCAGAATTAATAGTGACAGCTAAACTGTGTAGTGATTAAAAATGTTTTTGTTGTGGATTGGGTTTAGCACAGCATCAGACAACTGTTCTGTGTTTCCTGTATTTGTAGCCATGAACTCCTGGCTTTGAGAGTTGTATGCTGTTGCAAACCTGGTTTAATGACAACATTGTCTTAGTGTGCAGTATCAATGAAGTATGGCAGCCTAGACCATCCTGTCAGTATGGCAATATGATGTTGCAGCTCCTTTGGTTAAAGGGGTAAACTCTGCTGTAAATGCTCCTTGATGTGAAAAGTGTCAGCATTCCTTTTCTTCTTTTCTTTCCCTTGCCCCCTGCCCACCTCTAACCCATCAAACTGCAGAGAGAAGTAACTCCTGAGAGGTTTAGAGACTTTTCTGCTTTTAACTTGGCTTAGGTAAAGCTGAAGCTCAATAAGTTCCCACAGAGTAGCTGATCCTCCGTAACCTCTTGTGTCCGTACTCTGTCCTCAGCAAGGCTTTTCAACATGCTTTAAATTGTTCAGCCCCTGGAGAAGAACTGTTCTGTGTGGGATTCTTCCAGCTTCACTCCTGGAGGACTGAAAAGAACGAAGCTTCCGCATGTGTGTTTTTTTTTTGTGTACCTCTTGACATAAAATACTTTCCTAGTACCAAACTGGAAATACCTTAGATTTCAAATTCATTTAGAAGTACATGACAGTCTAGAAAGGAGCTTACAAACTGTGAACAAGGTGTACAGCTTTCCCTTTAATTTGTAGTTGGATGTTCTCACATATTTAGGCATGCTCTGTATTGTGGTTACTTGCATTACTTGTCACTAACTTAAATCCTCAGATTCTCTCCCTAATTACAACCTGTGTGTAACTTCAGTTTTTGCAGGGGTCACACTACTGTAGGTGAGGTCTGTCTGGCCTTGTGTGAAGAAATTCATCCATTTATATGAACAAAAACTAATCCAGCTTCCTTCCTCATAACAATAGCGGTTACGAGGTATGTGCAGGTATAGCACATATACAATGTAGCGTTTTCTGTCTAAGCAATTACAGTGCTAACAGAAAACAGAATAAGCTTGTTGCATAGAAAGGACAAAATGTAACTGGAGGTTCTTAAGAAACTTCAGACATTTTAAGCCTCTGTTATTGAGTAAAAATTGTGTAAAATAAATAAATAAATCCTCCTAGTTCTTGTCCCCTATGGCTTTATGATACTGCATCGGGGTACTTCTCATTGGGTGGCTTGCATCACTAATTGGCATCGAGTCTTTGATTGGACTTTAAAAATGTAATCATCTAACCCTGGCTTTCAACATTCCAGAATGAAGCGTTTCTAAACTTCAAAAAATAATCTTCTGGTAATATGGCTTTCTTCTTTGTCCTGTTAAAAGGATTGCAGCATGGTGGTGGATTATAAACTACTGCTCCAAAACAAATTGTACTTGTGCTGAGGCTGACTCATGGAGTGTGTGTTTTGTGGGGAGCAGTAAAAAGTTGAGAGCAGTAACAAGAGGGAAGAGAAAGGCTTGTCAGACTGTTTTGCAGAACCACAGACTCTTCTTGAGAAGGACAAAGTCTCCTTAGTTGCAACACATGGTGTGGTCTGAGCCACAATTGGTGATACGTGACAATGTGGTGGCTCACTGAAAAGAGCAAACAGAATACAAGAAGAGGGATTGATTTCATGCTTTGTCTGAATTGTGAGAATTGAGTTTGGAAGACAGCAGTGACTCACAATGTGACTTTTACTTTTCTTCCAACTTTTAGAAGTATATGAGTGTGGGAAGAAGGGTCTGAGTATACTGTGTCTGAAAACTTAAGTGTTTGGAAATTGAAGTCACTGATAATTTATATATGTAAAGTACACCCTCCCTTAGAATATACCTGTAAAACATCCTGTGCTTGTTCCATAAGAATTGCATGTCAGAGTTGCTTCATTTAAGAGTGAGATTGGATGGAGTATAAGGAAGGATTGCTGAAAATACATATGTTTGGTTGCTAAAAGCCTAAATATAAATGTATCAGGAAAAGAGAAGATCACAAAATAATAGAGACAGAAAACTCTAGGATGTACATTAGAGTGGTTTAAATAAGTATCTTGATTTGCTTGATGTCCTTTGTTCGATGTGTATATTTCAACACCCAGTGCAGAAGAGCAGCAGTAAAAAATAGATTTTCATGGCTGACAAAGTTTTAGATCTTTCCTTCTGTTGTTCTTCCTTTCGAGACAAGCTAAATCTAAGTTACTTAGTCTTTCCAAAGGGGAAAAAAATGATAAGAAAAGCAAACTACTGATTGCTATCTGTTTATATCTATGTACATACTAAAATGATTGTAGTCTTGTTTCAACACATACATGTTCAGTTAGTGTTACAACCAGTCAATAATATTCATTTGGCCCAACTTTGAGCTGGACATTGGACCAGGTGACTTTACAGATCACCTCTCAACATAAACTATTCCGCGATTTGAAAGCATCCCCTGATGCAGAAATATATATTTCTGCAGCTACAATAAATTATGTACAATCACCTCACATTCCCCACCACAAAATTAATGTAACCAGTTTTATTCCCCACCAGGCAAGGTTTATTTCAAGATCTGGATTAAATGGCAAAAACTTCAAAAGTTTGGGTCTTGTGTTTTTATCCACTGTCTTTAAATGGGAAAGTATGATGATCTCTTCTCAGTTCTGTTCTTTTTCCTCTTAATAATCCATCCAGAAGACAATCTTGTTTGTTTACTGGTTATGAAATTTATGATAGCCTTTCATAAAGACTACAATTCTAATATTATTATAGTCAATAGACAGTAGAATGAGGTGTTAATTTTGTCAATTGCTCCATAACCTCTTGCTAGTCACAGATCCAAAGAAGCATGCTTGAGTAGAGAGGAGATACCACCTGAAGTCTTTCTAAAGCATCTTACATTTCTCAGCTTGAGAAAACAGCATTATTTTCAGGCTGATTCCATTAATTAGCTCTAGTGGTGTATAAAAGGTCCTGTTCTCTTTTCAGGGGAGTGATACATACATTGTATCTAGTGACACCAGAGCACAGCTAAAATTTCTTGAAAAGCTTGATCACCTAGAAAAGCAAAGAAAGGATGAAGAGGAACGTGAAATGTTGCTACGAGCAGCCAAGGTAAGAACATCATTTCTTGCTTTTCAGAGCTGAAACACTGGCCTTATAACTAGTCTTTAATGTTTAGGATAACTCAAACCATACAGAAAAGGGTTTTAGGCTTTTTACATTCTTCTAAAAACCATAGGAATTCTTTCAGGTAAGTAGGTAAGGAATTCTTTCAGGTAAGAGTGAGCTCTTCTTTTGATTATTCCTTCTGGACAAAATGAAATAAAAGTAATATTCGCATAGCCATAAACTTCATTTATGGCTCAGTTTTGAGTTCAAAAAATGCCCTTGTCCTTCTCCACACCTGAAATTTGGGGAGATTTGCTGCCCTGACAGGTATATTTCTTTTCTGTAGTTAGATCAGAGAGTTCAACTTTGAGCTGGTACACTTCTGAGAATCTGAGCATCTGAGAATCAGAACAGAAATAAGTATCCTTCCCACTTCCCTCCCAACAAGAGCAGAAAAGAAAACAAGCAAACAGCAACAAAAAAACCCCAACAAATCAGTAGATCTTGCACAATCACATGAGACTCGATCCTCTCCTTTTTTGTTGTTTTGTTTTTGAGCTGACTTCTGGATCCCCTTGGGTGGAAATGTAATCCAGACTGGAAAAAATCAAGTTGTACTTGCAGAAGTACAGAATTATGACTCCTTTTCTTTCCTGCACTTCCTGTCCTTTGTAAGTGTCTGCTGCTGACATGAACAGCATCATGCCTAGACTGGACCTGACTGACATAGTTAGCATCATTTTCAGTTTAATCTTGCTTCAGGCTAGAGCAGAGGCAGCCAGCCCAGATGGGGGGAGGGGGAGGGTAGGGTGTATGTATGTGGAGGGGGAGGGGAGCCAGTCTGGATTGAGGCATTCGCCCCTGGAGCGAAATCTTTCAATCACAGGAGAAAATTGTCATTTATTAAATATTTAATGTATGTATGCTATGGTGTTTGGATGCTAGTAATTCCTATTCAATCTTTTTCTTGTTCCTTTGGTAGAGCCGTTCCAATAAAGAAGATCCAGAGCATCTGCGTTTAAAGCAGAAAGTGAAAGAGGTAGGTCTTTCAAGTTACCATGCTTGCCTTTGTGTGCTGAGAGAAGGTTGGCAGCCCTGTCCTGGCAATTAGGTCAGGGTTTATTTTGCTGTTGCATACCATTTGCAGAGGCCTTGGGGAAGGACAGGAACTGCTACAGGCAAGGGCAGTGCTTTAAACGAGGTCAATGAGTTATGAGATCTCTTTCAACATTTTATTTTCGTAGTTCTAGTCTTGTTTAGAAATGGCTCTTTGTAAGCTACAGCAATACACTTGGTAGGAATATAATGTGGGATTAGAAGAAAAAAAAAAAGAAACTTTGAGATTTAGCATCTGGGACTGTACAATAGGCTACATTTTTCCAGGGTAATTGTTCGTTTTGTAAATCTGATACTGCTTATAATTCTTTGGCTGGGAGGCGGTACTGGGATTTAGTTTAAATGGAAAACGCCTCTGGCTTTTAATTTTCTGGGCCCAGCAGTTTTCTGTTCTGGAATGGAGCCCTTGTTTCACACAGTTCATGTTTAGCTGCAGGGGTTTTAGTTTATAGCTTAGACTGGTTAAGCTTTTACTCCCAGAGGCCTCTGCATAGCAACTGTAGAAATCAACAAATAAGTTCATTTATGTCTGCAGCCTCCTCTCAGTAGCTGACTTTTTACATTTCCCAATATCCATTTCCTGACTTTTCTAGCCTGAGAGAAAAAAGCTCCACTAATTGGAGCTTATTTTAATTGAGCCTTAATATTGGATCTCACTGGAGTTGCCCCCAGAGCTACTGGGAACAGAATGAAATGAAAGTACCTAAGGTTGAAGATGTGTGTGTATGTGTGTGTGAAATTTTTCACTTGACCTACAGATTCTTTTCCCTGCTGAATAAATCATCAAGCCTGTTCACATTTCTGATTAAGGATCTGACAGCAGATGATAATAAAGACAATTGAGGTGTGAGACGTGTGATACAGAGCTGAAGAAATTGGTTTCTATAGTTACTTGACTGATTTCATGCAATTTTTAAGGATCTTTGTGCTAAATGAGTGTGATTTTCTGAGCAACCTTTTTCCTTAACTGTGCCTCTTGAACTATGAAATTTGTTGTTGCTTAACATTGCTGCACTTGGCTCCTAGGTGCCAGGAGCAGCAGCAGGTTATTTATGAATGCTTTAAAGGCCCTTATTGTTTGGATTAATGTAGGAGCTGAGGCAAAACAAATGGAAATCCAGTAAAATAGTATTAGAATCAATGCTCTGGATTTGCACCAAAGTAGAAGAAATTTGTAAAATGAGAGAAAACTTGCTTTACTATCTATCTTTTAATTCCTTTTCCTTCCTTACAACTCCTTTTTCATGCTTACAGAATAATCAGCCAGTACAGAAGTTGCCTTAAAGCCCTTTCCAGTTTCCCTCGTTGCCACCAGGTTCAACAATCAGTGGGTAAACGCTGATTTGTCTTGTAGGTGGCCTTACTTCTAGATCATATGATTGTTTTTGTAGTTTTTTTATTGAACCACTGCAAACCTGCATTTTAGCAATTAGTTTATGCAACTACTTTTCTCTTTGCCTTTGAACAATAGCATAGAGGGTCTTGGAAAATATTCCATGACTCAAGATATTTAGAAGGAGGAAACTTAACAGTGTACTTTGGTTCTTCTAGGTATACAAAAAAGTAGCCAACAGAGTGGAGAGGACTGCTTGAGTATAAAATCCTCTAGTTCATATATCTTACGAAGACATATACAGGAAAGATATCTTTCCTATATCTTATCTTGTGCTGGATTAGCACTGCCTTAATCGTGCTTGTCCTGCGTTTTGTCTGTGCTTTGCCAATCACGGAGTGGTCTCCAACTGCTTCATCATAGGAAAAGCAGGCAGATACGCCACTGTAGACAATGAAGATCTTTTCATGGGTATTGCCTTACCCTCTGCTCTCCTGAGTATGGGGCAGCCAGAACTCACCAGATTTCATGAGCAGTGCAGGAGACCCACCTTCTTGGTGCTTTCTTTTGTCTGTTTCAAGGTTAAGTTGTAAGGAGCCCACATGAAACTTGTCAGTCTTGACACTTTATTGATGGTTAGCTCAGTACAAAAATGCAAGTGCAAGTAGGTCTGCAATAAGAGCAAAATTGAAATTAACAAACATCCTAAACCTAAAACTAGTGTAGGATGTGCTGGGATGAAAGCCTGAAAAGGCTCACCATTGTCATTCTTACTGCTCAAGCTATGAGTGTAGCCTGTTCCTAGCAAACCAAAGGTAGGAATTGCAATTCCTTTCTCAGCTGGAATCGAATCCCTTCCAGGCAACTGTGGTTGAGTATCCACTAGAAAGGCTAATCTAATTGTCCCTTTGTAGGTCTTAAAGAATGAATATGGGTCTTCCTTCTTCAGAGCTATCTTCTGTATGCTAATGGTGACCTGCTGGGACTAGGGAAAGACTGTGGGGTAATGGCACTGGACATTCTGGATGTTTTCTAAAGCAGTGTTTCCCAAAATATAGGGTGTATATTGTAACAATGAATACTTTTAAATCCAGGATGTACTGTCATCCAGTAGCTGGGGGCAGCTTCTTGAAATTGCTAGAAGTGCATCCAGAGACTTGGTAGTGGATTCTTTTATCTAAAAGACTATACATAATTGCTGTGACCTTCTTGTCCTTTTTCGCATGACCTATTACCTAAAACTTCCCTTATGCTAAATCATTTGTTTTGCTATATTCTTAGGCTACATAGCTGGCTATGAATTAAGTCTTTGACTTCTCCCTTTCACCTGTTTCAGCAAATTTTAATAACTACAGAAAGTGCACATTCTTTCTGAGACAGCTGCTAGGCTTGCCTGAAGCTGCTCCTTTATCCACTCAGGGATTTTGTCCTTACCTCATAGGCCAGCTCTTTGTATAACTGCATTTCCAAAGCCTGGATGAATTGCCCCTGCTTTTCATTCACCCTTAGCTGCAGGTTCAAACTGAGAGAGATGCAGTCCTTGCTCTGTCCTTGATGCTTGTACTTTTAAAATTCAATTTTTTTCAGGTGCTTTCTGATACTTCATATTCTACTTCCAACTATACTTCTAGTTATAAACAATATTCAATTGATGCAATTATTATAGTTGTATTTACAGCTTATTTCTAGCTTCCTTTCTTTTTCTGAAAGGAGACCACTTAAGTAAGTGTAGGATGCTATCAAGTCAGCAAGCATGGTATATGCATAGTACATCAAAGATGACCTGTAAAAATGGCAGTATGCATCAGTGTACTGTAAACTTAAATACAAACTCTGATATTTTTTTTGTTTTTGTCATCTTGAAAAGTGAGTCTGTTTGTACTACAGCTGTAGGAAGTTTAAGGTGGAAACTGGGCAAGCCATTCGGATTTTGTGTGTGCAAGAGTGCTTCTTCACGTTAAGCAGGTGAGCAAGTATCATACTGATAGCATCTTTGTTTAATCCATATTAGTGGCCTTCACCTCTGTTCTTACCTTGATGCACCCTGCAGTGAAAAAGGTGAGCAGCTGCATATTGAACAAGGGGAAGAGCACGTGGAGTGCCTACATGATGATAAACAGCAAACTTGCTTGCTTCCTCCCTGGCTGTTCTGGCAACTTTGTATTCTGATGACTTCACAGGTCTTTCTAGTTCTTTGTTCCTACAAGTTATTTTATTATGATTTTGGTTCAGATGTTAAAAGATGGCAGCAGATGAGATACTGAGAAAATTCAGTTCACCTTTCTCATTAACTGTTTTGGAGGAAAAGATTGAACACTACTTTTCTGTAAAGACAAAATAAACCCCACAGAAAACACTGAAGTCAGCATGATTCCAGTGCATTCCTGGGAGTTATCTAATGGCTGGAAATGCTGTTGTTCTGTATTATCTTTTTTCAAAAATCATCTCACTTTATTTCGTGTGTCCATCCTAACTCTTTCTTTCTCCCCTCACGTTCTCAAATAACTCTAACTCAATTCTTCTCCCTACCATCTCCATCTCTCAATTTTCGAGCTATTGAATTGTTTCCTTTCCTACCCACAACTCTTCTGCTGCTTCTATATTTAGTTTTCTGACTCTAACAGTTGGAATTCTGTAAGACTACTCTTGTGGCAGGATAAAATAAAATTCTTCAGTTTCCTTTCCAGTGCAAAAAAGCAAATAAGATGTCATTGCCATAAATGGGCTTTTCATGAGCTTTCATTGACTTCCTGAGATCTTCAACTTAATTACCTGATTTATATTGTCTTTATTTTTCTGTGGTGTTTCTTACCTGCTTCTGTGGTATTTGAAAAAGCATGATTATCGAATAGGCATAATTGTTTGTTGGTTTTTTGGTGGTGTTTTTTTTTTTCCCTGCAATAAGAAAAAGATTTTTTGAACACCTTCAGGGATGGTGAGTCCGTTGCCTCCCTGGGCAGCCCATTCCAGTAGTTGACCACTCTTTTGGAGAATAAATTTTACCTAACATCCAACCTGTATCTCCGCTGATGCAACTTGAGGCCATTCCCTCTTATCCTGTGACTAGTTATATTGGAGAAGAGGCTGACTCTCAACTTGCCACAACTTCTTTTGAGGCAGTTGTAGAGTGGTAGGGTCTCCCCTGAGCCTCCTGTTCTCCACGCTAAGCAATCCGAGTTCCCTCAGCTGCTCCCCTCAGACCTGTGCTCCAGACCCCTCACAGTTTTGTTGCCCTTTTGTGGACGTGCTCAAGAGCCTCTATGTCTGTCTTGTAGTGGGGCGGCCAAAACTGAGCACGGTACTCCAGATGCAGCCTCATCAGGGCTGAGTACAGGGGGATGATCGTTTCCCTGCTTCTGCTGGCAACACTATTTCTGATACAAGTCAGGATGCCATTGGCCTGCTTGGCCACCTGAACACACTGCTGGCTCATGTTCAGCTGAGTATC